>NC_054538.1:21350782-21677448 GCF_017654505.1 Polyodon spathula
CTGTAATTGTTTTTTTTTGGGGGGGGGGTTTTTCTCAGGACCTTCTAAGAAATAACTGTGATCACTATCCACCAGGCTGTTTGACACCTTTTGAGTAATCTTGTAAATATAATGCATGCACTCCTCTTGTAAAAAGCACTTTGGTGACTGAGATTTTAAAATAAAATAACACCATAAGTTTCAGTATCCAGTGGTAACCTGGGAGAATCCTAGAAAATCCAGCTGTGCTGTACAGGTACCACCAGAGAAGGAAATGGTTCATATTAGGGTCACAAGATAGCATCTTGCTATTGAACTGTATACTGCCTCTGTGGTGTTAGGTAGAAGCCCAAAGACTGTTGTAGACTGGTAATATTGGTAACTGGTTCCATTAGGACTAAGAAGTCTTCAGCCTGGGACTGTTCCATCTAATTGTTCACTGCGGGTTATTTTTGAGGTTTTTTTTTAGTTTTAGTTTTTTGTTTTGCCCACCTCCTACACCATGTCTTGTGAGTAACACAGCAATAATCTCTTTAAGTGCAGCTCTCCTTCCCCCACCCCATTTTCCCCCCTTCTGCTGTAGATAAGCTTTTGTGTGTACACCATTCTGGGCGTAGTGAAACGGGCCCGCTGGCCCAGTGATCTGGAGGAAGCCAAAGCTGGAGGATTTGTGGACGGGTACGCCCCCAACGGCAATCCGATCTACCGCAACCCCTGCGCCGAGCAGGTCCGAAAACTTCTCCACAACTTGCTCGCTCTCATAAGGTGGGTCGAGTTGGACGTGAGTACCACAGCACTTTTCAGTGCCTTTGAGTGTGCTCAGAACGCTGTCTCCCACTTTGAAACAGTGGGAGAACGGGCTGGGTGCATTGCACAGTACTACTTCCTACTGTTGTAAGTGGGCTGCAGTACTGGAGGAGAGTATGGAGAGGAAAAAAAACAACAAAAAAAAACCGTGGAGACCAAACGGCCAATCTTGTATTCCTGGACCACGTTCTTCCATTTGAAACAATGGGAGCCCGTGCTGGGAGTTCTACTAATATTGCGGTACTACCTTTCATTGTTTCACAGTGGGAGTTAGCACTGCAAAGATAGGGGTAACCGTACCAGATTCCTTTGTTTCCCCTTTTATTCGTTTTATTTATTTATTTTTTTTATTCCCTTTTTTCCTTAAGCTTCTGATCTTGGGTCTATGAGGTGCTTTCTGAGCATGTGCTGTATTTGTAAGATTGCTTTCAGTGGAGGCCCTGCTGAGACGCCTTATTTGTGATTCTTTTTCTTTGGAGGATAACCCTGGTTCCTGTTCCTCAGTTAATAAGTAAACGAAACCTGGACAGAGCTAACACAATTTAAAGTCAGTATCCACTCTAACCATTTCCATTCTCGAGTGTGATCCTCTTCATAGCTAAAGCTATCTTTATTTTTAGTAGATGGGGAAAGGGCTTGGAAGACATTGAGGAGTTCTGGGGTTTTTTTTTGTTTTGTTTTTTAGTCAAGGTTTTTTTTTGCTTTATTAAAAGTCATGTCCACTCTAAAACTGGGCATTTCGATTCTTCGAGTACGATCCCTCTTCATAGCTAAAGCTAAATCTTTATGTTTTTAGATGGGGAAAGGGGCTTGGAAGAAATTGGAGAGTTCTGGGGAAACTTATTGAAGAGAAATTTAAGTCAAGGTTTAATGTAAATTATGGCAGATCTAAGTACCCCCCACTTTTTAGAGATAATAGAAATTGTGATTTGGAAAACTTATGAAGAGAAATTTAAAATCTGGGGAGATTTGTTGGTAGATGGTCTTTTTTCATTGTGAAGAGTCTAGAAAGTATCAGTATTTCAGAGTGCATCGTTATTACCTCGTCTTTTTTGTTACTATTTTTTATTTATTATTCCTTTAAGCAAAATTGCATTATTCTGATCATAAACACATCTGTTTTGAAAATGGAGCGTACAGGTAAGTAGAGTGGGTTGTTTTGAGTCCTAAAAGAACAAATTATTAATAAACAGTTTTTAGCAATTTTAGTATATTTTTATTTTAATCACATGATTGGCAGCTGAAGTCCATTTTTATAGAATTGTGAAGTGTAAGCAGTTTTTATTTCAGACTTGAACACATTTCTGTCATTGAAAAAGTGAAACCAAATCAGAGTTCCTTAGACAATTTATAATCATATTAAACGCTTTGTTAAATTGGGATCAGTATTCATGGTCTCTATTTAGTTGTCCTGTTTTCTGTATTTAATCACGTTAGGCAAGTGGTGGAAAACATTCATCTTAAATGCAAGATGTTCCTAAAAAAATGATGACTTCTCTGCAGATGAATAGTTCAACATGACAAAGTATCCTTTATTCTCTCTTGCGGACATAGTAAAAAGTGCTGCATTGTTTTCATGCAGTGCATGCATGCTTGTGCAGTCCTCCCAGTATCTCTTTGTGCAGTATCTTATGCTTTGTGTATATGAATTGAAGGGAAATATTCTGGAATTCCCCTTTTCTTTTGCAGGACTCACAACAACCTGTTCCTGCCTGAGAACTTGGCCAAATTGAGTGAGACGTTTGGCAAAGCCTTTGACATGATGGAAGTGGAGAAGAATGCTATTTTGGGTAAAAAAAAAAAAATAGAATTGCAGCTACAATTGTATAGAGAGGACAACATGTCCATAGTGACCATTAATTAAATTACAGTCATGGGCTGCAGTACTGCAAGTACTGTGTTTGAAACCAGGCTTTTACATTTGGCAGTCTGTCTTCAAGTGGACACAATCTAATAGTTAAATGGTTAGAAATTGGTGAAGTTTAAGGATGATGAACTCTGCTCAGGGATCTTTTCCTGTTGGCATTCACTAACTCTTGAAAGGTGGAGGAATCGGATATTAAAGTAAATCTTTACAGCAACCAGCGGTAAAGATCAAATGCATTGCTTGCTATTTTAATAAAAAAATGAAACCAATGCTTTGTTTAGAAAGGTAGCCTATTGGCAATAAAAGCAGCATATTACATTGCCATAGACATATTAAGCCTAGAGTTTAATACAAAGAGGGGAAAACAATCGCATAGAAAATGGCTCTTCAGATACAGGCACTGCGGCATGGAGTGTTGACGTGGGAACAAGGACGTTCCTTCGTTTTCAGTCCCCTTGTAACGGTATGTGTGCTAAGGGGTGGAAGTGCTATACAGTGGCTTATTGCTGTATAATAGTATTAGTGTGTGCAAAGTTCCCTGGTTCTCTTCCTTTTAGGTCTCCCTCAGCCCTTGTTGGACCTCTACGACTCCCCTGTATATAAAACAGTGCTGGAACGAATGCAGGGTTTCTTCTGTACGCTCTATGATAACTGGTAAGGGTTCTGTTTTCCCTTATATTCCTTGTTAAGTGCAGTGCTTTAGCTGTGGCCACAGTACACTCTGGGTGTAGAGTTTTCTGTATGCTGTACCTACCAGTTTCCTCTTGCTGTGAATTTAAATGTTTTCTGTATTTATTCTGAATAGTTATGACTATGCCGGGGGACCTCACCCCTGTGCAATGTTCTGTATTGGGTGCTGTACAACACCTCCCAAGTACTTGAGGAGCTGCTGTGAAAACAAAAGTATGAAGTGGGAATGGGTGACCTTTTAGCTGGCCGGATATTGTCATGTTAAGTATGTCTACATAATGAAAAGTTTTGCTTTGTTTCCCAATTTGTTTGCAGCTTCCACATTTTGGGAAATGCAGGCCAGTCGTTGCAGCAGGATTTCTACACCATCGATGGCTTGGCTGGCCAGTTAATCACCTCTGCTTTCGTCAACCTGGCCAATGTTCCTGACTACCGGCTCCGCCCCATGCTTCATATCCTTTGCTATTCCAGCAGCTGTAAGGACATTCTCAAGTTGGTTATGAAGAATGGTTAAGTGACAGACTTTTGTAGCTTAGGACTTAGAGCAGCAATGACTATGCACGTTTTTCTGGAGACTGGTTTCTGCTAGACCAGTTGTTCCCTGGTTATAGACGTGACAGTTAGTCTCAAGTATTGCTACTTGTACAATAAAATCTGCTTGACATAACTTTTCAAACTGAGCATGTTTCGATCAGTTTTAATGTTTCATAAATCAAAAAGGATGTGATACTAGGCTTTATTTTCACTTTGCTGTAATGAGAATGACATGACCTAATTTTGTTTCGTAATGTTATAAAAACAAAAAAACACTTGTGTGTTTTCATGTTTTCCCTTTTACCCTTAAATGTGATTTATTTTTAAATTGCATGTCACTTTTAAACAGGTATAATTAAATAAACAAAGGGCTGTTATCACCACAGCTTCATATGGGGAAGTGAGTAATCCACCCCACTCTTTGTTGAACTCTTCACAAAAATGTCCTCATACAGCTGGTTGCTAACAAAGTTGTCTGGAAGCTGCTTCATGGGTTTTCTCTATTATCAAGCCATTTCATGAGGTTCTTCCTTAATGTTCTGTTGTGCCTACGTGTGTTCGTGAAGCAGCTGGTTCTCTCCTGCCCTCCGGAGTACTACAACACCCTCATGTGCCCTATCCTGGGGCCTCTCTTTGCCTATCTGTTACAGGTAAGACAATCTTAAAAAAAAAACACATGCAGGTGCCTTTGCCAGTCATGGCTGAGATGATAGATCTCAGCAGATAATGGTGGAGTGAGGGACTGCTTTAAGGAATGATGCAAGATCTTAACGTTTTTTTTTTCTTTTTTTTCTTTAGTTTGATTGTATTGGTGACTTGTACTACATGTTAGTTGTGGTGTGCAGTAGATTTGCAGGGACAGTTATAATATTAGTCCATAATGTAGTGCTATTGCCTTAAGGGGTAGTGCCATTTATATTTATGTTTGTGCACAACCCTAGCTGACATGCAGGTACAATGTCAGGTCTTTTTTAAAAACTTTGATAAATGTAATGTTCTTTTTCTTTGTCTCCAGAGGCTTACTCAGAAGTGGCAGGTCATCCACCAGAGAAGTAGCCTTTGGTAAAATGTGATTTCATTTTATTCAGTTCTAGTTTTAGTGAAATATGAGGTCAGGATTGCTGTAGTATAACCTTATATACTGTATGCTGTGTAAAGAGTGTTTTTGCTCTTAATTTGTGTTTTTTTTTTTTTTTTTTTTTTTTTTTTTTCATATCGTTTCCCCTTGTGTGTGTTTTTCCATAGCAACTCTGAGGACGAACCCCCTGAAGAGAACCCCATGTCTCAGGAGATGCTGGACGAGCAGCTGGTCAGGCTGCTGACCCGGGAAGTCATGGACCTCCTCAGTAAGTGTGCTGGACTGTGCAGGCTGCCTTTCATCTGAATGCCAATGAAACCGTTTAATTGCATATCTGCTTCGTTCAGGTGTATGCTGTATTGTGAAGAGGGGATCTGAAGCAGCTGGTGCTAAAGAAGGTGAATTGGAAGGTGAGCGTCCTTGTATTCATACTGAATTTCAAAGGGCTTTGCTAAGCAGACTTCACAGGTAGCACCGAGCAGTACTAAAATAAACTTTGTTAGTCTAACTAAAATTAGTCACTGGGAATCAGTGTTCAGTGTCTGTATGTGGATGACTAGCTTGACGCTGTCATTATTGGGCCCCCATTAATCTTTATTTGGGGTTTGGGGTTTCCCAGAGCAGTGTTTTCTTATGCATTATTTTTCAGTTACTCTACAGCAGTGGAACACTTCACTGCAGAGTTTGTGATACAATGGTTGGTGGTTTTTGTTTGAGTAGCCTGAGGCCTCCCAAGTGTCAACCTGCAGCCCCTACATATAAGCCTCTTGCAGAGTTACGTTGTTAATCCAAAGAAGTAAAGCTTGATGCTTTTTCGGCACGACACCTTAAATAAGAGTATATCATTAGAAGTCATTTGTTTGTTTTTGTTTTAAAGATAAATTGGGTCATTTCATAAACCATGAACTTATTTGTGAACTGTATAACTGAAAAGCACAACAATATTGTCTACTTTAAAAATTCAAGAAATAATATTCTTAAAGCTTTTTGAGAGCCACGATATATGTCTTTTGGTTAGCTCAGCTAACCAAGCTTCAGTGTCACACCCAGAACTATTTAAAGCATGAAAAAAGGTGCACTTTTAACAATAAAATTGTTATAAATTAACCACTTGTGAGGAAGGAAAAACTGTTTTTGTATAAACTGTGCAATAGTGACCCCAATGCACTCGGAAACCGTACACTACAAATGCTACTTTTTGCTCTCTCATTTTTAAAATGTATTTTAATATAATTATGAAAGTCAGCATTAAATGTTGCTGTAGTGTGTTGTACAGTAGCTGCTGTGGTTTTCTGTGACGTGTGCGTGTTTGTCTCAGGTGATGTCTGGGAGTCTGTTGGCGGATGCAGTTACCTGGTTTTACGGCGCCGTGTTGAGGGGGTTGCAGATGCATGGGCAGCACGAGGGCTGCAACACTGCGCTCATCCAGCTGGCTTTCTTCATTTATGAGACACTGGTGAGTCTGAACACCAGAAAACAGCCTACACACCAAGCATGTGTGCCACCCCCTCCTCCATGTGCAACATGCTCTGCTTTGTAGAGTAAAATAGAATCATCAAGCCAAAGAAATACGGGTTAACCACAGGAACATTGAAGGGAGGGGCCTTTCGAGTGTTCAGTTAATTTACAAGTGGTTGTTGATAATTACCAGATGGATTGGTTGGATGGTTGAAAATAATTCAAAGCTATCTTATCATAAACCCTATAGAATATTTAATTTTTTTAATAGACATATTCTAAAAGGACTTTTGAGGTTAAATGTCTAGAGTGTTAATTATGTTTTATATATGTATGGTTTGTGTTTTTTACTCCTCATTTCATGTGTTTTATGTTTGCTGTGGTGTTTCGAGCCTCTTACCAGGTTGTTATTGTAAATAAGAATTTTTTTCTCAATTGACTCCTCTGGGTAAAGGTGTTGATTGTTTGATGCAGTGCAACACTGTTTTAACGTTGGTTTTAGAGGACAACACTGAGCGGAGGTGTATTTAATTTCATTGTTCCACAGAGACCCCGCTTCCCTGAGCTGAGGACTGTGATGGAACAGATCCCCCAGATCCAGATGGACAGTCTGGACCAGTTTGACTTGAAAGTGCTGAACCCTGGACAGCAGAAAACAGCAGACAAAAAGAGGAAGGACATCTTTAAAAGGCTTATTTCTGGCACAGTTGGGGTAGGTGAAGAACACAGTGTTAACTCTAGCATCCTTTGCTTCAGTAATACTACTAAGAATCTGTTGTGTTTTGGTACCTATTATATGTCTCTTTTAATTATTTCTTACTGGGTCATCACGAGGGTCCACTGTTCAGTGTTGCTGTACAGTGATACCAGCCAGTCCTCCATCTCCCATCAGGCTTTGCAGTTATTAGTACTGCACAACTATTTTGTAGAAGCATACAATTAAATGGTAACATTTTTAAAATTGCCCCTTTTAATACATAAGGTTAAACATAAGGTTCCTTTTGAATTTAGAAAAGACAAATATTCATAATACCTACATTGCTTGTTTTGTTTCATTAAGTGCTTATTTTTTAAAAAATATATATTTTGTTCCCCTTGTTTTAGAAACCCCTTGGACAGCAGTTTAAAAAGGAAGTTCACATCAAAAACCTACCATCCCTATTCAAGAAAAACAAATCTGAGCCGACACTGGATACCCTTGATGGCAATAGTGCCGGCTTGGCAACACTCTTTTCACCTAACCCTGATGATATTTGAAAAGGTCAAGGACTTGGCACTCGCCATTTTCTATAATGGAAATGTTAACCTGAGCGACTGCCTTTTAATTCATAGAAAGGTCCATTGTGTAGGTTACCACAGTGTGTAAGATGTTTTTTTTTTTTTTTTTTTTTTTTTCATTTTAAAAAATACTACATTCCAATTTGCAATCCCCCCCCCCCCCCCTTTTTTTTTATGTGCCCCATTTAGACATTATTCATTCATGGAACACTAATTGCAAACAATGTCAATGTACAGGAAGCATAAACTATTGGAACATATGAATTGCTGTTTTATATATATTTTTTTTTATTCTTCTTAATTAACAGTTAGTGCACACATTTCTGCCCAGCATGTGTTTAAATTCCCTCTATGTAGAATTGCACACAGTGAGGTCTGGGATTCTTAACCTTTGAAATAATTCTGTAATGTTAATGTTACAGTAGAACTGGTAAATTCAGAGTTTGATAGTCACAATAATCTGGAGTTGTTTCTAAAACAATATCTAGATATAGTGTTCCATTGTATTTCTTTCAGGATACTTAAGTACACGTTTACCTTTTTTTTTTTTTTTTCTATTTAATTAAACATTGGATCATTACCTTGGAGATTATTTTTATTGTTGTTATTGGCTTGAAGAAATGAAATCAGCTGTTGAATTTCTATATAGGATCATCCAGAGCTCACTATGATAGTCACTGTCATGACATCTAAGTACATGTATTTTTGGTATTTCCTTAGCTGTGACGAGGTTGACAGAAATGAAATCATGTTTAAATGACTTATCTCACATTAAATTATATGCAAATTGCCTTCTGTAAGTATACAATTACCAAATAATACACATTTTCTCCATATTCCCTTTACTATTCCCCTGTGCAAGTCTTGCTGTTTTATCTAGACTGGAGAGCAAGGCTGAATAGAAATTTAGAGCAAGTGGTTTGCAACGAGCAAGTTGTTACAGCAACTCAAACCCTGTATAGGGTAAAACAGACTCCAGGAATAGAAACACCAATAAGAGGGATAGGTGGACCTAAAAGAACAGTGAGGTAGCATGTGAGCAGCGGCACATTTGTGAGGATGCTATTAGTACGCTCTTTTTAAAAAAAAAAAAAAAAAAAAAAAAAAAGTGAATGACTAAGAGAGCCATATTAGAAGGGCCATGTATGGTGGGCATTTCCATAGATAGAGCTAAATGTCTTCAGGGACAAACAAAATACACAAATCAGCTTGTGGAAGAATACCAATTGCTATGTTAGTAAGTTTCCATTTATTGATTCCAGTATTCAAAAGTTGCACACATATAGCTTAAACATTTAACACTAGACACAACAGAAATCAGATAATGATCATTTGCCTAATATTCTGGGAGAAAGCTGAGGTACGGTCATGGTCTGGTGGCAGGAGAGGCTGCAGGTAGCTTTTCTCACCGAACTGCATGTGAAGCTAAACTCTCTTTACACTCTGTTTTCTTTACAATATCTCAACAATAACCATTTTATGGCATAAGTTACAATGTTGTTCCAGACACAGAACATAATCTCTTCTACACAAGGTCACATGTACCACACTTTATCATTTCCTCATTCATCTGTATCCTGAGTTGAAAAACATCCTCCCACCTTGCAGCTGTGCTTGAACCCAGTATTCTCAAGTGTGCTCACATTATTTCTTTAACCTTTGCTGACCTTGCATTTGTATCAGATTTGCATACAGCACTCATCAGGAGTGTGGCAAGTAGGATTACTGCATTCTACTTGTATGTCAGAGTCCAGTGGCCCCAAGTACTGGGCATGTTAGCAAATCAAGACCAACGCTATAATGGTTGAAAAAGAGCACATTGATTACACCGTGTAACAATTATTTTTTTTGTTTGTTCCTGGGTAGCAAGTGTTATTTCCTAATTGCCTATGCCTCAAAGGTATAGAAAATGGCTATTATTCCCCACAAACTTTGCTTTTGTCACCAGGACAGGTAAATTTTAAAATATCACTATTTCCAATGAGAAAACGGGCGTTTTTTTGTCTTTTCGTTCACGTAAAGTCAGAAAAAAACAACATGAATCCAAATTAATGTGTATTTATACTAAATACAAAAATGACTACAAAAGATTTAGAAGCGAGTAGTTTTTCGAGATTTACGATTATACTGTAAATTTGTAGTCATTTTTTTATTACTTTAGTATAAATGCATGTTAACATGAATCCAAATTGTTTTTTTCTGACTTTATGTGAACGAAAAGACGCAAAAGCGCCAGTTTTCTCGTTGGAAATAGTGATATTTTGAAATTTACCTCCCTGAGCATTAACACAATCCTGGCAGCATTGACGCATAGACCTGATCAGCCTCCTGATAGACTGCTGTGGATGTTCTGCCACTCTTCCTGTGCAGCTGCAGCCAGCTGGTGAAGCTTGGCTGGTTGCGGTTGTCTCCTGTGGATGTCACTGGCGATTTGGTCTCACAGATGTTCTGTTGGACTCTGGTCAGGAGAACAAGCTGGCCACGGCAAGACCTCAACATGCTGACTTGCATTGTTCAAGCAAACCGGTGGAGCAGTGAAAGCGTGATGATGTAGGGAGGAATGTCCTTTAAAACAAGAACGCCTTTGGTCCAGATTGAGGGTAACCTTATTGCTCAGTATTACATTAACAAAGTCCTTGAGACAACAGTTTTTTTCCATTCCTGCAAACCAATTCAGAAGTGTCGATTTTTCCAGCAGGACAAGGCAAGACCACACAGTGCTAGGATTACAATCACAACTTCAAGAAAACAATGTCGAGGTCTTGCCGTTCTCATTTTTTTATTTTTTTATTTAGTGGTCGGCAATTATTTTATTATTTTCTCCCAATTTAGAATGTCCAATTATTTTTAGGCTCAGCTCACCGCTACCACCCCTGTGCTTACTTGGGAGGAGGGAAGATGAACACACATTGTCCTTCGAAGCATGTGCCATCAGCTGCCTGCTTCTTTACACACTGCAGGCTCACCATGCAGCCACTTCAGAGTTATAGCATCGGAGAGCAGGTGCCTGACCTGAATGCATTTGATGTTTGGTTCATGTGTGTTCAAGTGTATAGCTCTAAATAAAAATAAGTAATTATTTTAGCATGAAAGCTACGGACCTAGGGGAGAGCTTATTATGCTTAATCCAACAGATCACTTGTAAAATGTGTGCTCTATATCTGAGCATGTGGCACCACTAAGTATTACACAAGCCACCTTGACCTTTACTAGGGCATCATATACACATGATGGAAACATACACTATTCATGGTGCTTCTCTTAAATTTGTTGTTTCTGCTGGTAACGGTTTTCATATTTAAAATGTCACTAACATATTTACCCTATATAAAAATCCTCTTTGGACAAGAGGAACATTCTAAGTAGAATGCAAGTAACGCGCGCATTCTAAAATGATATTGAAGTCATAAATAAAAGTTATTAAGAATGATTATGCAAGATAACAGCACTGTATAAATACACATTTTTAACAAATAAAACTACAGTATCCTATTAATAATACCTCATACCACCCCATTTTGTTTGTATAATTTGAGTAAAAGGACAGTATAATAAGAACATAAGAAAGTTTACAAATGAGAGGAGGCCATTCGGCCCATCTTGCTCGTTTGGTTGCTAGTAGCTTATTGATCCCAGAATCTCATCAAGCAGCTTCTTGAAGGATCCCAGGGTGTCGGCTTCAACAACATTACTGGGGAGTTGATTCCAGACCCTCACAATTCTCTGTGTAAAAAAGTGCCTCCTATTTTCTGTTCTGAATGCCCCTTTGTCTAATCTCCATTTGTGACCCCTGGTCCTTGTTTCTTTTTTCAGGCTGAAAAAGTCCCTTGGGTCGACACTGTCAATACCTTTTAGAATTTTGAATGCTTGAATTAGGTCGCCACGTAGTCTTCTTTGTTCAAGACTGAACAGATTCAATTCTTTTAGCCTGTCTGCATATGACATGCCTTTTAAGCCCGGAATAATTCTGGTCGCTCTTCTTTGCACTCTTTCTAGAGCAGCAATATCTTTTTTATAGCGAGGTGACCAGAACTGAACACAATATTCAAGATGAGGTCTTACTAGTGCATTGTACAGTTTTAACATTACTTCCCTTGATTTAAATTCAACACTTTTCACAATGTATCCAAGCATTTTGTTAGCCTTTTTTATAGCTTCCCCACATTGTCTAGATGAAGACATTTCTGAGTCAACAAAAACTCCTAGGTCTTTTTCATAGATTCCTTCTCCAATTTCAGTATCTCCCATATGATATTTATAATGTACATTTTTATTTCCTGCGTGCAGTACCTTACACTTTTCTCTATTAAATGTCATTTGCCATGTGTCTGCCCAGTTCTGAATCTTGTCTAGATCATTTTGAATGACCTTTGCTGCTGCAACAGTGTTTGCCACTCCTCCTACTTTTGTGTCGTCTGCAAATTTAACAAGTTTGCTTACTATACCAGAATCTAAATCATTAATGTAGATTAGGAAAATACAAGTAATTACAAAAAGTTTGATTGTAGCATGTTTTTTTGGAGAATGTCCAATAGCTGTGGGCTTACTCTTGACTTGTGATTTTGGTTCGACACGACTTTGAAATAACACAACCAGTGCAACCATTATTTTATTTTTGTATTTGTTTTATTGTTTAACAACATGTGTCAATAATGTAGAACACCTTAACAACCTAACAATTCCTACTTTAGAATATGGTTGGGGGTTGGTGCGATACAGCGGCACATGGAGGACTGAAATATTGAGATTTGTTCCCATTTATCATCCCTGGCCGGGTTTGCAGCTGCTTTCCAAGAGCTGGGCTACACCAAGCCAGGGAGCATCCAGGACTACGAAATGACACGTGAATTTCTGAAACACAAAGAACAGTACTATTTCTGTAGTGTTCAGAAAAAATACAACTACACCATAAAAAGCGTGTGCTTTACTCATTGTAAAAAAGCAACTTTGTTATTGCACTTGTCATGTGGTAATAAATTATAAATACACAACCACAAGTAATTATAAGACCTTATCCAATGTTATAATAAACATGTACTTGCATTCCAAATTCCCAACCATCTATATAATCTTTACCTTGTCACTGTTGTTTAAAGCACAAGACTGCACATCATTGCTTTCTCCTTTCTTGCACTATGTGAGTCCCATCTCAACATCCAAGAAGTATTTCACTCCTGCAACCACCTGTTAACACAATGTGTAAACTTGTGTGTATACTGAGCTGAGTTTTTTTTTTTTTTAAAGCACTAAATTAATATTTTGCTTACCTGTGTTTTAGCTGACAGAACTATGATCATCTTGCTGGTGTTCTCATCAGTGGATTGTTTGTTATATTCAGTAACAGCAGACCTGGCTGCCCTCTGCACATCTTGTCTGTTTGTAGAAATGTCTTCAAGACCCCCAACAAGCTCTTCCGAGGCTGTCAAGACAGCAACAGGGAGGGCGGATTTGGAGCTGCTTTCCAAGAGCTGGGTTACACCACGCCAGGGAACATCCAGGACTACGAAATGACACATGAATTTCTGAAACACAATGGTAGAACACACTCTAAAATATCCAACAATGGCACCAGATTGAAATTTATTAAACCATTTTGAATGTATTTTTAAATGTCCTAGTAACTTGGGGACTTATTATTAAAGTTGGCTTTAGAAAGATATGTGAACAATTGATCTAAAATCTTACTACTCTCATCCAGGCCTCAGGGACCAGCACTTCTGTAAGTGGGATCTGGTGTGTACTCCAGAGCAGCCTGGAGTGCAAATCAATTTAAATTCATTTATAACTTACCTCTTAACATCTTTGTTAAGTTTTTTTTAGATTATTTTGGATGTTCAGAGATTAATGGTACTTATGTTTTGTAAGATAAATGATTTACCTCAACATGACTAGCTTAAAGCACAACACAAATTTTATAATAAACATGTACTTGCTTTGCAAATTTACAACCATCTGTATAATTCCTGTGTTATTACAGTCTAATGCATTGTAATAAAAACGGTCTTTACCTTGTCAATGTTGTTTAAAGCACAAGACTGCACATCATTGCTTTCTCCTTTCTTGCACTTTGTGAGTCCCATCTCAACATCCAAGAAGTATTTCACTCCTGCAACCACCTGTTGGATGACACCAATAAATATCTCTGTATAGTGAGCTGCGAAAATACTTGAAAGAATACTTCATATAATATTGTGCTTACTGTACCTGTGTTTTAGCCGACAGAACTGCAGTCATTTTGCTGGCGTACCCATCAGTGGATTCTTTGTTATATTCAGCAACAGCAAAGCTGGCTGCCCTCTGCACACCTGGGCTACTTAGAGAAGCTTCTTTAAGACCCCCAAATTGTTCAGCTGAGGCTGTAGAGACAGTGAGGACTAGAAACACGCAATGCCACCAAGAAGCCATGGTCACTCTTAAGCCTGGGCTCGGAGAATGAAATGAAGTGGCCAATCTGGGTTTTTATAGTATGTGTATGACAATGTAATCTGTTAGTCTAAGAGATGTTGCACAGCTCAAATATAGGAATAAGGAAAACAAATTATATGCAAGATAAGATATGAGAACTACATACAGATGGAAAAATATGAAGCTGTGCAAAGATGAATTTATTTTTTGTAAGTGCTAGCATTCAGTAGCGGGTACTTATGTAATACATTGCATTCTAGAACACTTAGTCTTTAATCAGGAAGGTGTGCAATAGTTATTCCTGAACAAGTTTCCTATGTGGGTCAAGGGTAGAGACAGAACTGGGTAGGCAGCTAGCCCTGACAACTGGGATTTATTGATTTATCCGCTATTGGTAATCTTAGACCAAACTACAATTTCGCTTCAATGTAATAGAGGTTTCCTATTAATATTATCGTGCAAAGGTAAAAAGCCCGAAATGTGCTGTAATCAGTCTTCATTCATCAAATGAGAACATATAACTGAATTAGGAATACTAATCAAACAGATGTGATTACACAAACATGAATGAATTATTCATTAGGAGAATTATTACAAGTTATATTAACCGGCTACTATATAATAAGGCAACTTTTTTAGGTATCAGGTTAATTATTGGTATTGATGGCAATTTCTATGTAATGTTGATTTTTTTTGTTAAAGAAAAGCTGCATCTTAATACTTAATAGTATTTCCTATATATTAAATATAATTTTAGTTTATATAGAATATTGTATGGGGTGCTGTACTATATACAATTTTTTTCATACTTTTCATAATTTCCTGTCCTATCAGACCCAAAACATTCTCAACAGGATTGAGATCCGACAAATTTCCAGACCAAAATTGAAATGGCCTGATACTGTTGTCTTCTAACTATTTCTTCACTTGTCATCTTGGACTTAGAAATCACAGTTGGGAAAACGGTTCTGAGCTGTAGGGAGGAGGTGGTCTTGAAGTGTTTTCAGGTAACAGTCCTTGTTCATAGCTGTCCCCTTGGGGTAAAAATATGTAGGGATTCTGTACCTTTGGCAGAAAACCATCCCCAGATATGAACAGTTTCCAGATGCTTTATCATTGGGACGTTACACTGGCTTGTATCTTTCTCCTTCCGCCTTTCAACACCTCTCCCACCTCGGTTTCTAAAACAGCTGAAGGGGAACTCGTCAGAGAAAATTACTTTGGCCCAGTCATTTTTTGTCCAGTCTTTGTATGTGTGACAAAAGTTCAGGACAGTACTGCCCATCCTATCTCTCAACCTAACTGCCTTGGCTGGCATAACCTCTGTTGCCTATCTGATGCCTGCTAAGACCTTCCTATTGAAGTGCAATGATGGCTGAGCCTGTTTCCGAGGAGACATTGGCTCACTCTGAAATTACAAAATCTATAAATCATGTTCATATAGCTTAAATCTACTCTTTACCAATTCTAATTGTTACATTCTGATTACTTCTAATTGAGGAGCACAGGCCAAAACATGTTATGTCTTTTTCTTTTTTCATTCAACTTTATGAAGCAAAATTAGATATTTCTATGGTGTTGCAAAACTTTTGGCCACAGCTGCATATCTTAAAAACTATAAAAAATGTTTTTAAAAAAATCCAAATTTACTGCGCTCTTTTTTTTCCCTCAAAAGTTGCTAATGTATTATGCAATCCACTTAATCAGAAAAGAAAAGTTGTGCACTCATGCAAAAACTTCCAAGTGCTTCAAACATAATGAACATTTGCTTGACTTTCACTCTGCTAGAAACTGCAGAGTAGATAAAAAAAAAACTATATGCATGCATATTGTATTCAAAATGAAATCCTTGAAAAGAAAATGGGCTATGAAGTATTTGAGTTATTTAATCTTATCTTAAGCAAAGATTTTTTTTTTTAAATCAAAATAATCTTTACATTGTGCAATGATTACATTGTGATACACATACTGGGTTTCTCCAGGTTTTTGTAAAGCAGTTGAATATGGACGTGACATAAATTAAGCTATTAAACAAATATTAAGAAACATGCAAATTCTGAGATAGAAACAGTATTGATGCTGTTGAGATAATGCATACTACTTCACATACTATGTCCAAAGTAGATCATAAAATGAGTGAAATACAGGTTGATCTTGAAATGAAGTTATCTTGACTGTAGTTGACTTCATTAGCAACAGTTTGGGAAACATTTGTGAATATCAAAATGTATTTTATTCTTTAATACATACCCTGCAATATCATTCTTAATCATTGTGAACAGGCGTCATTGTTTTTTCAAGCACAGATCTTTAAGAGTCTCTTATGTTTTTGTTTCAGAAATTCACGTGGGATTTCGTAGTCCTGGTTGCTCCCTGGCTTGGTGTAGCCCAGCTCTTTGGAAAGCAGCTGCAAACCAACTAAGCAATGACAAAAATAAAATTAATCTACAGTTATGAATTGACAGTTTCTGGGACATGATATAGTGCTACAATGATTGTATGTATATGTACAACAGTAGGGTGCCACTAGCAGACTGCTTTCCAAGGCTTTGCTAATTGTAATTAATCTGATTTGAATATCAATTTCTCCAATAGAGTTTATGAATGGTTTCTTCTTCTTAAACACTGGGTTGCTCAATTGTAGTAATAATTAAAGAAACTTCACAGTTGGAATTGTTTGAAGGAGAAGTTCATTGTTAAGATGAGGTATCAATTACAAAAACATAACATTTAAAAGTGCCATTTACTGTAAACTGGTGTTTGGTAATATAGATGAAACTGGAAGAGCAGTTCTCAACACCATGGAGGTTGTCAAATTAAGGTTCTGTACCTTTAAGGAACACAAAGTTAAAGGTGCCCCAGCCTCTATAAACAGGGTTCACTTTCCTGAAAAACAGGGAGTAGATTTGATTGTTGTGTTTCACGAGCACAACTAAGTAAGGTGAGTTGATTTATCTCTTTTTCTCCCCAGTGTAATGGGGTTTGAAACTTTACTCTGTGAGCACGATGGGAAGTTTTCATATCAAAATCTTGTTTGCATGTGGAAAATTGGAGGTTAATTTATAATGTTAACAAAAATGCCATCAATAAATTATTCAAAACAAATAGTACATCTTTTTTGGGTGAATTAGATAAGACATGTTCTGTGAAGTGAATATTTAAAAACAGAAATAATTAAAGAGCGCTTGCTCATCATAAGTGCTTCATTTTGATTTTAGAATAGACTCCATCAGGGATCATGTGGGTGTTTTTGTTTGATTTTATTTTTTTAATACTTGATTATTTAGTTTCTTTATACTATATTGGTGCTGCTTATGTTTGAGTCTAGACCTGAATCGCAGTTCAAACACATGATTACATATTTAGACCAGATGCAGTACAAGAATTGATTAAACCAGTTATTTAGTTGTTACTAGTGCTGCATGAAACAAGTTTGTGGATAAGCTCTCCACAGGTGAGGGCCTTTGGTGTTGATTGGGCTCATTTACTATGCCAAGTGAAGAAATAGCTGCTTGGATCGGTGTGAATTGTTGCTTTCAAATAAGCCCAATTGACACCAATCACCCTCACCTGTGGAGAGCTTGTCTGACTAATTGTTTTGTGCAGCACTAGTTGTTACCCCTGTTGCAACTGCAAATATTACAAGCCACTTCAGTGACAATGAAATTTTAAAGGTGATGTGACCGTCAAAACAGGTTTTGCTGTCTCTGGGAAGGCCAGGTACTTGGGTAAATTTGTTTTTAGGTAATGCAAATAAGATATTGTAAAAATAAGTAACACTTTAATTTTTAGGCAGTGATTTGTAAATTCTGTGAGCCACATGGGTCACTAACCTAATAATAATGGATACTGTACAAATGGAATTTCCTAGGGATGCTATGCTAACATTATTGGCTACTGTGCACTCTCCAAAGGGAGGTAAGGAGAACTAAACTTGCCATAGGTGATTGTCTTTTGGAGAACTCTGTGTGTGTGTGTGTGTGTGTGTGTATATATATATATATATATATATATATATATATATATATATATATATATATATATATATATATATATAGATTATATATATATATATCTATAATTTTTTTTTTTAAACAAGCAGGAATGATTTTGTTCGTCCTTTAAAACAAGCAGGAATGATCCCTTGCTGCTTAAACATTTCCTGACAATTTTTCTAAGTGTATGCTGGGCTTTAGACCTGTGGAGAACAGCAATCCACACAAATCCAAGCAGCTGTTTCACTTGAAATTGGCCCAGTCCAGTACCAATGACCCTCACCTGTGGAGAGCTTATCTGAATAATTGGTTTGTGCAGATCTACTTCTGGTAGATAACTGTACTACTTTGGTATGATAGTAGTGTAAGAATTTGTTAAATGAAGAATAGCCTGCTTTACTTCATTGGCTACATTGTTATTGGTAACATATGTTTAAATACTGTATTTGCAGTACATAGTCTCGTTGCTTGGTCAGATGACTGTTGACTGGTTAAGACCTTGGAGATTTTTTTGTTTTTAATGCAAAAATTGTCTGCATTTAAGACCTATATTTTTGGTAATGTATTTGTATGTTGGATTGAAGCTAATGACTTCTAAAATGTAACGCATTTGGAATACATATAGTGACTGTTGCAGTATTTGAATATAGTCTTTCCTAGTGTAAAAATGTAGAACTTTGTGTAAACCAGGCTTTCTACTTTGTTGCCATCCACAGTTCAAAAAAATTCTGCAGAAGTTGCATGGTCATATACAGCTAGAACATCCTGTACATGGTTGCTTTTAGAATTTCAGAAAACTTCATGTGCAGTAGTAGCGGTGCTATTTAGTACCCTGGTACAATTTGATGCAGTGTCACTTTTCTTTGGTAAGCTATATCCTCAATATATAGCAGCTACCCTGTGGTCTCTCTCTTGGTTTCATTCTCCAGGCTACACTGTGAACATGGCATGCTGTTGGCCCAGTCTCTGTGTACTTCTCTTTGTTGCTGCCTTTGCCCAGATGCCTGGGGGTCTTCAAGATGTTTCTACAGACAGAGAGGATGTGCAGAGGGCAGCCAAATTTGCTGTCGCTGAATACAACAAAGCGTCCAGTCACTCATATACCAGCAAGATGATCCGGATTGTCTCTGCCCAAGTACAGGTGACTCTTCCTATTGTCTTCCAAAATACGCCCAGTGTATTGCTAATTTGCTGCTTCTGGCGATTGATACAGATTTGTCTTGTCTCTTGTGTGCTTTGTACCCTGATAAAGGCAATGTTAAGCTGAAACGCATTGTGTGGTGGGGTTTTTTTTTTTTTACATGTGCGTTCAAATAAAGTATCTTTATATGCGAAATACAGGGTTTCCTTGCTTTTTTATTTATTACTTTTAAACCCTAATCACCACAGTAGGTTTTTTTTTTTTTTTTTTTTTTTTTTTTGTAATGTTGCACCAGTTATCTGTTTAGTTTGCATGTTTCAACAGGTGGTTGCAGGAATGAAATTTTACTTGCATATTGAGATGGGACGCACACATGGCTGTCATAACAAGGTAACGCCTTCCTCATTGTTATGGGGATACTAAATTGAAGTGGGCAGATGACTAACTGCTGCAAACTAAAAATGCAATGTATATAATAATCTGTTTGTGTGAAACCATTAAATATTGTGAACAATCAGTTAAGGGTTTTGAAGTAATAACTGAAGTGAACCACCTTCAGGCTGGGGCAATCTCAATGTACTGGAGTCTTGTAGTGGAAGTAAATTTTAGTTTTCACTTTTAAAGTTAGATACTGTGTAGTGCCACTGTACACTCGTAATAGTCTGTTTCCTCAATTATTTATCCAGCCTAAAATATGCAAACCTCAAACATGTATACGTTTCTGTATCCCTTTTGTATTTTTCAGGAATTCTCATGCAAATTTGTGGTTTTGGAGGTTCTCTGGGAAAACATAACGAAGCTCCTTGATACAAAGTGCGACAGCCAGCTAAAAAAAAAAAAAAAAAAAAAAAAAAAGATTGAGGGGGCGCAACTTTAGCAGTGGCTAAATAGCTGGGCATTTATTGTTATCCTGTCTGTATCCTTGCAGGAGCTTCAAACTTCCTTTGTTTAGCCTTTCTACCACCTTTTATAGTTGTGACTTGTTAAGCATTTGGATGGTGTTTCTGATATTAAAGGAAATGGCATAAATGAGTGTGTTTATATCCCTTCAGTGAAAAGTGCTGTGGGAGCATAGCAGTAATTTTTTTTTTTTTTTTTTTTTTTTTTTTTTTTTGGTGTTTATTCTCCGTTGATATTAAGTTGAGTTGCCCATAATGAGATGTTTCTCCTTCTGTATGCGCTGGATCCCATTCTGCAATGACAAGGACATGCTTTAGGTTTAAAACTTGATTTAAACAATGTACTGTAAAATGTAACCCATACTGAGGTAATCCTTGTGAATAACTAGATATGTAGCTAACTTAATTAAAACATTATGGGATTGTCCACAAAAGATCAGAACTCCTTTTGTTAAATGTGCGTTTGTCCTGGTGTGTGTATTATGTCACAATTAGTGTTTTTTTTTTTTTTTTTTTTTTTTTTTTTTTCTTCCTACCTTATTTTAAAATGCCCAAATGTACTTCCAGATGAGTTCTACTTCCTGAACATGTGCTCTCTGTTCCCGCTCCTCTGAGAGGGGTGTAACTGCAGCCCGGAGCCCTGTACTGTTAGCGGCTGTGGTGTGGGAGGGCGTGGGCGCGCAGCTTTAAAAGATGTCATCACTCAAGGCGTTGCGCCCCTATCACCTGATTAAAAGAAGCAGCGACAGTTAGGCAGATGGAGATTGCACGAAATGGAGAAAGCGATAGAAGTCTGTAAATTATGCCAAAACAAGTTTATTTATACTTGTTGGAAATATTATGACAAAGCGTTGTGTATTTTGTATGGGTTTACTGCGAGTAACTTTAAGATTGAAATTCTCAGAATAAACACACACACACAGATATATATTATATATATATAGTATATATATATATATATATATATATATATATATATTATATAGTATATATATTTTTATTTTTTTCCCGCAGGGTAAACAGCTAACTTACTCCTAACAAACAAAACAAGGCAGGCCTACTCTTAAGCCCTTTTACTGATGTGAATTGTGTGACCCAGTATCACTTTGTATATATTTAAAAGTAAAGTGCTGTAATCGTCACACCTCATGTTTTTAGTCACACAAGGCTTGCGTGAGGTGCATAGTTTTTGTGTAGCTATGGCTTATAATAGTATTTCGCAGTGTGGATGGAAAAGTTTCAAACCAAAGTTCAGTGAAACAAGGATACTGTTCAGCAAACGGACTGACCAATTATTTTTAGATATGTTGCGTGTGCATTTTTCACATTTTTAAATACACGCGTATGAGCATATATTAGTAGTTGCTCTGCGAGGGCTGCTGTGCAGATAATGATCTAATAAAAATTTCAGAAAAGGAAAGAACTTCCGGTCCACTAAGGAGAGCAAGGCTATCAAAAGACCAACAAATCCCCAGTAAACACGGTTTCCAAACAATCGTTCAGTTTCACGGACAAAAGTAATTAATTACAGCTGTTAAACATGCATGTTTCTGGCGCACCATATCGCAAGGAAAAAAACTTTTATAATAATTCTTGAACTCTGGGATTAGCAAAAATCACTGCAGAGGCTTGCTCCCTCTGACACTACCTCCTCCTTTGTTTGAGAGCACACCTGCTTAAATGGGGTTTTTCAGGTACAAACCCAGGGGCACTGGCACATGATGGACAAAAAGAATATTGACAGTTTAGGCACATATTCAACAAATAATATTTCCATCTATGCATGTACACTTTGGCAAGCAACTGTTTATTAATTTATTAGTTTGTATAACTGTTACAATAAACCCAACCCTTTATTCTAATCTGCTGTGTCCCATGTGCCCCCTTATGATGTAGCCCGCTGGAGACTACATCACATTTTTCTGGCTCATAGACATTTATTTGTAGCAATTTCTTAAATGTAGTTTTACTTTTGTCATTTTGTATTGTAACAATATCATGTCATTGTAACTATGTTGTGTCACTAATTTATTTCCTTTTTTAAATTTCAGTTACTGTATTGAGGGCAGGAGTGTTGCAAAAAATAAGGCGCTGCTCAGACTGTTGTAATCTGTCCCACTGCCCTTTTTGTCAACCATCACATTTCAAACCAAAGCAGGATCAGTATAGCATTAAAAAACATTTTAGTGCTCACCTTAAACATGCAGTGCAATTCGGAGTGTTTTTTTTTTTTTTTTTTTAAATCCTTATCCTTTTTAAAATGTGTTTTTAAAAAAAATAAATGTTGAAGTAATCTATTGGAGGGGTTTTCAATCGGTTATTTTGAAGTGATATTTTGGAGAATAAATGTAAGAGGTTTGTCTTTTTTAAATGTAATTTTATAAATATTTTTCAAAGCATCTGAAGTATAAATCTGTGAATTACTTTACACGAGTCATTAATTATCTCAATTATTTTTAGAACACGTTTCACAAACAAAGCAACAAAGCACAAAAGTCTACAACAGTTTACCTTTACTATGTATTACAGGTTTGAAGTGTGATGTGACTAGGGGTATGTTTAAATTCAGCAGCTTCATCAAACAGTTCATCAAACGTGTTCTTGTTCTTGAATACATGTTATTAAATAAAACAGTTACGCTCAATAACGGATTTGTGTCCTTTATTTAAAGAAGAACTGCACGCATTGGAGAGATGTATTAAAATTGATGTGTGTCTGACGGATTTCGGATTCGGTTAAATCCTCGGTTTCTTCTGTGTCACAGGTCTGCAGTATTCTGCCCAGGCATTGTGGTGCAGGCTGATTACGACCCTTTCATTACACAGATAGCATGTAATTTTTTTTAAGTTACACGATTGTTTAGTTTTCTATTTTTCGGGGTATTCATTGAAAATCAAGGTATACTATGCATATTTTCACCAAAATTGAAACATTTCAATTTTCTAACTTTAAAAAAAAGGCCGTATTTTAATAATAATATTGTATTAAACGTATAGAACGCCTTTCAAACAATCGCAATGCGCTCTACAATAATAATAAAAAAGAATAAAAAGCACAGCAAGCATTTAACGTTACAGCCCTATACAAGGCGTTAATAAATAATCATTTGCGACAGGGTGGTACTATATTGTCATGTGATAGGGGTGTAGCGCCTTCAGATGACGTGAAGTTGAGCGCGCATGCCCTCTCACAGAACAGCTCCCATTGTGGTTAGTTGTGGTTTTACTTTCTAACAAATGCATTTCAACTATCACTCTGATAGTCTGGCAAGAAAGAACTTATATACACTTCATTTCTTATTTATAAATATTATTATTATTATTTTTTTTTTTCTTTAAATAAATAAATAAATAATATACATTATTTGCTCAATATAACTGCCACTCATGTCCGGGTTAGGGTAACAGATTAAAACCAAGAATCCATATGAGTTCCAACACGATAGCTTTTATATTTATATGGTTTAAATAAATACGTTAAAAGAAGCGATTACTGACTTTCTCATCTTGCCATTGTTATGGTGAAAAGAAACATCTCATCCAAAAGCATCTAGTTTTACATGTTGTGATCATATTTCAACGATGATTGCTGGAGTGAAAAATATATCCTGGAAGTTAAGATGGGACACACACACAGCGCAAGAAAGGACAAATAAATTATGTGTAGTCTTGTCCCCTAGGCAATAGTGGTGTAATTAATTATTTTTCTTTATCCAAAAGAAGAAAAAATAAATAAGTTATAACTTGGTATAATAACCTATCAGAGGATTTAAAGGGTAAGTAGCAGGATTCTGAAAAATAGTGTTACACATCCCCACGTGTTGCTACAACTGTTACGTCTCTAATTTTTCTTTTCATTGTTAACATCTCGACAACTGTTTACACTTACAACTTTAAAGTCTGTTTCAAAGCACTTTTCAAAATGGCCACTAGGGTGCACTGATAGTGTACGGATTATTGCCCACATTGTCAAACAGGTAACAGCAATAACACAAACCATGATGTGGTACGGAACAGAAAAGCCAGACCACATGTTAAACTTTTTTTTTTTTTAATCGCTCTTCCTGCAATGATTTAGAGGACAGATCTCAAACCCCACTGCAGTCATTTATTTTGAAAAGATATTTGAAACAGACTTAAAAGTTAGAAGTGTGAAGTTGTCAGGATGTTAACAATGAAAAGACAAATGACAGGTACGTTATTTAAACAGCTGTAATGACACGGGGGACATGTAACACCATATTTTGCAATACTATAATTTGCAACGCTATATTTTGTAATGGTATATTTGGTACCACTATTTTGTAATACTATATTTTGTAATGCTATATTTTGCAATGCTATATTTTGTAACACTATATTTTGTAAATACTATATTTTGTAATGCAATATTTTGTAAATATTTTGTAAAGCTATATTTTGTAATGCTATATTCTGTAATGATGTATTTTGTAAAGCTATATATTTTGTAATGCTATATTCTGTAATGATGTATTTTGTAATGCTGTAATATGTATTTTGTAATGCTATATTCTGTAATGATGTATTTTGTAATGCTATATTCTGTAATGATGTATTTTGTAACGCTATATTTTGTAATGCTATATTCTGTAATGATGTATTTTGTAATGCTATATTCTGTAATGATGTATTTTGTAACGCTATATTTTGTAATGCTATATTCTGTAATGATGTATTTTGTAACGCTATATTTTGCAATGCTATATTCTGTAATGATGTATTTTGTAATGCTATATTCTGTAATGATGTATTTTGTAACGCTATATTTTGTAATGCTATATTCTGTAATGATGTATTTTGTAACGCTATATTTTGCAATGCTATATTCTGTAATGATGTATTTTGTAATGCTATATTCTGTAATGATGTATTTTGTAACGCTATATTTTGCAATGCTATATTCTGTAATGATGTATTTTGTAACGCTATATTTTGCAATGCTATATTCTGTAATGATGTATTTTGTAATGCTATATTCTGTAATGATGTATTTTGTAACGCTATATTTTGTAATGCTATATTCTGTAATGATGTATTTTGTAACGCTATATTTTGTAATGCTATATTCTGTAATGATGTATTTTGTAACGCTATATTTTGTAATGCTATATTCTGTAATGATGTATTTTGTAACGCTATATTTTGTAATGCTATATTCTGTAATGATGTATTTTGTAATGCTATATTTTGTAATGCTATATTCTGTAATGATGTATTTTGTAACGCTATATTTTGTAATGCTATATTCTGTAATGATGTATTTTGTAATGCTATATTCTGTAATGATGTATTTTGTAACGCTATATTTTGTAATGCTATATTCTGTAATGATGTATTTTGTAATGCTATATTTTGTAATGCTATATTCTGTAATGATGTATTTTGTAACGCTATATTTTGTAATGCTATATTCTGTAATGATGTATTTTGTAACGCTATATTTTGTAATGCTATATTCTGTAATGATGTATTTTGTAACGCTATATTTTTGTAATGCTATATTCTGTAATGATGTATTTTGTAACGCTATATTTTGCAATGCTATATTCTGTAATGATGTATTTTGTAACGCTATATTTTGTAATGCTATATTCTGTAATGATGTATTTTGTAACGCTATATTTTGCAATGCTATATTCTGTAATGATGTATTTTGTAACGCTATATTTTGTAATGCTATATGTCTGTAATGATGTATTTTGTAACGCTATATTTTGCAATGCTATATTCTGTAATGATGTATTTTGTAACGCTATATTTTGCAATGCTATATTCTGTAATGATGTATTTTGCAATGCTATATTCTGTAATGATGTATTTTGTAATGCTATATTTTGCAATGCTATATTCTGTAATGATGTATTTTGCAATGCTATATTCTGTAATGATGTATTTTGTAACACTATATTTTGCAATGCTATATTCTGTAATGATGTATTTTGTAACGCTATATTTTGTAATGCTATATTCTGTAATGATGTATTTTGTAACAATGCTATATTCTGTAATATGTATTTTGCAATGCTATATTCTGTAATGATGTATTTTGTAACGCTATATTTTGTAATGCTATATTCTGTAATGATGTATTTTGCAATGCTATATTCTGTAATGATGTATTTTGTAACGCTATATTTTGCAATGCTATATTCTGTAATGATGTATTTTGCAATGCTATATTCTGTAATGATGTATTTTGCTATATTTTGCAATGCTATATTCTGTAATGATGTATTTTGCAATGCTATATTCTGTAATGATGTATTTTGTAATGCTATATTTTGCAATGCTATATTCTGTAATGATGTATTTTGTAATGCTATATTTTGTAATGCTGTATTTTGTAATGCTATATTCTGTAATGATGTATTTTGCAATGCTATATTCTGTAATGATGTATTTTGTAACACTATATTTTGCAATGCTATATTCTGTAATGATGTATTTTGTAATGCTATATTCTGTAATGATGTATTTTGTAACGCTATATTTTGCAATGCTATATTCTGTAATGATGTATTTTGTAACGCTATATTTTGTAATGCTATATTCTGTAATGATGTATTTTGTAATGCTATATTTTTCGGAACCCCGCTGCTTACTCTTTAATACATTCCTATATACACTGAGAGGCAAAAATTGAGCATTATTTAATACACAAGAAGCTCAACTGAGCACAGTTTTAATAGTTACTAGTAGAAAAGGAGCCATATATGTTTACTTTAAACATGGTATTTGATAATACACTAGGTTAAGAAATATCTATTTATGAACCTTGCTTTCAAATAGCTTTGCACTTCCTAGGTCAGTTTTCCCCTAACCGTTAAACAGCCTTTCTGTCATTAACCAACCAATTGCTTCCCCTACTGACTGACATATTTAGTGGCCAGTAGTAACATACAATGGCCTTAGAAACAGACACCCCTTAAAAAACAGAACCGATTTTTTTATTTTTTTTTATTTCAAGGAATTCATGTGCCATTTTGTTGTCCTGAATGTTCCCTTGCATGATGTATCCCAGCTCTTGGAATGATGTTGCAAACGCAGCCAGTGATGAAGAATTCAAAACAAATAAGAACCCATTCCACGTGTTATTATTAATATAATGCTGAGGTTTTCAAAATTCTTTCAATGTTTAGGGTGAATTGAGCCAAGGAAGAACGCCAGAACTATTGTCAACATTAATTTCGTACTTGTGTCATTCTTTTCAAATCTTTCTTAAATACTTTTGTCATCGCATACTGAAAGCGATCTGTACCGCTGCATAGTGTTTCGTTTAAGATTCAAACTGGGGCTGCTGCTGTTGTTACATAATACAGTAGGTCAAAGATCACCTGTGTCTATCGTGGTTTTCTATAATGTTATCAACTTACTACCAATGCAAAAATGAGTACCTGCTAGGGTAACTATATTAGATATATTACATTGGTTTTTAGGTGTAGATCTGGGGGCAGGGGGTGCTGTCACTGTATTTAGAAGTGTAGCGCCCTATACATTTCTAGAAATATTTGTTACGCACTGGAAAATATCAGCCCTAAAGGTGATTCTGTTTGCTGTAAATATATCACACAAGACTGTGACAAACACTTCTTGTTGAAACGTGTTTCAAATAGCTTTGCTTCTGTAAACTACACTGGAGCTTGCATATCACACTCATAACATCCAGCTGCTGCATGAGCTTATCTGTTTGGTTCACAGGATGGTAAGAGGGCTTCAAAGCTCATTTCAGAGCCCGAAATCTCACACCTCAGACCAAACTGTACTGGAATAGAAATGTATATTATTATTGAAAATAATAATTTCTGAAGGAAGTTAATCTTTAATCAAATAAAACAATACAATGTACTATCACACGGTACCCACTCCAAATATAGATGCTGCATATAATTTTTAATTGATTTTTATTTTCATTTTTATGCATAAATAAATAAATAAATAAATAAGTTATACCAATTATGTTCAATCCTTCAGTACCGGTAACATAAATATTCTTGATCAGCAAGTTGCTGTGCGTATTGGAAACACTAGGTGCCAGTGCTCTGTACTTGCAACGGGTTTCGCACCTACTCTTACAGACGTGACATTCCACTAGTGACAGTGACGTGACGTAACGAATGACGTACCCCAATGGAGTTTGCGCCTAGTTGCATTCCAACAAAATTGTAGTAACACGTCATTCCGAGGATACAGGGCACTGACTGTCTGGGATCCGGTTCATCCATTTACCGATATTAGTGTCTATATCTCCACCTAAGTTTCGACTTTATAGAAAAACAAACACTAAAAGCACATTCCATTGCCACGATCGTGCTGAGGGGTTCGTTTCGTTTTTAAGGTAGGTGCATTTTACAACAGGCCGCTGCTTGATCGGTACAGCTTGCGGCTGGCCTCGATAATTGATTGTCTTTCAGGGGAAGTTTGTGGGGGTAAGTCGTCACCGAGGGACTGGAATTGTACAGTACTTGTATTCCTGTTGTACAGTATTACCTAACTGTGCAAACGTCCATCATTTGTATTGTCATCTGCCAGTACATTAGTGTGTAAAATTGTTCTTGGTTAAAATTTTGCTTGTGAACACTGCTTGCTTAATACACTGGACAACCAGGTGTTGAGTTTGTACAATAACATGTTAGATTTTAAAATACTGTTTGAAACGGGTAATGATATGGCCTTGGCAAATATATATATATATATATATATATATATATATATATATATATATATATATTATATATAGCTTATATATATCGAAGTTTATGCAAACAGATTAACCCCTTGTATAAACGAACCTTGAAACACATACACAGCAAACACTTTGGTTCACTGCTGCCTCATTATTTCTCATTCTTTGGTCCTGTGGTCAGGATTAGTTCTTAAGTTAAAGGCACTATCTCTCGAGCTGTGGATCTGTATAATACGTGAATTGTTCTTTTGTCACAATCCCAGAGCGGTTTACAAATGTTCAAATTTCAAGCATTTGCTGCGGTCGGGAACGTGATGATTTTAAAACGCTACCTGATAATAATAGTAAAAAAAAAAATAAAAACATTATTGAAGTGAACTGTGATGATTACCAGGCATCACAAAGCGGAGTCCAATTTAATTAATAGCAATAACAGTGTAAACAGGCAAATATACGATGTTCCAATGCCTTTATTGGGACACACACACACGTTAGTACATTCAGGTAAAAAAAACAAAAGCACACACTAGCGGTCAAATGGGCATATGCAAACCAGCAGCGAGCGAGGTTAGAGCTGCGTCCACACTGGACATAGCGACTCCAGCGAAGTCGCCGAATGTCAATCAACACCAGATGAGACATAGAAACGATTCGAAAGACTGGAAATAAATACATGACCCCGTCCACGCATTCCTAATGGACATACTAGAGATGGGCTGTCCCATTACAAAACATGCCTTGTTTTGATAAAAGGTTACTACTCTGACCTCCGGCATCAGTTATTAAATATCCCTATATATCCAACATTTTTATTGTTATCATCATTATTAGTAGTAGTCATTGTAAGTTGTACTCGTATTATTATTATTATTATTATTATTATTATTATTATTATTATTATTATTATTATTATTATTGTTTTTTTTTTTTTTTTTTCGTGATACCATTTAGTAGTAGTAGTCTGATTTGACATGTACATTTGTACATATCCAGCTGTCAGAAGACTGCTGGACAATAGAGTATAGTTGAACTGATATTTTCAACAAAATTATTTTATTGTTATTCATTTATATATACAACTTACTGCAATCTCAATTGTGTTTCTTTACAAGTTCCTTCTTTGAACCTTTTTGTTTATTAACTTTAGTATTTTAAAGTGCAACATTATTATTATTATTATTATTATTATTATTATTATTATTATTAGTATTACATTGTTGTTATTAAGCACTACATAATCACCATCTTCATTATTTATTACTATTATTAAAATCTGTGTTATTATGCGCAGGTCACCACTTACCTTGTATTATTCTTTACTTTTATTTAGTTTTTCCTTTTAACATTCAGGTGAACTTGACAGAAAATGCTTTATAAATATGGCTTCGTAATCTTCAAAACTGTGTATGAGCTGGGTAATGTTGGGATGTGTAATATAGAATACAAACGTGTTGCTGGCATTGTTTTACAACTTATACAATAGTAGGACCTTGATAATATTTTTGTTTGTTTGGTGAATCACCACAAAACTTAAGTCATTGTCATTGTCTTTGTTCTGGATGTCTTTGTAATCAATTTTCAATCATATAATAATGGATACTGCTGTACATCATAAATGAACTTTCGTCGTCTGTGATTAACTTGTTTTCAGGCATGTGTTTGACTTGTGTCAAGGGTGTTAACCTTGCTTCTGATTGGTCAGTTTCATTCCAGTTGCGCGATGAAAAAATAAAATAAAATAGAAATAGGTTCTATTTTGGCGAAGCAAAATGTTCTCAAAGCGATGTCGCTCGCTGCTGGCGGGGATACTCCCATTTGACTGCAGTGACCTCTAAATTATTCACTCAAGTCCCGTGTGGATGCAGCTTTAGGGTTAGGGTTGATGTCATAAAAACTGTGCAGTGTAGGCCAGTTTATTTCATATTTCAATATTACTTTTTCATGTATACCTAGGATGGATATAAGACTACAGGTGCATAGCGGTTTGATCCACTCCTGGTTTTACTGAGTTTAAGACACACCTAAGCTTGTTACCTATACAGGTGGCAGTGATGGATAAAATAGTGTCATGGCTTCCCTGATTGGCTATAATATAAACACTCCCAATATATACATTTCATTAATAAAAGTAATGTTTGCAGAATTCATACTTTTGTTCATAGTCACAATAATACTTATCTAAGTTATTGCAGCTTTATTTACCATTATTTCGTTAATATGTTTTACAGAAAAAGAGTCTGATATTTTACATTCGTGGCTATGACAGACCATAGGAATCCATCCAGTGTTACATTACAGGATCATATGTTCAAATAGCAGACAGATAATAATATCAAAATGTACTTAATTAGACCTTTTTAATTGTTCTCAGTGCCTAAAAAGTTGCAGATTTCAGGTTTCATACAATACTTGAAATCTCCAACTGTTTTAGAGCAGCAAACAATTAAAAAAGCCTAATTAAGCAAAATATTAGTTCAATTAACAGTTTAGTTAAGTAATTGAGAGCTCAGTTTGAATAAAAACCAGAAGACACTGGGGTCCCGAGGACTGGGTTTGAGAAGCCGTGATGTAAATGATTCAGTAGCCAGGATTTTGAGCAACCCCTGTTAAACGTATTGTTAATCCCCTTGTGAAATAATAAATAGTGTTTGTTTATGAGTTTTAAATTTATCTGAAAGCTTTTAATAGTGACTTATGTTATAAATACTAAAGGGACCGTTTTAAATTTTTACTAGTGCTTCTGAATTATTCTGGCTCCCACATTACAATAGTGGTTTTACGTACGTGTAAGTTCAGGGTTTTGTCAAATAATACAATCTTGATGGAAGTCATTTTTTGGCTTTTTATTTGGGTCTTTTCAAGTGTATATACAACACTGAGGAAGACTTTGGCTCTGGTAGTTCTTTTAATCATGTAAACGTGATTATGATTTATTATCAGAATACATTATTTATAAAAACCCTTCTTTCTTGCTCTGCAGCTCCTTTGAGGTTCCATGGCGACGTACCAGGAGTTTATCCAGCAGAACGAGGACAGGGATGGTGTGCGCTTCAGCTGGAACGTGTGGCCTTCGAGTCGACTGGAGGCCGCCAAGATGGTGGTGCCCCTCTCCTGCCTTTTCACCCCCCTAAAGGAGCGTCCGGACCTTCCTCCAGTCCAGTACGAGCCTGTGCTCTGTAGCAGACCCACCTGCAAGGCAGTCCTCAACCCACTCTGGTATGGCATGCTTTCATTTCAAGCTGCTAAATAATCTTATAGTGTTCATCAAAGTCAAGACATTGAATAAAACCTGTGCAAAATTAATTCAGCTTAATTGTGTTCTCACACAGTTAATACATGTGATTTTGTACTTGTATGAATATTAATTATTTTCTCCAAGACTTTGCAATGTTGTAAATATTGAGATGCTCAACCATAACGTACTTAAACCAGTAAATATGATTAATTTCATGTACTATATCCAACAGAGTATAGTAGAACCTCAATAGTAAGGTGAGATATACTATAAAAGGTTATTGCTGTTATTAAATTCTACTGAAATGAGTAATTATGCGTCCCTGAACAGAAATGCCTTGTCTGAATGATCAAGTAGTATACTGCAATGCAATTTAGCTGTTTTTTTCTTTTTCTTTCTTGCAGCCAAGTTGACTACAGAGCCAAGTTATGGGCATGTAACTTTTGTTTCCAGAGAAATCACGTGAGTGTTTGTTTGAGAAGTTTTTAAATTTTTTTTGCTAAGATTAAAAAATATTTACATTTTCATATTGCAAGGTCTCTGCTGGTTTATTATGTTACCCATTCCTTTTTGGTTGTTCTCTTTGTTCTTTACAGTTTCCCCCTGCATATGCAGGGATATCAGACATCAATCAGCCAGCAGAATTAATGCCACAGTTTTCTACTATTGAATACATTGTACAGGTAAATATAAAAATAAGTACAGTTATGTGTACACTGTTAAATTTACGCCTTTCAGTCCTGAATTTTGTTTAAGCTGATTATGTTTAGACTGGAACCTAGGAGTCCCGTGAAGTTCCAACGTCATTTCCGACAGCATGTGTTAACTTACAGAGCTACGATAAGGACTAAAAGAGTTAAGGATTGAATCACAAGGGATAAACTGTATAGGGTTTGATGTTATCGTTGTATCCTGGTAGATCTTACAAATCCAGTTTGTATTTCAAACAGAGTTTGGCTGTAACTGGGTAAATTGATCTCCAGCTAGTAGCTACAGATAACAGGTAAAATGAAAACTGCCCTGAATGTATAGGTTTGTGCTTGTTTGTTGGCTTATAGAATGGCCCCCAGACCCCTCTGATCTTCCTGTATGTTGTGGACACATGCTTGGAAGAGGAAGACCTTCAGGCTTTGAAGGAGTCCTTACAGATGTCTCTGAGTCTCTTGTCTCCCAATGCCTTGGTCGGCCTGATTACTTTTGGCAGAATGGTACAGGTCCATGAGCTGAGCTGTGAGGGTATATCAAAGAGCTATGTGTTCAGAGGAACCAAGGATCTTTCAGGAAAGCAGATACAGGTTGGTACACAGACACTCGCCAGTAGATTTTTATGCATAATGAGAAATTAAGGTCAGCAGACATGAAGGTATTTCTTTATGTAATTTCTTTTTCAGGAAATGTTGGGTCTCACTAAGCCAGCAGCACCAGTTCAGCAAGGAAGACCAGCGCAGCCTCAGGATCACTCTGTCTCCAGCAGGTACTTTGAATATTTAAATACATAGAGAAGTAGCGCACCTTAATGGTGGCTTTGCCAGCCTAGCAATCAGCATTCAGTTAGTTCCTGCTGTTTGCATTACAAATTACAGCAGGAATTTAATCAGATGTTTGTTTTAATACTTTAGATTTTTACAGCCTGTGCATAAGATTGACATGAATTTGACAGACCTCCTTGGTGAGCTTCAGAGGGACCCCTGGCCTGTGCCGCAGGGAAAACGCCCCCTGCGATCTACTGGCATTGCCCTATCTATTGCTGTGGGCCTGCTTGAGGTAACTTTCTGCTTGCATACGTAATGTACATGATTAGTGACCACCTTCACACCAACAAGCAAACCCTCGTCTTGGGCGCACTGGAGTTCACTGAGACTGCTACTGTTATAGCTTTAAGTCAATTTATTCTGGTTTGGGAAGGATTGATGCCTTTCAGTTTGTAGATATAAGTAGTATGTTGGAATGGTCAAAAACAAGTGGGAAAACTGCTGACTGCTAATCTTTTCTGTTGTGTTTTGTTATCCAGGGTACTTTCCCGAACACAGGAGCTCGCATTATGCTCTTCACTGGTGGCCCTCCCACCCAAGGCCCTGGCATGGTGGTTGGAGACGAGCTGAAAACCCCGATCCGCTCCTGGCATGACATTGAGAAGGATAATGCCAGATATCTGAAAAAGGCCACAAAGGTTTGCTGCTTTATTTGGATATTCATAGTTTGTTCCGGATACTTAGTCTGTTTCTGACATGTAGTGTTACTGTTTGTTTTAATACTGTTTGTTTCTCTCTCTGTAGTACTATGATGCTTTGGCCAACCGTTCAGCAGTGAATGGTCACTGTATCGATATATATGCCTTTGCTTTGGATCAGACTGGACTATTGGAGATGAAATGCTGCTCCAATCTTACAGGGTTAGTTGCTTTCCTTGGTTGTTCAATTTCATGAATTTAGCTGTTAACTAAGCAAGTAATGGAAGTGTTTGCTGAGTAACTAAGCAAACACTTCCATTACCATAATGTTATTTTTTTTTTTAAATCTTGTTTTTAGGGGTCACATTGTGATGGGTGATTCCTTCAACACCTCCCTCTTCAAGCAGACATACCAAAGGGTTTTCACTAAAGACTACAATGGTGAATTCCAAATGGCTTTTGGAGGAGAATTAGAAGTTAAGGTAAGATGCTATATTTATATATTTCTTAATATGAACAGTAGGACAGTGTGTGTGCGCAGAATAATACCTTATAGCACACTTTAAGCTATGATGTGTTTTAAATACATATTCTTCAAACTAACATGTGTTTTATTGCATTTCAGACTTCAAGGGAACTGAAGATTTCTGGAGCTATCGGTCCGTGTGTCTCTCTAAATGTAAAGGGGCCATGTGTGTCTGAAAATGTGCGTATTTAATGCATTGTCTCTTTCAAAAACCTAGCATATGAATAGCCCCCCAGCATTCATCTCTTGTTATAAGGCAGCACTTTTAATGCAGAAGCGATTGGAAGGCATTATGTTCATGGCTCAAAACTGTCCCAGAATGCCAGTGCACTACCATTTGCATTTTAATTATAGTATAAGGGAAAGTAGCACACTGTCTGAACTATGGCTCCTGGCTACAGTGTTATAAATATTGTGCATGAAATGGGGATTTCTGCCTCTCATATAGTATTGTCTTTTCTCTTTGTTAGGAAACAGGTTTGGGTGGCACGAGTCAGTGGAAGATCTGCGGCATCAATCCATTCACGACACTGGGAATGTATTTCGAAGTTGTAAATCAGGTGAGTGTCTTAACTTTCTTGCCTACAGCAGTAAACATTTATTTATTTATTTATTTTTGCTGCATAAGCTATTCAAGAGTCTTACATTACTTAGTTGTGTCGGCATGAAAAACGTGTTGGATTGCACCAAAAACTTTTGGATTCAACCCAGATCAATAAGGAAAACTGAAGATCTTGCAGAAGTGTGATCTTATTTAGTGGTGAAAATTACTTACTTTATTTATTTTTTAAATAATGTATCATCGATTGTTTGTTTGTCTCTTCATAACCAGCTGGTATTTTTCTTTTATTATTCAGCACAATGCACCAGTCCCGCAGGGTGGGAGAGGAGCCATTCAGTTCATCACACAGTACCAGCATTCCAGCACACAGAAGAGAATCCGAGTTACTACAATAGCTAGAAAGTAAGTTTCCCTAATTTGGCCAAGTAGCCTAAATACAGAATACTTTCTATTAACAACCAATTACTAATATTAAGAAATCGAGAACCTTAAGATTACTGTACATGCTGTTTTGTTTGTAGATCAGGATAAAGCATAATTATTTTGTTTGTTTCATAATATGGTCTCTCAGGTTGTGGTTAACACTGATTAAAGGTGAAACATTTCCTAACACGACTGCTTCCCTGTTTCCAGCTGGGCAGATGCCCAGTCCCAGATTCAGCATATTGAAGCTGCATTTGATCAGGAGGCGGCAGCAGTGCTGATGGCACGCCTGGGGGTTTGCAGAGCACAGTCTGAAGAGGGTCCTGATGTTCTTAGATGGCTCGACAGGCAGTTAATCAGACTGGTAAGGGCTCATAGTCATATTTGTTTAACATTACTGTCGGTTTTGTAAAGTATTTTAATCTGTACGTTGTATGTTTTCACTGTAAACATTCGTTTTGCCTTTTCATTTCTGTGTTAGTGTCAGAAGTTTGGACAGTTCCATAAAGATGACCCCAACTCCTTCAGGCTGTCGGAGTCATTTTCACTCTATCCACAGGTACAAACAAGGACAATGTCACTTTCGCTAGGTTTTTTTCTTTTTTTTTAAGTTTGAACTTCAGGGCATCTGGATTATCATAGATTCCACGCACTGCAGTGGCTTTAAATATTAATGCAGGTTTTACTAGATTCATATCTTCTCCTACCTGTCACATGGCTAAGATGCTGCTATATTTACTTTAAAAAAAAAAAAAAAAAAAATGTAATTACTAAACATTTATAAATTACTGCTTAGTGCCAGGTGCTTCATGTATGCCTTCTGAGGTTTAATAAAACACACATTTAAATAAATAAGATAACTGGCAGTTACGCTAGCCAGAAATGTTGGCTAATATGTTTTTCTCCTCAATTTTCTAGTTTATGTTCCACTTGCGGAGGTCCCCCTTCCTTCAGGTGTTCAACAACAGCCCTGATGAGTCTTCGTATTACCGGCATCACTTTGTGCGACAGGACCTGACTCAGTCACTGATCATGATCCAGCCTGTCCTTTACTCCTACTCCTTCTATGGGCCCCCGGAGGTGAGTGCGGGATCCATCACCTTTATCATTTCTTATGAACGTCGCTACTAGCTCTTCTGTGAAAGATTGAAGCAGTGTAATTGTAAACTGGGTTGGTAGGCGACCCTATGTCAGATCCTTGTTTGTTGCCTTCTGAGACTCCCAAGAAATCTTGTGTGAGGATTGAAATTGAAAATAAGAAAAAAAAATACTCTAATTAGGGCTTCTGAATTTGGTTTTAACCGATAACAGCTAAAACACCCGATTTAAAAAAAAATAATTTTTTAAATCTGCGTATAACCAAAAAACACTGGAAATTGTTACTCAAGTCACATTGACACCCCTTTCCCATTATAAAAAAAAAAACAACAAAAAAAACCAACCTACTGCAAAAAACAAACTACCTTTCCCAGTGCAGCTCGGCAATGTCCCGCCTTCCTGACGAAAGTAAGCACAAAAAAGTGAAATTAATAAAAACAGAAAAACAGAAGCCCTAGCTGTAATATGAATAACTTAGAAAATGAAAACGTCTCGCTTCATGTTATGATTTTATATCTTTCAGCCTGTGCTTCTGGACAGCAGCAGCATCCTACCAGACAAAATCCTTCTGATGGACACCTTCTTCCAACTTGTTATCTACCATGGCGAGGTACGGATTTTGTACCATTGTAGAATCTTTTATAATCGCAGTAACGGGTCCCCACTTAGCAGGAATGTGTGGTTAAGAGTTAAAGGAACAGAATTTTAATTAACCAGAAAGTTTGCAGTAATGTTTATTTAATTTTTTTGGTATACAGACTATTGCACAGTGGCGTAAAGCAGGCTACCAGGAGATGGCAGAGTATGAAAACTTCAAGCAGCTTCTTCAGGCCCCGCTGGATGACGCTCAGGAAATCCTTCAGACACGCTTCCCAATGCCTCGATACATTGATACAGAACACGGGGGCAGCCAGGTATGTTTAAACTGGATTTTCATCTGTTTAGACAAACGATCATAAATTCTGAAACTTGTAGTTTTAAAACTTTGTCAAGTGTGAATATGCAGGCATCTCCAAAATTATTGGCAAAAAAGGCTGTATAAAATAAACAACGCAGGTAATGCGCTATATTGTAATTTTCCAACATGTGGAATATATTGTACTTTATTAATGATTCAAGGGAATCAACCAAAATTACACATTTCTCAAATTATAAATTTATTTCCATAGAAATAAAGTGTCACAATTATTGGCACCCTTGTTTTCAGTACTTTGTGCACCCTCCCCTTGCAAGGATAACGGCACTGAGCCTTTTTCTATAATTTTTTATGAGAGTGGAGAACACATTGGAAGGGATCTTAGACCAGTCCTCCATACAGAATCTTTCCAGATCCTTGATATCCTTCGGTCTGCGCTTATGGACTGCCCTCTTCAATTCAAACCACAGGATTTCAATGGGATTCAAGTCTGGAGACTGAGATGGCCATTGCAAAATGTTGATTTTGTGGTCAATTAACCATTTCTTTTGTGGATTTTGATGTGTGTTGGGGTCATTGTCTTGCTGGAAGATCCACTTGCGGCCAAGTTTCAACCTCCTGGCAGAGGCAACCAGGTTTTTGGCTAAAATGTCCTGGTACTTGGTAGAGTTCATGATGCCGTTGACCTTAACAAGGGCCCCAGGACCAGTGGAAGCAAAACAGCCCCATAACATCAAAGATCCACCACCATATTTTACAGTAGGTGTGAGGTTCTTTTCTGCATATGCATCCTTCTTTTGATGCCAAACCCTCCGCTGGTGTGTGTGGCCAAAGAGCTCCATTTTCGTCTCATCTGATCATAGCACCCGGTTCCAATCCAAGTGCCAATGCCGTTTAGCAAACTCCAGACGCTTACATTTGTTGGTTGCTCTCAATAAAGGCTTTTTTTCTGGCAACCCTTCCAAATAGGCTATTGGCATAGAGGTGATGTCTAATTATAGATTTGGAGACTTGGTGACCCCAAGATGCAACCAAGTTCTGTAATTCTCCAACTGTGGCCCTTGGATTCTTCTTTGTCTCCCGAACCATCTTCCTCACTGTGCGTGGGGGCAAGATGAATTTGCGTCATCTGCCAGGCAGATTTACCACTGTTCCACTGGTTTTGAACTTCTTGATTATTGCCCTAATAGTGGTAAGTGGTATATTTTGGTTTTTAGCTATTTTTTTCTACCCATTGCCTGATTTATGAAGGTCAACAACCATTTGTCTGTCTTCATTTGTGAGTTCTTTGCCTTTCCCACATGATAGTGGATGACAAATGGATTTTACATGCGTGTTACCTAATTTTTATACCCCAGTGAAACAGGAAGCTATGGAAGGCCACAGTACAGTTCCTTAAGACTGAGATGTACTTAAAAACATAGAATGTTTATGCAGATTAAATTTGGTTTGATTTTATGTATAAGAATCTTCAGGGGTGCCAAAAATTGACACCTCTCTTTTTGAGAAAAAATATTATTACTTGTTAAAAAAAACTTTTTCTCTGAGCAATTGTATTAGTATAAAAATATAGTTTTCCCATATTTTTTAGCCTAAAATATAGCTCATTACTTTTATTTTAACCGCCTCTTTTGCTCTTCTTTATCAAGGGTGCCAATAATTTTGGAGGTGCCTGTACGCTGGATGATTAGTCAAGTACTTTTCTCGCTGAAGTCCTGTGTAATAGTTGAATACAGTTGTTTGTACTCATTCTGTGTTCATGTTTATTTGTCTAATTTTTGGATCTGATAGAAAATCATTCTACAAATTTCAGTATAGCTCTCATAGGGAAGATAGATTCATGAATTCCTTAATTCATGCATGTTTTTTTTTCTATCTTTAAACCTGATTTCTTTTGGTTTGTCTTACACAGGCTCGATTCCTTCTTTCCAAAGTGAACCCGTCACAGACTCATAACAATCTGTACGCATGGGGACAGGTGAGTGATTGCTTTTAAAATGTATTGTATAGGTGCGTGCCATGCTAAATTTATAAGCTTCATAATTCCTAGAAACATAATAGGATGTAACAAAGGATAATACAGTATATGTCACTGGAAGATGAAGGAGCAGAAAGGCATTTCGGAGATTACTTTTACCCAGTTACCAGGGTACTTGCTTATGCAGGTTTAGTTGCTGTAGTTGTAGGTTTACTAAATAAAAGCGTAAAGCAGGGCTGTCCAATCACGGTCCTGGAGAGCCATTCCATTCCAGGGAATATGAGAATGAACTACTTCAGGTTCTGTTTGCAGATTTAATTGGTTCAATCATACAATTTAGAACAGGGCTGCAAGGGCCAGGTTCGGCCACCCCTGGCGTAAAGGAAATAAATAAAAAGAGGGCCCAATTGCAGGGAAGATATCTGCTAGTACTCTGCCAAATTTGATTTGTAGGTTTGTGAATTTCTTCGTTCTATAAATCAAGTATTTTCATATGACTTTTTTTTTTTTTTCTTGCAGGAAACTGGAGCCCCGATCCTAACCGATGATGTCAGCCTGCAAGTGTTCATGGATCATTTGAAGAAACTGGCAGTATCCAGTGCATTGTGATTTTTATGAAAAGTATTTAAGAATGTTATTAAACAATTGTCAACATTTCAAATCCTTAAATACTGAATTTAATTCTCTTAGCCCACATGAACTGTGAAACTATTTATTGTTCAGTGGTAACGGGAAGAACATCATTCCTTTGTGGAGTTGGAAAAGATAAAATAATTATATTTATATAAAATGTTTTGAAACTAGTTTATTTAAGAGAATCCGACCACCTTTATACATTCCTCATGCCTTTTTACATTACTTGCGTGAAGTTTTTTTTTTTTTAAAAGACTTGATCATAAATGTTAAACAGCTGTTCTTCAATTTAAATTCATATCATTTTTTTTCCAGTGTCTTCCAGTGTCACAAACAGCAGTTTATTAGCATGTGTGTTGAACTTCAGCACTCACTAACCTTTGTAGTTTTGAGGAAAGAAATTGTACTGTCTAAAAAAGGTAACCTCCCAGCAATGTATAATAACTTTAGTAAAATGATTTATTTCATGTTGTCTTTCAATGCGCTTGCAAAATGTGTTAATTTGCTGTTACCTGAAGGACTTTAGCTGTCCACAGTAGCAAATGTACAGCATTATAAGCTACATGGAAATACAGTATGTAAGGGTCCAATTTCTCTTATTTTATTATTGTGTCCGAACACCATTTTATATAGGTAATCATATTCTTGAAGTGTTGTTTCATTCCAGATGTAATGTTTATCTGTTTCTCTTTTTTATACTGAAAAGCTCTCTTCTATATTTTAACATAAAACACATTCATGTTTGCTTTACTTTTTAACTGGAATTAAATGATTACATAGCTGCAGTATGTGCTGTATGTGTATTCATTGCAAAGTATTGTTTATGCATATGCATATACTTTTGGTTATGGGTTAAACCCAGGGATTACAAGTACCGAGTGATACATGCCGCTGTATCACTCCATCATTATTATGTACAGTAGTCTCTCTCGATCTCAATCTTTAGCTTTTACATTGTTTCTTTAAGAATACGGTCATCATATCCTTGGGTAATAGATTTGGAGTGCATTTCTTCAGATTTAATTTCAAATTGTGAGGATGTTGACTTTTTACCAGTAATGATTTCCGATCCGTTGGTTTATTGAATGCAGCAGTTTGTAAGGTGATCTAGATCAGATTCATATTTAAATTTTAAATGACTATTTGCATATAATATAATCCACAAAATGATCAAGTTGAGTCTTTCATCCTGACCATATTAATAAGACATCATCAATGTACCTAAGCAATAGAGAGATAAATGGTAAAAAGATGTTATCATTATTGTAGATTCATTTCTCCTCCCAAAATCCCATATACAAATTGGCATAATTGGGAGCAAATGCTGCACCCATTGCTGTACCCTTTATCTGGGAAGAATATTGACCTTCAAACTCAAAATAATTGGAATTTAGCACAAATCAAGTACATGTATAACTAATTGAGAGGGTGGAATAACCTCAGTGGGTCTGGAATGTAAATAGAAAGTGGCAGCCTCAGCGCCCCCTGTATGTGGGATGTGGGTGTACAAGCTAGAGACATCAAGTGACACAAGAATATTATCAGCAGGGTTGCCAGATTTCTATATAGTTTTTAGCCCAAAGTCACTTAAAAATAGCACAAAAATATAGCCATATTATTTGTTTGAACTGAAAGCAAGCTTATTATTAACACATAGGCCTATTCGTAAAAAAAAAAAAAAAAAAAAAAAAAAACAATCAAAAGCTTTCATAAGAAAAGATACCTGGTATAAATTTGACAAAAACTATAAGCCCCAGTGCAGCTCATCTACACGTCATTATCAACAAATTCATACGGAAGCTCTGAAGGGACAAATCCATATTCATACCAGACCAGCAACGGAATTACAGCGTGATCCCTTTATTGAAATACTAATGCTGGTACTGTATCCCAAACAATAGTGCAAACATGAAAATGGTTCAGTCTTTTAAAGTTATACCACTAATCTAATTACATTATCAACCCACGACTCCTTAATATTTCCAGCGGCTTCAAATTATGTAAAAGTAATTTCACAATTCAATTTGATTAATTCACTTAGGCCTTGCTGATAGTAAACTTTTATCACTGGTTACAGACTTTGATTTACCACTGTCTTGTACTGCCTAAGCCAATTATAAATGTTCTATATTTGATATAAGGACCCTTCACTTTTTTAATGTTTTTATGCTTAATATAGAGAAATAACAAAGGACCACTGCATACTTGCCCTATACAAAATAAGAAGGCGTGTTTAGCACTGTAATTCAATCAGAGATCAATGTCTCGCTAACAGAAATCTTTCCAAGGCCTTCTTGTACACAAGCTATGCATCCTGTTTAAATAACGAGCATCGATGAGGACTGTCTATTATTCCAGGGTGGGGGTAAAGAAAATAAGGTCGAGATCAATGGCAGACAAAATCTCACTTGGTCTTGGCTCCTTTTTCTTCCGGACAAGATCTAAATTTCACTGCGATTGAGGAGAAAGGCTGTGAATAGACAGAAGAAATACTGATCATGTTAGATTTCAGTCAGGTCTCAAGCCATGAACTAAACATCTGGTAGTTACTACTCTTTGAGAAAGGTGTCTCTGTCATTTACTTGTATTTAAAAAATAATAGCTGGTTTAAGAACAGGTGAATGTTTTAGATGCATGTTAAGTCAGGTTTTATAGTACACTGAATTGAAGTGAATGGAATCTAACTGTTGTTAACGACTCAGTTCAGAGCAAGATTTCCAGATATCCAGCATAAGATCATTTCTTTAACACATCAAGCTAGTTCTAAAAACCTGGACATATGGATTCCTTCTTCCTACTTTTTTCACAGAACAGGTCAGATATGTTTAGTTTAAAAGGTGTACACTATAAATGCTCGAAGTTATCGTACCTCTCTGTTAGAGACGTGCAACTCAACCTATGCACTAAGATCAAATGATGTGCCTTCTTTTAAAATCCCTGAATTGAGATCTAATATGGCCCAGTGCGCCTTTGTATATCAAGCATATCATCTTTGCTTTCTACCATAAAAACAGCCTCTTCACAATATCTTTTTAAATCACTCATAAATATGCATTTGAAATCTGACCAGGGTTGCAAATCCTGTATAATACTGACTATGATCAGGGTCATGTAAATTGGAATCGTTTTTTTTTAATGCTTTTATTTTGTATTAATGTTTTTATGACTGTTTCTATTTTTGTGTCCTGTTTGAATGATTTGTCAATTTTTTTCATTGATTAAATATAGCCTTATGGCGTAGTTCGGGGGACGCCGTAAAATATATATATAATATATAGACTATTATATATATATATATATAGACTGAGTTATGAGTGATGCCTGAAGCTTTAAATTGAAAGGAATAGTAGATTGTTAAGTCATTAACTATGTAATAAATTACATCACACACACAATAATAGGTTTAAATAGAAATAAATGAATATAGTTTCAAACACACTTTCTGGTACTGGCTTTTGTCAGAAAGGTTGATTGTAAAACTCTTTCTCTACTGCTTTAACAAAACATTAACTTTCTGTGTTGTATAATTGTATGGTGCAAATGAACCCTGGGGGAAATTGAATAAGGTATATAACTATGCAGCAGTTATTTTGGTGAGAATTGCAGTCGTGTCAAACTCCAGTAACAGAGAGTGAGCAGGGGAACAAGCAAAATGTGCGAACTAAAACAATGAAGTTCAACAGTTTATAAGATAAGTGACGGACAAAAATGTAATATTTCAATATAAGATGTTTCATCCCCATAGGGTATATTTGCCATTTCTTTTATGGGAGCACCTTAAACAATATCAACTTGTTTATCTCATCGAATAATACTAAACAACATACTGCATTAAAAATAGTAACAAATGAACTTAACATGAGCAAAGTTGCTTCTGCAAATGTACCCTGTGGTAGTTACAGTAAAGGTGAAACAACTTCCACTGTAAATAATTCCCTTTTGGCCATCACTGGTGACAAAATCCCATCTACAGACCCTTATCCATTTTACTGGTTTCCTACTGGAATCCCACCAGGTAAATCAGAAGGTCATCAGTTTAACAGCAACTCATTTACGACTGTGGACAACAGTGGGTTTGCTTCAGTATTTTACAGTATAAAGAAACTTTCAGTTGTATTCATGTTTTATCCAGTTTTCTTCAACCAGCATCGTTAGCGCATCTCTTAATACTTAAAGCTTCTCTTGAGCCAGCAAACTACCATCTCTGACCAGGATAGACCAGTGCTGAGCATTACTGGGTTTACCAACAAGTAGGTACCCATTACTTTAAAGAGACAGGGACATAAAAATCGTATAATAATAATAATAATAATAATATAATAATAATAATAATAATAATAATATTAATTACAGTATACTATCAAAATGAACAGAAATAGTGAGGTGGTGGAAATAGAAAAAAGATAAGCGTGCAAACTGCAGCGCTGGTCTGCATACAACATGTATGAACAACTGTGCAGGTGAGGATTGTTTTTCATGTAATTCAGTCATTCTATAATACTTGCATGTTTTCGTGGCATAAACCTCCAACTTCCACAAAGTTAATGCAATAGTTTACAAGTTCATATCTACATTAGCTCTGTTTACAGTGTATTGAAAGTGCATAATACTTAGTGTGTTACATACCATGTATGCATTATGTAGGTAGAGAGTGATACTGTTACATTTCTCAAGGTTATCAATAGTTCAATACAAAGTTCTAGGTTACCTGTTCTCTGGAGATTGTATATATATATATACACTGAGTGTACAAAACATTAGGAACATCTGCTCTTTCCATGAAATAGACTGACGAGGTGAATCCAGGTGACAACTATGATCTCTTATTGCTATAACCTGTTAAATCCACTTCAGTCAGTGTAGATGAAAGAGAGACAGGTTAAATAAGGATTTTTAAGCCTTGACAAAATTGAGACATGGCTTGTGTATGGGTGACATTCAGAGGGTAAATGGGCTAGACAAAAGATTTAAGTGCCTTTGAACGGGGTATAATAGTAGCTGCCAGGCGTGCCAGTTTGAGTGTGTCAAGAACTGCAACGCTGCTGGGTTTTTCATGCTCAACAATTTCCTGTGTTTATCAAGGATGGTCCATCACCCAAAAGACATCCAGGCAATGGCAGGCCAGTGGTCGAAAATGGCTCATTGACGAAAGAGTCCAAAGGAGGCTGACATGAATTGTGCAGAGCAACAGACAGCTACAGTTAGTCGACTGATCCAGTGCAACATTGGTGCCGAAAGACCCATGAAAGAATACACAACTCGTCGTACCTTGACATGAATGGGGTATGGCAGCTGACGACCTAACAGAGTTCCACTTCTTTCTTTCAAAACACAAGAAACTGCGGTTGCAGTGGGCTAAGGATAAAAACAATGGATACCAAAAGATTGGAAATTCATTGCCAGGTCTGATGAATCCCAGTTCTTGCTATTTCACGCTGATGGTAGGACTAGGGTATAGAGAAAACCACATGAGTACATATATCCATCATGCCCCGTGTCAACATTGCAGGCTGGTGGTGGTGGTGTGATGGTGTGTGATGTGTTTTCATGGCACACATTGGGCCCCTTGATAAAAGTGAAGCAACATTTGAATGCCACAGGATTGAACATCATTGCCAGTCAGGTGCATCCCTTCATGGCAGCAGTGTATCCATCTGCTAATTGATTTTTTCAGCAGGATAATGCCACATGCCACAAGGCTAGGATTGTCCAAGAATGGTTCCACGAACATGACAGTGAATTCAGCTTACTGCAGTGGCCTGCCCAGTCACCAGATCTCAATCCAACTGAGCATCTGTGGGATGATGGAACGAGCTACTCGGAGTAGAGATCCACTACCAGCCAACTTGACACAACTGTGGGAAGCATGGGAGTCAACATGGGCCAGCAACCCTGTGGAACGCTTTCGACACCTTGCAGAGTAAATGCCCAGACGAATTGAGGCTGTTCTGAGGGAAAAAGGGGGTACAACTCAATATTGGTTTGTCCCCCATGTTGAGTTATAATCCGTCCAAGGAATAAAAATGGATCACTAATATATATATATATATATATATATATATATATATATATATATATATATATATATATATATATATATATATATATATATTAAACACTGTGTTTCTAGGCTTACACACTATACGTTTTGATCTGCTGCATATTATTTGAAATCCCAGCACCCTATTCTGTAAGGTTTCTCATAGATAGCCTCCGGTTTTGGACCTTGCATTTTTTGTATTGAGCACAGCTTGTCTTTCTAATACAATTAATGAAACCTGATAACTAAGGGAAGCATTGCCTGAACAATAACACAGGGCAGAACTGTATTATTGTTCATTGCATGAGAATGAAACTGTAGCTGCAAGCTTGTGTTTCACATTATCAACTCAAAACCTTAGGACAGAGATTTTTCCAGCAGTGCTCGTACCCACTTTATAATAGTGTACTTGTATATCAAGTAAGAACCAGTATGCTATTCACAGGCCTTTAACCTGTCTGTCTCTGCTAACATACTGGCCAGTGTTTGCACGTTGATTGATATCGTTACATGTTACAGAGGGTGTAGTCATCTTCCCTGAGCGGTAATTGTTTCTTGTATGCAACTGGGTTTCTTACAATAGTTTTTGAGGTCCAGGTTGCAGTTGCTGTCTGGGATACAGACTCTCTCTGACTTGTCTGGCCGTTCGCTATCACACACCGCAGATCAAACAGCCAATGAACGATCTATCTAACTGGGCCATATACAATCTTGCCTAGCTAGTTCAGCTTCTTTTTATAATATTGCCCCATGGTGTGTCTTCTACATCATTTCTCAATAGTTCCTAATAATTTACAATCTTGTCTCTACCAGCACTTGTCTGGTGAGGACTCTTCAGTGGGTTGAATGGAAAAAAAAAAATAGGGGCCATATTTTTAGGTAATAAAAGGGAAAATGTGCATTTCCAAAAAAAACCAAAACATTTTATATTGTCTTGAGGGGGAGAGTAGGTAACTATCAATCCGCAATGGTGTAAATTCTGATGAATTTAATTGTTATAATCAATTGTGTAACACAAACAAAAATCTTTAGAAAGAATGCACTTCCTGATATACACTACAAGGACTTATTGGTTATATATGACTTTGTTTCATAATAATACAGTTGTAGGGTGAGCGGAATTAAAACCCTTTCTTTGCCTCTAGCGGTAGCAAATTGAAACGCACGAGTTATGAAACTCAGACACGTTGCAAAGCACGTGTAGCGCTGCTGCTGCAAGGCGCTGTTTGGCCAGGTGGGGCAAGACACTGCTGTGAAACTCGTGAGGGTATAAAAAGCAGAAGAGTAACTTTGCATCCATATACCGTGACCTTGATAACACAGCAACGGCAGAGCAAAAGAGTCATGAACAACTTGTATATCCTGGTGCTGCTCGCCCCGTTTGGGGTGTTGGCTTCTGAACAAAACGAGTTACAGCCAGACGACGAGTCTCCTTGGTTTTGTCATAATCTGGGCTGCCCAAAATACAGTCTGGTGAAGAAGTATGAGGTGGGTTATTTTATAAACGTATACATTAATCTCACTGTTGTTATCTAAATATCTACAATTACCTTTTTGTTTTGTTTTTTATTGTGTTTTTCGATAACACCCAAATTGTCTATTGACCATATTCAAGTTATTCAAAGGAAATTAGCTTGCGGTAAAATAATTAGCTCGAATAAATGTTTCTTGCATCAGTTTAGGCGACTGCTGAAAAACAATCGGCACAGTCCAGATTTCATAGCGTCCAGCTCCCCGATGCACAGGAAGAAAGTCCCGATATTTACCCATTGAAAAAAAAAAAAAAAAGATTTATTCTGCGCAGTAGAGTTAGTGAAAACCACACGCTGTGCTCTTCATGCGGCTGACACATCTGCTGATAACTGACTTATACAAAGGGAAGAACGCTTCTTTAGGTCTATTTTTATTGTCATGATGGTCGTGTCGAGTTGAGTTGGGGGGCATACGTCTATTATATGATAATGAATATTTTTTGCGTATGACTCCTCCCATGTGTATATGCTTATGACGCCCCGGAGACGAAGAGTTTCCAAATGTTGGCAAGTATGGTAGATGTGATAGATTTGCTAGTGTAGTCTGGCTAGTGTGGAAAGAAAAGTAGTTTGCCAGACTTTTAAAAAATATGATGCAGGAAACTATTTGTGTAATAATTGTGAAAGATGTAATTACGGTGCATACCAGTCCGTAGAACTGCAGTGCGTTTACTGTTATGATGTTGCTGTAGAAACAAAGCCCTGCAGTAAACACGGTTGTTTTTATCATGCAAATTAGGGCTTTTCTTTAGGATGCTGGGACAGTTTTGGTTTCTGTGGTGCAATAGCCAAAGTAAGACGTGCTGCAGCTTTTTAAAATCTGCATCCCTGCGGGTGCCATTGTGGATACATGCCGTAGTACCTATTTCAGACTGTAAGGTATGAGCATCCCAAAGAATACGTTTTTAAATACATGGCTTTTGCTAATGTTTGTGTGTGAACAACTAACTTCAGTTTTGTAAAATGTGGCATATATTTCTAAAATTATTCCGAATGTATTGTAATGTACTATTATTACTGGAGATTTAATGATTGTTTGAAGTTCTCAATGATTTCTATTACAGACGTTTGAAGTGCGCATCTATGAGGCCAGCGACTGGATGACCACAGAGGTGGAAGGGAATTATATGACTGCTGTCTCTAAAGGCTTCATGCGGCTGTTCAGATACATTCAAGGAGATAATGAAGCAGGTAACATCGTTTCAAAATGCACCAAATCTTAATCCAACATGCAAGACTCCCAAACTGAGCTTTTATTTCAAATCAACCGGACATGAAGTTTGATATGAAAAGCTCATCAGATCTTTTTTTTTTTAAAATCAATTTTGCATTTCCACATCATTGCTGAACAAGCCAAAAACAGTGCTTTTTGACAACCTATATTCACGACAGAGATATGCCTGTGTTACTTTTTTCAAACGATCAATATACTTTCAAGATTTGTTGCAACATAAAATGATTTTTTGTTTCAGAGGCAGTTACACAGCGTGCGCTTTTCATTAAGACAAAAGAGTTGACTTTGTTAAGAAGGGCATTATAGCGAGGGTGTAGTGTATTACATTATTTTGTGGGAAGCTCCTGCCAGCTGAACACCATCAAGTTTGGCACATGTTGCCTTGTCCGTTGTTACTTAAGCTGCCTTTTATCTGGGAGATGCAGCTTTTATATAAAGTCTTATTTGGAAATTTATTTGCATTACAAATAAACTGCTGTACAAAAAATGTACAAAAGTATGTGCTACATATCAATGGTATTTCTATATTGAGCCCCCCCCCCCCCATTTTTTTTCTCTTCACACTGAAAAATGCGTGCTAACAGATTGCAAAAACTTAAGTTTGGTTGTCATTTGTTTATTTTTAGGGCAAAAGATTCCTATGACGGCACCTGTTGCTGTTGTTGTATATCCCACTGCCAAAGGCACAGGCATGTCAAATAATCACTCGGTCTCCTTCTTCGTACCACCAGGAAGTGACCCGCCTAAACCGAAAGATGGTAGAATTCACAAATTAAGTGTCCCAGCAGGCACTATGTATGTCAGGTGAGTTCACTGAACGCTGTATTGCACTAAAACAGGTTGTTTCACATTACACACTTCAATTTACATTGGGAAATCATGAAAGTAAAATGTTTATATTCACAGCATTGTTGGACCTTATTCACAAAATGTGTTGCTGTAGTGTTCTTGCTCGCATCTGTGTTTTTTTTTTTTTTTCAAGGGGGTAATGTGGAGGTGACTTAAAATACAAAATGTTGGCATGTGTTTCTTACTCATTTATTTAAACAACTGTACATAATGTACTGGGAGATCCATGTCTTTTCATGATGCAAAAGCCTTGAGAGGACAATGGACCAACCTATTTTAAAACCAGAACAGGGAGCAATAAAACAATGGTAACTGTGGCAGGATAGCGTCAGGAATGAGACTCTGAGACAAGAAAAGCTGCAGTTTTAAGTGCTGTTGAGCACTTTTAATACACAAACAAATAAACAGACACAAGGGCCAAATAAAAGGTTTAAACAAAACAATACCATATACACTGATGTCAGGCTGGGCATTCACCTTCACTGATCAATATAGACCAAATACGATGCACACACACATATGCACGCGCTCCATCAACATTCTCACATGTGATCTGGCAGGGATTGTAACCCCCTCCCTGCCAACTCTATCTAACAATATAAAAGTAGCAAGGAACAAGCTGGGTGCAAAAAAGGCAACATCTCTGCAGCAGCATGTTGGATTGATCCCGTGACGCATTAAAAACTGATGCGGTTTTCTGTTTTCCAGATCTTTCGGGGGGTTTGCTATGGGAACGATCAATGTTGATCAAGCCAAATCTCTGGCTGCTGACTTAAAAGCCAAGGGCTTGTCCTTTGATGGAAAGAGCTTTGTGGCAGCTGGATATGACCCTCCCTTCAGACCCTTCAATCGACACAATGAAGTCTGGTACCATGCAGCCTAAATGAACACCACCCACCCCTGTGATACAGCAGGAGAATGTAGAATATAGAATGTGACTTTTCTGAAAACAATGAGTCACCCAGGCCTGTGCATAATAATAAAGGAACTTAAAGTCAAATAATTTTTAATATGTCTGTTTTAAAGCAGTCTTCAACCACAACTCCAGTTCACACTCACATAAAAAGATTATTTTTATCTGTGCTGGGGAATTGAGCATTTGTTTCCTTGAATAGATAACAGATCACATAAATATTTTAATAAGCAACTGTCTGCCATCCCAGAGTTCAGTGGTACCCCAAATTGCATCTATTTGCTACAATGGCTGAACAATTGGGTAGGATATTTGATTGTATAATCACTGCACTTGTTAGACAGCTTGCTCAGAAGACTCTTCTGTTCTGGGAAACAAGATATTTAATTAGCAATCAGTGTAAGAGGGGAACAAATTCCACTCCACCCCCTCCTCCCAACACAGGTTGCACTTTTTTGATAGTTCAAGGTAGGGCTTTGAAGACTATTGTTCAAACTAATTAAATAACTTCTAGCTTAGTTGGAATTTCAATGCAAAAACAGGAAATTATTGTTAGTAAGCAGTGAATGACATTTCTGACAAATTACTGTAGTACTTAATCCTGGTAAAAATGCTGGTTCAAGGTTCATGCATTGCTTTTGGAGTTTGTTGTAACATAGCTTGCAAAAGATAATCAGTACATATGTCTTCCTATGTAAAGCAAACGTGCCTTGTAGTTGGTGACAATAAATGCTGAATAAAAAATCTAACGAGAACAAATGGTCTGATAAAGTTTCTTATTTTGTATGGTGACTCTCTAAAAAAAATAAGAATTAGGATGAATCTGTCTTGTCCATGTTTTTTTTTTTTTTTTACAAGAATATAAAAAATAATCTCCCAAAAGTATACATTTCTCTCTCATGGTTTATAAAATGTGTATATACAATTTAGTTCTTATCATTTTTACTGTATATAAAACACCTAGGTACCTATTTGCACATTAACACGAGACGACAATAGAAGATCAATCACAGGCACATGCAGAACATCTCCTGCCTGACTGTGTGCTTCCTCTAGTGATATGGTCCAGGGAGAGCGGGTGGGAATAGATCATGTTTAACTTGTTAATGATTTTCTATTGCCAATTTTCCAGCAGTTTGCAAAATGAATTGTGAGATGGAGAGAGGTTTCTATAGGTACAGATAACAAAGCAAATCATTAACACATTCTAAAACTAAATAAAGGTTTGTAACAACATTTTAGTCCCGCCTCGTCCCACTCCACTACCAATCACCAGCAGCTTCCTGTGGTCCTTACCTGTTGCCCATAGGCTGTTCGACCCGTCTGCTGCGCTGTTGTTATTGTGCGCTGTGCCGTCTTCACGATGAGTAACAGAGCTGCTCCTACTCCAGATGTTCCGGTGCATGTGACATATCTCACATACGTTGCAATATCGTAGCGATCTCGGTTCCCACAGGCAGGCGCCTAACACAAGGCAAGGCAATCCACATACAGGCAAACTGAAGCATAGCGCCAATACCGCTGTGCAAAAAAGCTGGCTCCTTTGCAAGGATTGTATATCAGCTCAATGTTTCTATGCGGGAGGACCCGGGTTCGTGCTCGCCCTCCTCCGTGTGTGGATTGCCTCTCCTTGTCGGAACCGAGATCGCTATAATATTATACAGGAAATAAAACATTATAAAGTACTTATAAGGAAGGCTACGATTTTTGCACACTATTTTTTGTACATTTCACGGACGAGGTTACAGCAAAAAACAAGAATTCACGAAAGTTAGCCAAATAATGTAGTTTTAGCTGCATCAACATACACAATAGCTTTAAACAGTACACCAAAACAAATAATATAAAAACTGTTGCTTTTGACTGCTGGAAAATGTAGATGTTACGTACAAAACAAACTTACAGTACATACTTCAGACAAGTCGGAATTACATAATCTACAATCTTGCGATGTGCCTCTTTTTTGGAAAGGCGTACAGCTTTAACATATGTCAGACCTTTCACATGCCATTCTAAATACCTAAAACATCTCTCACTGTCACATACCTTCAGTTGGTTGAGGGGATGAATGTACCAATGACGTCGCTTTTCATAGTTTGAATAAGGGGTACAAACTATGCGTATCTACTTAAATATATGCGTCCAATTTCGCGAATACTGACTGTATTTAAAGTGTTGTGCGTTAACCAAGTTCTTGGAAAGTGAAATGCAGACAAGCGCATCCTACACAGGATGAGGCAATCCACGCACAGGGGGAAGGGCAGGCGCGAACCCGGGACCTCTCGTACTAAAGCATAGCGCCAATATCGCTGTACAAAAGAGCCTTCCCATGTCTTTGTGTGGGATTATGTCACCTACCGGCCCTGCTGCTACCTTTGCGCATTCAAAATGGGCTGCGACAAACGAGTCCTGTACAGCAAACTGTATCACGTTCACCTGCAATAGACGTGCTGTGTGAACCATGCTTTAATAGAGTACGATTCTGAAACAAACAGCATGTTTAAAGAAAGCATGTGCAAGTTGGTACATTTCTGTTCGCGGATGCATTTGTTCTTATGTACAGCTCACTCCAAATTTTTATTTTTAATTATTATTTTTTGTATTGTAGTTGTCCCCCACTTACATGCTTGCTCGCTCAGCTATCTCATTCGCTGCCCTACAAGCTGCACGTAAATGCTGCGTGTACGCAAGCAAACAATTTATAGTCGCACATTTGTATGGCATACTGCATTTTTTCAATTTCCAAGGTTTAACATACTTTTTTTTTTTCAAATTCACGATATCTGTGACTTCTGTGACAAAAACGTAACCTTATTTATAAGTAACCAATGCTTAAAAAACATTCCCTTACCTCTCATTAGCCTAACAACTTGACAAGTCCCTAATTATTTTTCCATACTAATAGCAGGTAGTTTAACTTTCCATAAGAAGCAGCACAGTTAGCCAGCTACCACACTGGAAATTCGATCCCTGTGCAATTAAACTCCCTTTAATGCACACAGGACTTTGGTGGTGTCTGGTGGGGTCCTAATATCTGTTACACAAGGAGTGAATTTACAGCGCTGTGTCCTTTTGAGAAGTAAAAACTTTTTTTTTTTTTTATTAACCCTCTTTAATATTTATAATCAGTAATGTTTGGAAAGTGAAATGCAAGTAGATACAAACTATGACGCCAGACCTGTCGAGAAATACAGCAATTGTATAATCATAGGGGCCAAGCGTTACCAACTTGAAAAATTCGATGTACAGTATAGTTGAAATATGTGGTAATTCTGCAGGCGCTGAGAAAATGGGGTATAGCTGCGGACTGCAGGCTCATCCAGCGTACCTCATGGAGAGAATCTTACCCCTTTATGCCGGCTCCTAATTACTTCATTCTTCTATCGGTATAGCTCGATCACATGATGAGGGAATCTCTTGCCTTGCGTTTTCAAGGTTACGTAGTTTACAGTTGTGATTGATACCTTACATTTTACAAAAAACAAAAACAAAAAAAAAAAAAAAAAAAAAACAAAAAAAAGGGAGGAGGAATGTTGTATGTAAATAATTGTATGTTTGTTTTTTTTTATCAATATGTATATACAATCTATTGATAACGTTTTTCCAATTTTAATTAAATCATACCCTTTTTTTTTTTTTTTTAGCATGTTTTAAACTGCTACAAATTTGTACTCAACGGGCAGGCTGTCATGTCAGTAATCATGTATGCAGGCAGTTCAATGTAGAAAGATCAACATTACAGTTCTTGTTCTGTCCGTGTACTTGTAGGTTTGATGATTGCACGTCAAAGCGAGTAGCTTCTTGGTACTATTGTAATATGGCAACAGTACCAAGAAGAGGCTATATATATATATATATATATATATATATATATATATATATATATATATATATATATATATTGATAGTATTATATATGATATATGATATATATATATATACGCGTTTGGGATGAATGAGAATAATATACTTAAATATATGTGTGTTTATATACAATATTTATTGAAATTATCCCTACAATTATTTGTCTCTATTTTTGATGCTTGATTTCTTTGTTTATGAAATTGTCATGTGACCGTGGTGCTAGATGAACTACCCTCGAGCTCGGCTTCATTATGACGTAATTGAGGTGCCCTCGGTGAGGTACTCTAGAAGAGCGTGTAGTCCGCAGCTATACCATGTTGGGTGCTGAAGGTACAGCTACAGTACCTGCAGCTTGCTGCTAGGGGGCGCTCAACACACTGCTTTAGCTTGATTCTGCGTGTGCCTGGCTGTGGAAGTGGAGACTGCATTTGAGCAACTCTATTCAGAAACAAAACCAAAACAAACACACACAAAAATACCCATAACAAACATGAAAGTAATTATTCAGAGGGTTGCAAAAGCCAGCGTGACAGGTTAGTGCAAATCATTTTAATGTATCTAGAGGCTTTTAAAAAAAATGCCTTCCTGAATTATTTGTGTGAGAGAGAACGGAAGGCCATGCATGCATTTTATTATGCAGATGTGGGTTTGCACAGAACACAATAGGACATGCTTCTAGCTTTTATATTGATAATTGATAGAAATACTTTAATCGTTTAGCGAATTCTTATCCTAATTTTTGACAATTTAGCAACTCGTGGAAGAGTGCAGCTAAATATGGTAACAGAAAAAACAACAGGGAACATTTTCAGTCACGCAGTACTAGCGGTGTAGCTGCAGTAGCGTCTAGAGAACTGTCTACAAGCCGGTTGTTTGATTTCCGTCTTCCTGAGGGGGGGTGATTTGACGCTACTTGTTGGATAGAAATTGAACTGCACATAGGTCAATTCATCATTTGAAGTGGTATGCCAATGTAAATCGGAAAATATTCTCTTGAAAATCATTTTACAGTGTGGTGCTTTGTTAACGTCTTGTGGCTTTTTAATTTAACTACATTAACATCAGATCAGCAGGTATATGTGTCTCCCTAGAGTTTTAAGCATGTAAAGCTACCAATATATACTGTAAATAAATCCGCAACATTTGTGAAAGTGTGTGTAACTGTTCCATCCTGTAAAGTACAAATCAGTTCCACCTGTCTGTAAAAAAAATGCATCACATTGCATTATGATTTTTAAATAACATAATAACCCACATTTTAATATTAAAAAACAACATGTAAATAAGTGAATTATAACACGAGCATATTAAGTACAATGGTTAATAAAGACAAAGAATCAGACATCGGATTGATTTGGTTTTAATTCACTTCCATTCACCTGTTTATGTTATTTTACATCACTACTGCACTCAACCAAATACATGTTTACAGGGACAGAGCACTGACTAACGTGATCTTGTTAAATATAAAATAAAGTCAGTGGAGGTGACGAGATTACAAGACAACATAGTGACACCTAAACTGGAAAAGGTTGCACACTTTAAATTATGCATCATTTCCAGCACTTGGCTTTGTAGAAATGTATAATTGAGTTGTTGATGACCAAAGGTGAACCCAGCAGGATAAAGACAGTGACAGCATTTAATAAATTGGCACTGGTAGATTGACCAAATGGGCTGTTGTGTTGCATGTTGTATGTTGTCTAATGTGTGTTATTTTTCTTAATGTTTAATAGTGGGAGAGGAACAGATAAGTTCAATTGGAAAAGGGATTTGTGTGTTATTAGGGATTTCTGTGGAGGACACACAAAAGGATATTGAATACTTGTAAGTATACATATTCGTTTGCATTCATTGTTACTTGCTATTCTGCAGCAGCAGTACGTCATTATTTTACTGTGTTGTCCACCTAATTATTCTTTTTTCTTTTCCCTCTGTTAGAGTGCGAAAGATTTTGAACCTGCGTTTGTTTGACGATGAGAATGGAAAGCACTGGTGTAAAAGTGTGATGGATAAACAGTACGAAGTGCTTTGTGTCAGCCAGTTCACCCTGCAGTGCATCCTGAAGGGGAACAAACCTGACTATCATGCCGCCATGCCAACAGAACAGTCTGAGCCATTCTACAACGACTTCCTTGAGCACATGAGAAAGACTTACAAGCCAGAAGTGATTAAAGGTAACTGGGTACAGTTTCACTGTATTAAAAAACAGGGAGGAATCTGGGGGTGAACCGGCAACCCCACGCACCACAAGCGAGTGTCTTAACCACAATGCAGAAGAGCCGGGTTCATCTGCATTCGTGCTTAGAACTTTTACCTCACCTCACTGACAGGACAGAATCCATGATATCACACAACACCGTCCGTTACACATGTAGCAATAGCTCATTTTGGTGGCCTAGCTTGCTGGTACGTTAAGTACAATTTCAGCTGTAATCACGTGCAAAACCTGAATATAGCTGAGTAATGAATGAAACATTATGCATTAGTGACAGTGGGATTAAAGGGAACGGTGTGAGGTATCCACTTGCAGTATGTCAATTCCTGATTTATGGGGACAACCTGCAAATAGGATGAAACTGCATTTTTGGCAATTTTCAGATAAAGTAAAACATTTTTAAAAATGCCCAAAGGGAAGTACAGAACATATTAAGAGTGAATCTGAATCTCTGATAATCAGGGCGATATGAGGAGACTAATGTGCACTGAATCTCTGATAATCAGGGCGATATGAATAGGCTAACGTGCACTGAATCTCTGATAATCAGGGCGATATGAAGAGGCTAACGTGCACTGAATCTCTGATAATCAGAGTGATATGAAGAGGCTAACGTGCACTGAATCTCTGATAATCAGGGAGATATGAAGAGGCTAATGTGCACTGAATCTCTGATAATCAGGGCGATATGAAGAGGCTAATGTGCACTGAATCTCTGATAATCAGGGCGATATGAAGAGGCTAATGTGCACTATTGCCTTTCTTGCATTGTGTTTGAAACAGTAGCACAATAAAAGAGGCGAAAAGTGGTACTTCCTGCTTACAGAATCCTTAGACCAGCATGGCTGCCTCTATCAAGAGCATTCTGTTACTTGTTATACACACTTTGCAACAAAGCATTGTTTAGTTGTATAGTTATCAAAAAGATATTGTGCAACTGCAATACATTTTTTCAACTTTAAATAATAACACTACAAATGTATCATAAGCAGAGGAATGCTGCAGCAAGGTTGATTTCAGTTGCATAGAAATAATCCTTTACAGACCAGCAAACTCCATTGTGATCAGCGCTCCAGATAAGCTGCGTACCTGACGTTTTTCTGCATTAAAAAATCTGAAATCTGTACAAGTATGCATAGCAATTGTGCTACACAGTTTGTCTGCCTCCTCTCCTGCCTTCCCTAACATTTCCACTAACAACTACATCTCCCAGAATACAATGTCTTCAGTTACTGAGAATCTGTATACAAGAAAAACCAACCCCACAAACATTATTCAATCTCTGGCTAGCCCTGCTGTCTTTGCAGCCAATTACAGTAAGACTATGAAAAAATCGAAGCTACACAGGTTGAAGCGTAAACACCCCAGTCCAGCTGCAAATCCAACTGTAACAATTGTCAGTGGTAACTGCTTAAAAAGGTGCCTATGATATTAAACAAGCTGTTTTATAACTTATTAATGCATTTCCTTTTTGTATTTATCTGTATTGCATTATATTGAAGTTTTAACATGTTCACTGACCTTATGAATTTAATGTTAAAATATAAGTAGCGTAATTCATTTGCAGATGAATAGCTCAAAAAAAACTCATTGAGCCAATAAAGAATCTTGTAGAACACATGTGTGGTTGTACGGGAGTTCAAAGTAACATTGCACTTAAAATGGAAGACTCTTTTTTAATGCCTACCCCATTACTATTAAAGACTGTACAGTATTTATTGACATTACTCAAGGTAATGTTTCATCTTAATTCCTTGTAAATACATTTTACTTAGTGTTAAAATTAGAGGGTATGTTAATCCCAGACCCAAAACCTTATCTGGAGCGCTGAATGTGATCATTAACCTCAAGCCAAAGTCTTTTTTTAGTCTTCTTCCTTGCATTGCACCTAAAATACCCAGCAAAATGTGTAAAAATTAAATTGCCAGTGATTTGTTTTTTTTTAATGTAACTTTAAAAATGTTTTTTTTTAAAGTTTTCAAATAGTAGTAGCAGGTAAGAGATGCATTTAGGAGTAACTTGAACAATGTTAATCATATTTTAAAGCGCTGTGGTTTAGTTAAATGACTGTTGAGCGCTCACAGCTGACCTCTGATGAGAAACCATGATTTTTGAATTTGCAATTAAAAATAAAACAAAAACAGTGCTCCAGATTGATTCCATTCATATGCAACACCAAGATAACTTTCGCTGCACCAAGATCATTAAAAAAGCTCTTAATTTCAAGCTGATAATGATTGGTGTCTTCAGAGGAGCTCTGTGTCAATGAAGTATGTGCTGTCATGAAAGTAGGTTACATCACACGAGAAAACGTACCAAAATGCATATGCTGGAATGACTGATAGGGTGGTTCGTTAATTAGTGAGCTCTGCAAACTGGTGAGGCTGTGTTCCACTCCGCGTTACAAATTTGTATTTTTTGCCCGACTTGTGAAAAATCCAGCAAAAAAGTTGTAAGTCACTGGAGAGCTGGGTGTCATCTCCAGAATTATAGTAAAAATTGACAAGCTGTGCAAACATTTGAGTATTAGAACATGTTTGGGGTCTTTCACTGACATCTCATGGTGAAGCTTGAAGAGGAATGAAACCGACCGGTTTCATTTACTGAAGCTCATGTTGGAATATGCCAGTTCCCTCCTGCGTCAATGGATGTGTGCTGTACAGGTTTTGAAGTATTGTCAGTAATGCTATATTAATCTTTATTCCATTTTTATTATGTTCCTCAGATGGGAAGTTTGGCGCCTATATGCAAGTACATATTCAGAATGATGGGCCTGTTACTATAGAGTTAGAATCGCCAACTGGACCCGCTGATCTAAAGCAGGTATTTATGGGATGGGGTGGGAGTCAGTACAAACCCCTGGTTTAAATATAGATGTAACTATATATTCTGTCCTATATTTGTATATATATATATATATATATATATATATATATATATATATATATATATATATATATATATATATAAATGCAATGTTACTGATTACCAGTTTTCATAATTCTTGACAAATGTTAAAAAGTGAAAACCGTGCTGTGTTTATTCATAGTTTGCACATGCACAGTCACATCCTTTTGCATTAAAAACAGTACTGAAGTATAAATACTGTTTATATTTATTTATCTGCAGTTTTACTGTGTTTTGAATGAAGAAAATAGAGAGCCAAGCAACGTTCCCTTTTGTATTGAAAATGATTCAGTACAATTAATTAGAATGGCAACGGTTTAAAAACAAAACGGGCATGCAAGCACGCACAAATATAGTCCTTTGTACACACATGTAGATTGCTGCACTTAATTACAACAGAACACTAAGGACTGTATTAAAATGAGCAGAGGTCCATACGGCAGGGTTGCCTGAGTAGTACTGAAGTCACTAGGTGGCAGTAGCGCAACACTTGAAAGAGCACTAAAGCCAAAGTTATTGCAGCAGAATAGACAGCATTTACAATGGCTACAAATCTTATGCAATTAAATTACTTGTTTAAATTAAATTCTGTTATTTTTACCTTATGTATTTTATTTTAACTTTTTTTATTAATCTGTTTTCATACAAAAGATAAAATGATCAGTTAACAAGCAAGTAAAAATAACCAAAATATATAAAAATATTCAACTGAATGAAACAACCAGCTGTCCCAACATGCTGCCAGGAGTGAGTCCTGCTTTTAACAATTATCCAAATTGCTGTTGTGAGTAGTCTGTGACCCCCCAGGTCAGAGATCTGACACATTATCTTCTTCCTTATTAACCGCATAGATTTTACAAAGATAATTCCCTTTGTTTGACAAGGTTATGTAAATCAGAAACACTGAGCACAGGTATTTAGGGTGGTGCTGCAGTGTAGATCAGTTAAGTAGACCCTGATGTGTACAGTAATGTGTGATTTCAAATCAGAGCCATTATCCTTCAGAGTTGAATGGCTTCAACTTAGAGGTGTATTTACTTTAAGTCTGAACCGCACACTGTGCCAGTGTACTTTATGAAGGGATCTCTATCTGCTTTCACTGTAATATGTTTAAAAGGCTGATAGGTGCAGCTGTTATTATTTCCAAATTTAACATAAGTGAGTATGCTTTATGTCCTTGGAGGCAGGCATATTATATCAACTGCAATATTTAAGGTCAAAGTCTGTAAAAAAAATAAGTGTCTGCTGTATGATCCATCCATACACCTTGGGTAGATACCAAACATTATCGTCCAGTTTCACAGCCCCTGATCATCCCTAATCTTGGACTACCTTGCCTGAAGTCATATTAGGTAACCTATTCACCTCTACATTTCTGTGTGCATTTTTTAAATTGTGGTATTTAACTTACTGTGCCTTACATATTTTCTTTATCACCCACTTTGTGTACCCACTGCTGCTGTTTCCATCTTTAGAGTTGTGTGAATCTGGGTGAATCTGGGTTAGTGGAATGAGGTGAAAGTAAATATAGTGGTGAGTCAGGTCAGGATTGAGGTGGATTGGCAGAGATTTACAGGGAAGCTCGCATATAGTGCCTGTCTAAACAGCGGTGTCCAGAATCACCACCTAGAGCTAAGCAGTCACTTAGTGCATGAATCAGTGGTTAGAGCCGTCTATGCCTTTTACACTTCGCACCATGCATAGCAGTTCATAACCTTTACTGAGCTTCTCCAGATGTACTCACAGCATAACCATCACTTTAAATAACCTGAAATGGGTTCATCAGACCTTTCTTTATTTTGCCAGTAACCTATGATCCACAGTGTATGTCTGTTGTTTGCATAACTTGATATGGAACCGCCCTCTTGGCACCTGCAATAGGTTTTTCAAACTGTGCAATTCTTATAGGCGGGAGGTTAGCTCTCTGCGTGCTATTTTGAATATTGGTAATGGGGTGCTAAATGAAGCCCCCTCACAATGGTTGCAGTCTGGCAGGATGCTCCTCGACAGGAGTTTGAAGTTCTAGACAAGCAACATGTTTCCAGAAACAGCAGCAGAGGCTTCAGCTGACCTGGCTGTTTTTCTTATTTATGCCTCAAAGTAAACCTTGTACTCAATTACTACCTCACCCAGCCTTTAAAAACCCTTTGTTACCACTCATTAAGGTAATCACTTCCCCTCTAGTTCTGTGTGCTGTTTGACAGAAGATGACCATTTATCCTACTGTAACCCTGAGTGTACTCATTGTTTTAAATTGAGTGTTTTTGAAGTTCTGGTTGGTTATATATATTTAACAGGACCCCCCTGTAAACGAGGCCTTAATGGGTAAATCTCCTGGTTAAATAAACCAAAACAATTAAAAAATAAAAGTTCTTAAAATTGGTCTATTCAGTTTATCTGTACAGTTTACTATTATAACAAGTGTAATTTTAGAAAACCGTGCCTTTGAGTCTCTTTTGTGTATTAACAGTTTCTAATGCCCTTAAAGGCTGGTAAAATACCTTTTTAAATTGATCATTTAGATCAATTTAATGGAGTCCTTTCTGTTTTACACGTAATAGCATAACACCTAACCCCAAGCATATGCTTAACACATGAAGTGAAATTGTAGTCTTGTGGCAGAAACAAAAACAGCAGGTGAAACAATAGAACACAGACAATTTGGTTTATTCTGTTGCTTTAAAGTAATATTTTAAATGCGAAAAAAAAAGAAGAAAAAATGTGGTGCATGCTCATATTAATTACACCTGTATGGATTATACAGTATAGTAATTTGTGTATTTATAGAGATTTCATATCACAGTTTTTGCAGTAGGTTATGATCACATTACAAGAATCAGGTGATTGCGTGTTTTGACAGTAGCTGCCAGTGTCATCTTTACCTTAATTTTAGCTTTCCTGAGCGCAACCCCAGGCAATAAGATATGCCATATTCCATGTAAATGAATGTTTGCTTCATTAACAAAATGTAGAGTGGCATTAGTGCTGCTGTTCACAGTTGCGTCCAGTTTGAGACACTTTCTAAAGGGCCTAATTGTACCTATTGTGTTGAATAGATGCTTTTAACATCTTAACCCAGGTTGGTATGGAAACAGTGTTGGCGTGGGTGGCTTGACATTTATGACAAACAGCTACACCTCTCTTATTAATGTATTTTCTTGAATCAAAGAGCCCAGCCTTTTAATCAGGCTGGCATTGCAATCAAGTTTGCTAAAGCTTAAAAAAAGTTGTCATGGGTCCATTTTTAAAATCTTGTACATTTTACATTTGAATTGAGTGATAAAGCATAGTAGTAAAACTAGAAGAAAGTTAGTGTCATTGATGGACTGGGCAATCTGTTCGAGATACAAAATGCCTTCTTTGTTGCATAGTGCATATTTTTTAAAACTAAAATAAGATGATTGGATAATACAGTAAGTAGATTATTGACAATGGGCCAGCAGATCATAGATATCCTCTTAGTACTGTAGCTGTCCTGCAGAAAACCTTTTGAACGATGGCTCTAAAACTTTAGAAAGAGGTTAGTGATTGTAGGTCTTACTACAGGTCGTGGCTTGGTATTTCTTGTAGTGAGGAAAATTAAAATTATGGGGCCATTGTTTGAATGGGATGGACTTGGCACAGTAATATTTTTTAAAATGTGTGTAAATGGCCAGCTGTATTCTGTATACTGTTGTTAATTAATCTAATAGCAGTCTAGAAAGGTTTCATGAATATCAAGCATTTGGCATCACTTTAGATAACATGACTTAAATAGCCTTGTAATTGCATATTAATAACAATGTAATAACATGTCCTTGCTCATGTACCCTTTTCACACAGACAAGTTATGACGGCTCAGAACCAGCACTGATGTGCCATTTTGGTCTGTGTGAATTTCCTGTACTGTCACAGAGCCATCATATGTTATGCTGTCTCTGAACCATCTCTCGATGAGAATCGCCATTGCCATGACAACAGTTTGTTGACTGACAGGTTTGAAATTATCCCTTTGGCTGTGTGAAAGGGTTGTGATGGTATTATACTGGCATAGATTGCACTATTCCGTGCTGTGCGAATGGATATTTTAAAGAATTTGCTTAACGTCTCCGAGACGGCTCAGTAGCAGAATTTGTGTGTGAAAGTGGCTTTACTGATACATGCTAACATGCAAACATTTTTGAGCTGTCCGTGCTGTCCCTATTTAATTCTATACTTATTCACCCAGTAGTTACCAAGAGCAGTATTGTATGTAATTACCATGTTATTACAATGTTATTACAATGTTATCGTTCGAAAGTGGTACCAAACATCTTTAAGTAACTGAGTTAAAACTCTGTGAAAAGGGCCCTGTATGGTTTTCCATGTTTTTTGCCAGTGTTACGAGGGTTTTGGAATTGAAGTGCAAGGTATTCAGGATTTGAAACAGGATAAACAAACTAGTGCAGTAAGAGCACCAGTCTCCTGCCAGCTTTTATGTAACAAACCTTTTTCTTAGTTATGGAATAGATTTGGCTGCATTTTTCTGATTCTGATTCCAGTCACATATACAAGTCACTTAACCTCCTTGTGCTCCGTCCTTCGGATGAAACATAAAACCAAGGTTCTTTTGTAAGTGACTGCAGCAGCTGGTGATGCATAGCTCACTCCCTCGTCTCTGTAAGCTGCTTTGGATAAAGGTGTCTGCTAAATGACTAAATAATAATAATAATAATAATAATAATAATAATAATAATAATAATAATCTATGCTGTACTGAAAAATATCTTAGATGATTTATGCACCTAAAAGTTATTAAAGCTGTAGAGGGGAAACCTTCTGATATAATGACATGAGTGCAATGGGTTGAAAACAGGGTTGAGGCCCTGGTGGATTCTCAGGAAGAAATGAAGGTTGATCCCCTGACCTCCCAGTCTGAATTGGAGACCCTTTGCAGCAAGCTGGACGGCATTGAGAATAGAAATCGCCGCAATGATCTCCTGATGGGATTGAGGCTGAGGACATGATTCATTTCTTAAGAAAAAAATCAGAGTTTGGAGAAGGATCACAGGAAACTAGAAATGGATAGAGCTTATTGTCCCCTGGGACCGCACCCTGCCCCAGAATACTAAATGAGATTGAGCAAAAAAAGAACGAAACATTCATATTTTATAACTGTACAGCTATTAACAATTCATCGTTAACAATTTTAGTATCAGGTGCATATGGTAACAACAGTGAATTGAAGGGCACGTTGTGGTTTGCTAAGTGGCACCTAGAGTAATTAATTTAACCACTCTGCTCTGTCACTTGGTGCCGTATATCTATGAATATGGGTATGTATGACTGAATTGGGGATGTGGGGGCACGGTTTGAGTGATGGATACCACAAGGAGAATCATGGACTTAAAGTGTTTTTTATTTAGTTACTGTTTTTATTTACCGATCTTTTTTTTTTGTGCCAGCTGTGGTTAGTATATTGCATATAGACCGTTTCCAGATGTCTGCTTACCTTTTCTCTCTGATAAAATAGGCAAGCCTCCAATGGATTAGGTATTGCCTCATGGAATGTTAAGGGCTTAAACCACCCTATTAAGACAACAAAGGTTTTATCCAGTCTTAACCCTTTAAAGACTGGGATTATGTTAACACGATCATACTGTAATGAGCTTCTAGGACCGCGTTCGTGTAAACACGATAAAAAAAAGCACTTCATTTTTGTGACTGACAGGGCCACACATATCATTGCATAAGGGAGGGACTGATGTTCAGTTCCTGATAGTTGTTGTATTTTGTGTGTGTGACTTCACTGAGAGGGGCATTTAGTGTCTAAAGGGGTGGAGACAGATAATTTTTGTTTGTACCAGCAAGAGCAGAGGGGTTGCCATTTTAGTCAAGAAAAAACTACAATTCAAGCTTGTTAAAGAAATAAAGGATCAAATGGGTAGTTTCGTAATAATATTGGCTGAGATACAGGGCCAGAGGGTTATCCCAGCTAATGTCTATGCTCTAAATGGTGATGACTCTGACTTTTTTAGGGATGTGGAAAATAAACTAAATGAAATGGGTCAGTATCCATTGGTAGCAGGGGGAGATTTGAATCAGATAATGGATACAGTTTTAGACCGCAGTTCTCCTTTCACAGGCTGTGCACCTGAGTCAGTGAGAGTTTGAAGGGCAGGTGTGATAGGCTGGGCTTAGTAGATATTTGACACCTGAAAAAACCCAAGGAAAGAGACTATACATTCTTCTCTCATCCTCCTAATGTATTCTCTAAAATGCATTATTAATTCCACTGTTTCCTGCACCATTGGCAATATTGCTGTGTCAGACCACGCCAGTATATCCCTCCAACTGCTTGCATTTATAAAAATGAACAAATTCCCAAGATAGAGGTTTAACTCTAGTCTTTTACAAGAGGAAGAATTCAGAGATAGCTTTAGAGCCCAAATTGCTCTCTATATAGAGACTACTGTGCCTTCCTCTTCTGCGAAGGTAACTTGGGAAGCCATGAAGGCTTTTCTGAGGGTGTGATCGGGTAGCATCGGCAATGAGACAGTTCACACGCTCACCTGCATTTATTTAAACAACAAAAACAGCAAACCACACTGCACAGCACTTTCACCATCACTGTTCTAAACCAATGCCTGTGCTCACCCTGTTTATATACCTAATTAATCATTTAATCATTCATTAAACTTTTTGTCTCCAGCCACATTCTCACATGTTTTTGCAAGGAGGAATTTAACCCCCTCCCTGCCACCCAATGTTTCACACACCCGTGCACGGGCAGGGCTTTCACTCTGCCACACTGCTTTATTATTCAGTACTCTTCACGATAGAAAGAAGCTGCTGCAGCTAAACAATTAACAGTGGAAAAGGCTCGCCGTTTAAAACAAGAGGCGGCAGCTCTCATATACCAGCGGTGAGGGCTCGAGAGGTAAATTTTGTGACCGAGTCATGCAAAATAAACCAAACTTTTAGGGAATTTTATAATTTCATACGTTGTATTCCTGTAATTAATTATATCATGTGGTTACTGTGTAAAGCCAGACGACGCAGCATTTGACAGGCTGCACAAAACGAATACGTGGGTTTGTGAGATGATATTAAGAGAGGTAATTTCTCAAAGAAACTGTGGTGTATGGCAGGTGGTTTTTCAAAAAATCGTGATGCAAGAAGTGAGTTTTAGAAAGCACTTGAAAGTCACTTAGTCACTTAAAATTAAAAATGCTATAATCCACTCACTGATAACACACTGACCTGACCCGACCCGAGCCCGAACTGTAATATACAAACTACACCCGACTCCACCCGAACCCGACTCAGGTTGGGTAGCAAGGCTCTTCAGACTATGAGCGACTCGTATAGGCTAGTTAACAAAATGGAGAAAATGTTATCACAGAGATATTAGACATCTAGAACACAGAGAGACAGGGTTAAGACACTGGCACTTTTATTTCTTTCTTTCTTTATTTAAATGTTGTTATTATAATAAGTCATTGTTTATTATAATAACTACTTCTTTACTTATTATATTTAGTTTTTGCGCATATGTGTTTGTGTATATTTCTTTTATTTTTTTAATTGTCATTTTCTGTTTTTCTTTTAAACTGGTTATGTATGCATATACTGTAGTTCAGTATATTGCAATGTGCTTCATAACTTGATGTTATTTTGTAAATAAAATGAGGAAAATCAATAAAACAATGAAATCTAATTATATACATACACACACACAATTAAAACTTCCTGGTGGTAACCTCCCTAGAAGAAGAGCAAAGCTGTGCTGAAGTTTTTAAATACTGGCAGTGCACAAAATGTCTGTGACTTGTTATTTCCAACAAAAATGCATCCACTTTACAAATGTAATGATCTTTAAATGCCACACCTAATAGTGACACGCTTGCTGAGAGGTGAAGGACCATAGCAGCAGCTGGATGTATTGTCTGTGTGATGCTAAATATGGAGTAAAGAGCTGTGTGCTTGCTTAAGTAGAACATAATGGCCATACTGTAGTTCAAATGCAAAGCTTAACATTTCTTTAATGCTTTGTTATGCACTGCATGTATTGTAAAGGAGACTCACTAGTGTACAGTCACCAAGGGTTTGTGCCTAGAATTAATATTTAAAATGGGTTTCTTTTTGAATGTCAAAGCTTCATGAGAAGCTCCCAACAGAAGAAGCTGTTTCAACTCAGAAAATGAAGGCCTGCTTTTCCCTTTCTAGTGAACCTGTTGTCCTCCCTCTGTCTGTGCGTCCTTTGGTTTTAAAGTACTCAAGCTGTTAAGAGAAGGTGGAAATAGGCACTGTTTTTTTCTTTCAAATATTTTTATATACCCCTTCTGTCTGTAGGCTTCAGCTCAAGAACCCCTTTACAATTTCCATGTACTGAACAATACTGCTGTTGCAGTAAATACATCTGATTTTACTTTTTTCTTCTTCTTTATTTTAATATATAATTTATGTCCCAACAGTTTGGGACTGACAAACTGCTGGTTTAGGACAGAATAACAAATACTGATTCTTAAAACTTTTAATTTCAAGTCTTTGAATGCGCAGATTAAAAAAACAGTATTTAAAAATATCTTCAGAAATGCATGTATTCACTTTTTAGTCGGCAGAGTAATTATAAATAATCCAAACTCTGCACTGAAAATGCTTATTTCGTTACCATTTACATCCCATCTCAGCATAATGGTGTGCCATTTATAATGTTTACAACACCAGGAACATTAACCTCAAGATAAAACTGTAATAATTAACAATGTAGTACTGTTACTAAATTTCCGCCTGGTACCAGAGTGGAAATCCACGCCATTGAAATCAAACATGTGTACAGATGGATGATCATTTTTGAAATTATACAACACTAGCCTTTGAGCTGCTAAACAAAAATGAAATATTTATGCACAGTAGTATTAATTGTATCCCCTACGACCCTTAGATATAGGGCCATTCCAGGTGAAGTGGACCAAGGGGGTTGCTGCTGAAGCAGAATTCGGTCATTTTAAAGTTATAGATCAGGGCTTCTAAAACTCGGTGCTGGGGACCCCCTGTGGCTGCTGGTTTTCATTCCAACCGAGCTCTCAGTTACTTAACTAGACCCTCAATTGAACTGATAATTTGCTTAATTAGACCTTTTGACTTGTTTCCAGGTCTTAAACAGCTGCAGTTCAATTTACATATAAAATGTTACAGCCAACGTGAAATATGCAATTGTTCAAGAGCTGAAAACAAGTAAAAAGGTCTAATTAAGCAAATTATCAGTTCAATTGAGGGTCTAGTTAAGTAATTGAGAGCTTGGTTGGAACGAAAACCAGTAACCACAGGGGGTCCCCAGGACCAAGTTTGAGAAGCCCTGCTTTAGTGTATCAACCAGCTATAGTATCCACAGTTATCCTGGGATTACAAACCAAAAATATATTTAGATGTAATCCAGGTAGATTCCTTGGTATTGTAAAATGCTCTGAAATATCCAGCAACATATCAAACTTCCAGTTTCTGTTTGTATGTTTTTTGTTATGCCTTTCTAGTCATAGCTCTGTTAATGCATTTGTACATGTAATTAAGTAATCTCATCTCCATCTATAACAGGGTTTCTCAAACTCGGTCCGGGGGACCCCCTGTGGCTGCTGGTTTTCATTCCAACTGAGCTCTCAATTACTGATCTAGACCCTTAATTGAACTGATAATTTGCTTAATTAGACCTTTTGACTTGTTTCCAGGTCTTAAACAGCTGCAGTTCAATTTACTTATAAAATGTTACAGCCAACGTGAACTATGCAACTGTTCAAGAGCTGAAAACAAGTAAAAATAACTGTTTAAGCAAATTATCAGTTCAATTGAGGGTCTAGTTAAGTAACTGAGAGCTCAGTTGGAATGAAAACCAGTAGCCACAGGGGGTCCCCAGGACTGAGTTTGAGAAGTCCTGGTCTAGATAGATGTGTTGGTCAATACAGCCACTGTGTTGAGGGATGAGCCAGTTGTATGGGAACCCACTACCATGCCTCTTGTAAAGTCTGAGATCCTTACTTTCCCGGGATTGTTGCTGAACAGTTGCATTCAGCTCTCACACAGCTTGAATTGGTAAAAGGAACCACACACATTTGCATACACTGCAGACCAGGGTTCTTTCTGACTTTTCCTAGATTGTCTAATTTTTTGGCTAGTCACTGTAGCTATGACTGTTGTTTTACATTATAAAACTGCCCCAGTTGGCAGCGTGTGTGTGTGTGGTGTGTGTCCTAAATATAATGAGTAAACATGACCCAGTAAGTCTGGATAATATTCATAAGTGTCATTAAAGAAGCCAGAAACCTCCAAGAACAATGTATTTTAAACAACTTATACGTGAAAACTGTGAATAGGACCCAGTGTAATACAAAACATTCCATTAGTTCGGATGTGTCGCATGGTAGCATTAAGCTAAATTAGTCGAGGAATTATTATACAGTAAGTTTTCTCATAGCAAAATCCTCCCAAACTTGTGGTAGCTTTAGTACTGGTGCAAGCATTCCAAATTGCACAATCAGCATGTTTCCCCAAAGCTGCATTTTAAATGAGAATGGTAAAATGGGCTAAAGAAAAGTAGAACGTTCTTGTCCAGTTCTATGCGTTCCTGCACAGTATATATCTATAACTGCCCCCACTGAATACCTATCCTGTTTATTATTGATGAAGTGCATTTATTTATAGCAGGTGTACAGGGCCACAGAGCTGAAAGTAGAACACAAAAACACATTGCTGTAGAAGAGATGCTGATATTGCAGAAAAATTGGTTCAGGCTAATAAATGCTTTCCAAGCTCTGCACATTACTGTCTTTCATGCTTTTAAAATTGAACTTTTTTCAGGTGTTGATATCGATCCCGGGGATTGATTTTTACATCAATACAAAGGATTAGGAAATTCAGTACCGGTGCCTAATTACTCTGAATTGTAAGAGAGTAGATTAAATGAACACAACCTAATATGAATCTGTTTAATGTTTGGCACCATCTGATTTAAGAGAAGTTTTGGGAATGTTGCCTGTACTAAGAGTGTAAAAAAAATGGGTTGACTTGAAGGTACTTTTATTAAGAGGACTAATTAAATTCATTAAACATTCATTAAACCTGCGCTTATCCAGCTGTGCCCGTTGCCATTCCTCTTCGCCACTCTAAATGCATCAAACCTGAGGATGAATCTCTGTTGCATTTTTTTACAAGGATTGGCCCATCAACAAACTCCTGAAAGCTCTGTTCAAATAAGGTTGCCCATTGAAGCAGGGAGCGAACGGACCACTTTATTAGTTTCGTACTGCAATTTTGTATTGGCAGAGCCTTTTTTTTTCGCTTCAAAAGTCACAACAGAAATCCAAATTACTAATCGCCTGTACCCCATCAACATCCTGGCTCTATCAGATGCTGTTCAAAATCACCCTGATTGTTTTTTGTTAATTATCTTATTTCTGGCCTTACTAGTGGTTTTTCTGCTGGTTTATAATCCATCTCTTCTTCCTCTACTTGTAAAAAACCTCCAATCTGATATAAAGGAATCAGAAGTCATCGATTCGCTCTTCAATTCTGGGATCTCATAGGGATTAATGGAGGGCCTATTTTCAGCCCCTCCCTTCCCTCAGTTCCACATCAATCCTATTGGAGTAGCTACAAGGAAAATGTCAGGCAAGAAGTTCCTCTTCATTGACCTCTCTGCCCCTCGCGACTCTTCTGTCAGTAGCAGTAATTCTCTCATTCCCTCGGATCAGTTTTCTCTTCATTACCTCACAATATCTGATGCCATCCATTCCATCAAAGTATCAGGACGGGGTTCCTGGTGAGCTAAAGTGGCCATTTCCGACGCTTTCAAAGTCATGCCTATACTCCCTTCTCTCCATCTTTTTGGTATGTGTTGGAAGGGCAATTTTACTTCACTACTAAACTAACTTTTGGATGCTGCAGCAGCCCTAAGGTCTTTGATTTACTCTACGAAGCCCTCTGCTGGATTCTTCTCAATTTTAATCACATCCCCTTTCTGCTGCACTTGTTGGATGACTTTATCCTCATATCTCCTCCATCAGCCCCTCCAACTGAAGCACTCTTAGAACTCAGGTCTCTCTTCTCAGCAGTTGGTGTCCCCCTCTCAGAGGAGAAAACCATCGGTCCATTTCACTCTCTTGAGTTCCTAGGAATAACTTTGGATACTGTTCGATTTGAAGCCCGACTGCCTTCCGATTTAAATTGAAACACATTGACTCTCTCTCTGGGACATTTCAATTTTGCTATTTGTATCATTCCTCAAGGTGGGACATTTATTTCTCGTCATCTCGGTGTCTCTACAACAGCTAAAAATCTCAACTCTCACATTAATATTACAGCTGAAGCCCGTAAAGACATGAGGATGTGATCCTTTCTCTGTTTTATGATGACTTAATTTCTGCCCCACGACCTCTCACTTCATAGGGATGCTTCTGTCGGTTTTGGTGGAATTTTTCTTAATCAGTGGTTCTCAGATGTCTGGCCTCCAGAAATCAAAATCTTCCTCAGCTTAAATCCACAGCCTTACGTGAAGTATTCCCTGTTGCCATTGCAGCCTATCTTTGGGGCCCATTTTGGCAGAAAACAATTATCTTGATCTTTTGTGATAACTGTCTGTTTATATTATTAATAAAGTCCCTTCCTCTTCCCCTCTAATTTAAATGCATTTTTATTTCAGTAAGTGTAACACATTTTCCCAGAACAATGTCAATCCATGAAAGAGTTTTATAGCAAAATATAATGCACATAAACAGATAATTGATTTTTTTTTGTCTTTGATGCAAACGCACTGTATATAACACATATGGCTCCTTATAAACAACCTTTATTTAATTTATTTTTTTACATTATATTTAGGGCTTCCAGATTTTCAGCATTAAAAAAACAGCAACAAAAAAAAATCAGGTCCATGAAACAGGTAACCATCGGTTTAAACAACTCACCCACCCATGTTCCACAATATAATCTAATAAAAATCGGTATACATAAACTACTTGAACACTAATGTAATATTAACAGTACTAACATCAATAAAACAAAACGTTTACATATCCGCCCTAACTGTTTATCTGCCATGATCAACCTCATCAGCAATGTTAGTTTATTATTGAACAGGGAAGATTAGTTCAGATATTGTAGATCCTACCAGAGTTTTCGTAAACCGTGTTGTATGTGCTCCTTGCATAACCATTGCTGGTAGTGTCATGTGAGCTCTCCAGTGTGTTGATATGTAAATAAATCCTGTTCGCCTACGGGGCGTATCAACTTCATCCTCCGTCTCCATCTCCTGCCTGCCCCTCAGCAGCGAATGCACACACCCGTGTGGTAGACAGCTACTCGGTCACAGGCATTAATACTCTGCATCTTTCTAAACAAAGGATTTAGGGGAGCTTCCTAATAAAAGCTGAATCTCAAAACAATAATTGTGTGAATATAGTAATTGTTTCAGCTGTGTGTAATGGTATTTAAAACAGGATTCATTCATCCTCTTTTTACATATCTGCCCTCACTCTTGTCGCACCGCAGTCAGATATGTGACAGATTACTGTATTGGTAGATTCAAAGCTGTGTTTTCATTAAAAAAAAAAAAAAAGTTAGCATGCATGTTAGCAATGTGCAACTTTTTTTCTCTTGCAATCTAGCATATTTATATTCTGCAGCTGCCATTGATTCTTGAAAAGATTAAAAAAAGGTAATCTATTACTTAAGTCAACAAAATAAACAGGGTTATGATTTAACCACTTCAACACCATAACGTATGCACGTATGTCAAATAAATAAAAAAGTTTTTATTAAGAAAAAAATTCTATATTAAAAATACAAAACTGAAACATCATAATTGGATAAGTTAATACTTGGTGGAAGCAGCAATTACAGCTGTGAGTTTGTTGGGATAGGTCTCTACCAACTTTGCACACCTAGATTTGGCAATATTTGACCATTCTTCTTTACAAACTGTTCAAGCTCTGTCAAGCTCCTTGGGGATCGTTGATGGACAGCAATCAAAGTCATGCCACAGATTTTCGATTGGATTTAGGTTGGGGCTCTGACTGGGCCACTCAAGGACATTTATCTTTTTGTTCCTTAGCCACTCCAGTGTAGCTTTGGCTGTGTGCTTTGGGTCATTGTCATACTGAAAGGTGAACTTCAGTCCCAGTTTCAGCTTTCTTGCAGAGAGCAGCACGTTTTCCTCAAGGACTTCTCTGTTAGCCTCTCTGATCAGTCTCCTCCTTGCTCGGTCATCCAGTTTGGAGGGACGGTCTGATCTAGGCAGGGTCTTGGTGGTGCCATACACCTTCCACGTCTTAATAATCGTCTTGACTGTGCTCCAAGGGATATTCAAGGCCTTTGATATTTTTTTTATACCCATCTCATGATCTGTGCCTTTCAACAACTTTGCCCCGGAGTTCCTTTGAAAGTGCCTTGGTGCTCATGGTTGAGTCTTTGCTTTGAAATGCACTACCCAGCAGAGGGAACCTACAGGAACTGCTGAATTTATCCTGAAATTATGTGAATCACTACAATTTAACACAGGTGGAGGCCACTTAACATGGTGTGTGATTTTGAAGGTGATTGGTTACACCAGAGCTAATTACGGATTGCTATTACAAGGGGGTGGATAATTATCCAACCAAGCTATTTCAGTTTTTATGTTTTATTAATGTTCTACAAATTTCAAAAAAAACTTTTTTCACTTGGAAGTTGTGGGGTAGGATGTGTAGATAAATGAAAAAATAAACAATTTTATTGCATTTTAATTCCAGACTATAAGGCAACAAAAGGTGAACAATTTGAAAGGGGGTGTAGACTTTCTATAGGCACTGTATATATAATGTTTTATATTATTGTTTTTTGTTTTATTATTAGTTTTACTTGTTTAGTTGTAGTTTATGTAGTTTTTTAGCGAAAGCTAAACATAGCAATGTACGTGGAGAGCAATAACAGGAGTGAAGAGGATTTCAAAGTTGGTTCGGAGGATTTTGATACCAGCGACAGTGATGCTGACTTATCACTCAGCGATGATGATGAAGAGGAGGATGTGGTGCCAAGAACAGCAGGGGACCGGGTGTTTATTACTGATCCCTACCATGATGCCAGTCCTCCATTATTTGATTTTGCACCTATTTACACAGATGTGCACCCTGCCGTGGGACTTGAGAGTTTGCGTTCTCCATTGGCTTTTGTTCCCGAAAAGCTAATCACTTACCTTTTGTGTCTGTACAAACAAAAGAGCATGCAGCTACTTTACAGGTAAGCCAGCTGCAAACGGGAAGCTGTTTGGTTTGAAATGGCAGTGCTGTGACGAAATACTATCAAAACACAACTCTGGGTACAAGGCAATGAAGCAGGCGTCTGCAACAGCCAGATCCATCACAATGCCTGCCGAAGTAGCTGTGTACACGCATTTGTGTCTATCCCTCCAACACAAGGGAGGCAGAGACCGCAGAAAAGGTGCAGGGTCTGCTATGAAAATGAAAACAATAGAAGGAAACAAGAAAAAATGTGCAGTGGTTGCTACGCCAATCCCGGGTTCTGTTGTATTCAGCATTTCAGTAAGTGGCACAGAGCAAGTCGATAATGGCACACATTTTGATGTTGGTTTTTATTTGATAATTACTGTTTACTGATTATTGTTATTATTGTTATTAGCAGCGCTTTTGTTTTCATTGTTCAAACAAAAAGTAAAAAATAAAATAAAAAAAGCAACTTGTTTTATTGAACATGGGTATGTAGTACACAGGAACATAGAGGGTTAATGAAAAACACAGTTTAGGTCATTTGTTTGTCTTTTATTCATCATATGTTAATATTTTTTTAGCCAGTACTGATTTGAAAACATTATTATTTTCATATCTGATACCTGGGAAGGGGTTTCATTTTTACATCTGGAGTTGAAGTGGTTAATAGTGATGAAAATGATTCACCACAGGGATGATATGTGGAACCGCTTGGGATTAGAAAATAATTTGCGTAAGCCTTCGGACGCTTTCTAGAGGCCAAGCTTTTATAAATTATAATAAGAAAGACTTGTTTCTGAAAATGCACGGAAAATTGAGAAATTAGGTATTGTAGCCATCCATATGCATGGACTGTCTGAAAGTGTCTGAATTACAGGACTGTTTTTTTGCAATATACATATACATTTAAATTGTCCATAGTTTTATCTGCAAATCTTTAGGTAGTTTTATAGAATATTGACATGCCAACAAAAATGTGGAGTTGTAGTGGTACTCATTGAATTAAACATCCCATAAGGTTGTTTTAGTACTGTTAGATTGGTCACAGGTTCAGCAACTCATATTAGAAAGCATTTGAGATACAGACTTCATATTTGCCAAGTTGCATGAACTCGGAAGATAAAATTGGTAGGTGACCTTTAACATGATCCCAAACCTAATATGGCAATCTGTGTCACTGTCTGCTGAGTTTAATTAAACTGGTATAGATGTTTCTCACAGTAAGTTAATATACCATTATGCATTCAACTCTAAATCAGCTTTGTGACAAAAAACAAAAGCTAAGCAGCACAGTGAGTAACTACACTTTGCCCAAAAGCACACAATTGACTGCATCAAACGTTATGGGCTAGTTTGTCTAATTTACAGTCCCAGGTTGATTTGTATGGTTTTGAAAACAGAAAATGTTCACCTTTTTAATAAGGGTCGAAGGAGTTAATAGCGGCGGGTGAGGATTTGCCATCTATTTTTAGAGCGGGACCCAATGAGCTGATATATCCACAAGGAAGGGATGATTTAGCAGAAACAGAGCGGATAGATATATTGTGCCATAAGGCCTGAAGAAGTTAGATAACGCGCTGTAATAAACAGCAGTGAAATTACTGTTCCTGGACTGTTTAAAGGGATTTATAGGACCTATTGGCAGCAGCTCTTTACATGATTAATTTATTTGTCCTCCATAAATAACAATTTTTTTTTTTTTTTCCTTGTGAGAAGTATCTGTAGAAGTTCATCTTTGGGTTTTCAATAATGGGCAAGCCAAAATAATGAGTTGTGTTTCTGTTCCTTTTATAAGACTGATTGTCCTTTCATCACATGTGGCTGAGACATTCTATAATGATAATTAACTCTTTAAATTTGATTTTTTCAAGTGATTGCCTTATCTGTGGCTGCACTGCTGTGATCAGTTAACTCATACACATACAGTGCTGGGATCTAATATGGTGGAATCAATTCCAAAAGTGCATTCTATAGTCACGTGCTAGTCTCCACTTGCTGGCTTCTGCTGCTGTTTCAGTGTTTTTCCCGCATTGTTTTGGCTCTTTTGCAAGTAATGCATTGATTTCATTCGCCTTCATAGCATATGGCGCAGAAAAAACGTAAAATAAATAAAAATAACATAACAATGCTCATGGCACAGTAACAATAACGATGCCCAGATTTGAATTGTATTAGAATGGAGAGTTTTCTGGTCAGAAATGTACCTTTTCTGGGTTCTTCCAAGGCAATTATCCCAGAATAAGCAGATTTTAAATCAATCACCATCAGCAAAGTCTGCTTTGTTATTTGTGTATTGTCATGTTCAATTATATGCTAACTCCTACATTACATCCCTTGTAAAATGCTGTTCAATAAATATTTTTTGAGCAAAAAAAATTTGCTTTTGCCTTGCCAACACCAGTGTGAAACAGATGAAATCATACAAAACGTGAGCCTTGGAGAGTGTTTTTGGGAGGACGTTACTTTTTGAAATGGTGTTATTGGTGCTGCCTTTCATCAGCCCATTGTAATATATTTAGTCTGTGTAAAAATGCAAAAAAAACCTTTTTTTTTAATCATTCTTTTTTGACATACAAAGCCTTCAGGGGTAACACACAGGCTGGTCTACTTTTTGCCTATCCCTGCTTTCATGTAAGACGCGGTTATTCTATCTTTTATTTATATTTATCTCAATGCAGACCAAAACAATTCTGATGATACTTATGTGAGAACTGCCCAATTATAGTTTTTTTGAACCCCTGGCAATGTTGGCTTAATATTTGTTACAAAACTGAGCCTGTGAAATTTCAGGCTTTATGCTTTGGGAGTCTGACCAGCAATGGTTGCAAGGAGCACAACGAGGCAAACTTGACACTTACAATTTTCCATCCTATTTCTGCGGGAGGGTAAAGAAAATGCAACGCTCCCTGCTGGACCCCAGCCAAGATTGGCAACTTAGAGAAAATGTGATTTGAACGACGCTTGGAGAGAATGTGATTTGATATCGCAAAAATGATATCGCAAAATCCTACCGGAAGCCATAATAGTAATACAGTATTTCATGTTTGGTTTTGAAATTTCACATTTACATTTTTTTGTCAGTTAAGTATATGGCAAACTACAAAGCGGTATGTAATTCAATAAGTTACTGTAACATTATTCAGCTCGTTTCATTCGACTCTATGAAGCAAAATTAGTTAATTCTATAGGGTGATGCAAAACTTTTGGCCATAGCTGTAGGTGAGCCAATATCAGTTCAAACCACAGCACTTTTACACACTTTGACTTTTCTTTGTTCCTTCCAGCAGGCAAAGCTGGAAAAGCAGCAGCAGCGGAAAGAAAAGACCAGAAACAAGGGACCCTCCGAGTCAGGCAAGGAGAAAGCTGCTGCGCGGGCTAAAGTTGACCCCAGCGCCAGCAGCGGAGCCGAGGGGGACGTGTCGTCTGAAAGAGAGCCTTAAATTGGAGTGCGGTACGCTTTTTGAAACAGATGAGATTACCATTAGTCTTGTTTCCCCTGATAGACACACTTGTACAAATATTAGTGACATACCTCGGTTCATCACTTCAAAGGGGTGGTTATTGTTCCCTCTGTCTCTTGTGGTGGTGAGGTTTGGGAGCTGAAGAGAGATCCTAAAAGCTCTTACTTCAGGAAGTGTTTCCCAAATTAGCACAGATGCAGAGAGAGACGACTGTCATTACTAGAGTGCAGAGTTGCCAGATTTGGGCTCAGCATTTTATTTTAAGAGTCGCTACTTACATTTTCTTTCTTTTTAAAGTTTTGCACAATTTTTGTGGTTGATTTGATATATTAATAAGATGTCTACTTATTACTTGTTAAAAAACAAAGTATCCCATTAAAAGCAGTACAAAGTATGATGCAGAAATGTACAAAGTTTAGTCTGAAACACTAATTCAAGTACATGTGTACGGTATTTAAATAAAACACATTTGTTTAACTTAAACATTAAGAACTTTCTAACAGATTTAGAACATTGTTGAAGTTCGGAAGACCAGGATTTTGACTTGAAAGTACTGGGCACAAGTACATCTCTCGACTTGAGCAGTTAAACAACATGATAGAGATATTAAACCAAAAATAATTAAAACAATCCAAGCAGTACTTTCACCTAGGGCAGGTCAGATTCCCTTGGGAAAGGTTTCAATGTCTCCAAACACAGCACATCTTTAGTTTTTCACTCTTGGAACCAACTTCAAAAATCCTTTCTTATGAAAAAAATCTAAATGATCTAAGTTCTTTGTCAAGGTCAAGGTTGAAAATGCAGTTCAGGCTTCGTTATTGAGGAGGCACTTGTGCCAATGAGAAGCATAGTTTAATTTGTCAGATGAGGTGTTTGCCCAGTTTCAGTGTAAACAGCGGCCATTGTAGTCTCATTAACGCAGGCGTCTGTTCTGGTTGTCTCTGGGATGTGGGGATATAGTCCTGTCAAGTATTGGTCTGACATTTTTGTTGAGCTTGGAAACATCAAAATGACAACTGCCAACAAAAAAAGGTAAATTCTAGAAGTGTGTCGACTGGACAAATTGTCAAGAGGAAGCAATTCAACAAACAATACTCATCCCAGCAGGACATTGATGTGATGTTTTTTTTAAAAAATGTAGCTAGTTTAGTCAGGAAAAACTGCCAGCAGGCTCTATCTGTTAGATCATTCCCCCACTGCTTTTACTCTGTCATCAGATACATTCTGGTGAATATTTAAAAAAGCCAGTGTTCCAGAGGGTTAGATAACAAATGTGTCATGTCCTCATAATTTTAACTGTATGTTCTTTTGTGTCCAGCACACTAGACTTTTATTTGGAGTAGGTAATCCAGATAGCATATTTATGATTATAAGTAAAAACAAAATTGTATTGTGAAAGTGCCCGCAAAAAACGGCCGCAGTACTTCAACAGGAAAGTCTAATTTATCCGGGAGAATCAAGGAAATTCTCGTGAAATCAATGGCTACTTGCACATGGAAACACAAGCTTCTCGTGAAAATGTTAATTAGCTCATTCAAGTGCCTTACCTAAAGCCACTATAAAATACATAAGTTACTATGGTCCAAAGATGGCAGCAGGGAATTTCATGTTTTGTTTGCAGTATTTTCCTTGTCTGATTGATGTTGCAGATAACCTCACTTTTTTCTTCGTCTTCCCTAAAACATGCTAATCATGCATGGATCTAAAGATGTTTGTAAAGTATCATACAGATTGTATTTACCAAGTTTCTGTTTAAAACTGTTACTAAAAATGTTTGATAAACTGCAGCAAACAACTGTCAAAACATCTGTATTGTAAAGTACTACTGAGTACAATGTTTAAATGTGTATAACTACACTCCTGTGCAATTTCTCCTAGTTATGTCTGAGCGAAGTGTCCATCCTCCACTTACATCCGTTGGAGCAATGATGAGACTCTGGTTTTAATATCCATAATAAGGGAGGAGGATATGATGAGGCAGCTTGATACAATGCACAACACGAAAATTATTTAACCACTCCCAAAATAAAATTTGTGGAATTTTTGTGACTTATTTCTTGGGAATCAACAATACTATTCAATATTCCAATACTTTATTTAGCAGAATTAGTCATACAAGTACAACACAAACGAGGATGCTATTTTTTGTATAAAGAGATACAAAATAAGCTAATGAAACAAAAATGTGATGCAAAATAAAAGCACACCATCGGGTTACAAAAATAAAGATGCAGTACATCTCTAATAGCAGGACTCTCTTCATATCGCTGTTGTGTAATTCTTGCTGGCAGCTGAGGTAGCTGTTCCTCCACTTCACTCTCCGTCAGAAGCCACTGATGCCTGAACACCTCCTTATGTTCCTGGCACAGGATACAACAGGCGATAATAATTTGGCGAGCAAACTCATGGTTCACTTCAGTACTCTTCAGTAGTATCTGCCATCTCCCTTTCAATAGCCCAAACACTTGTTCAACCACTATTTGGATTTGGCCCAATTTATTATTAATAAAAATATAACCCTCTTTCAGATGATGTGTGAAAAGCAGTGTAGGCGACAACACTAAAGCAAAGTATTAAAAAAGCAGGCACGATCCATCAGCGAATCAGAGCTTTATTAACCATTTATATCGAACTGGATGTCACATGTATTTCCTCAGGAGTCTCTCGTGTAGCCTTCTCTATACATGGAAACAGTTTTTTTGCAAGCTTCCTGCTAAACTGCACGAGAATCGAACTGGGCATGATGCATGGCTAATTTTAAATATCAGCCCTTCCCCTTCTCCATTAATTTGCATGACAGGGGTAAAGTGGGCGTTCCCAGGAAAGTGAAAGGCTCCACATGGAAACTCAAAAAGGTATCAAGTCCATGTTTATTTCACGAGACAGAAATGCCTTGAGTAAGAGTAAACAAACATGTAAACTAAGACATTGAATGTTTCATTAATTAATACTTATGTCATATATTTGTACAGTAGTTTTTTAGTGGTTTCTTGCATTTTAGTGACATGGACTATGCAGCAGTATATGTGAGCTTCAGTTGGGTTTCTGTTAGGGTTTTCATGAATTTTGATCCTTTTCCCTGTTTTGGACTTGCCTAATGCAACTTTAGGGTAGTAACATCCCAAATTATAACATTTTGAAATAGTTTTTAGTTCAGCAGTACACCCAATAACATATGCATCGATTACCAGTTGAACCTTTTGCTGCCCAGTGTCCAGTATATTTGACATTGATATACTACAGTTGAAGTATCAGGGTAACTGGACAGAATACTTAAAACTAAGTTTTAAAGTTTTTTTTGTTTGTTTTATTATATATTTTTTTTACTTCTACAGGACTGTATTTTTTAATGTTACCAAACCTGCAGTTAAGCCTAGATTTTTTTTTATGTGTGTAGGTAGCAGGTAAAATAAATCTAATTTCTGTTCAATTCAGATCCTGGTATATTTTTAATTAGCATTGCTTGTGACATACAGTACTGCAAGATCAACCCTCAATCACAGCTAATACTACTTTTTTCTTTCTTTTAGGTTTTCTCTTAGCGCATGGTGAACTATTTCCATAAGACTTAAACTTCATTGGCTTGGGCATCTTTTACTGAAACGAGGACTCTGGGGAAATAACTTTTATATTTATTTAGATGTTAAACCAAAGTAAATCAAAACCTTGATTTAAATTTGGACAGAAATGTAAAGAAGTTTGACTAAATGTAAAACAACACTTTTGAAACAAGTTTTCTGTCATGGCTAAGGGGCCAGGCATGAGTTATTTATTTTGCCGTTTTTTTTTTTTTTTTTTTTTGTAATATCACGCTGAAAATAAGCAATTGTGTTGTAGAACATGTGTTATGTTGTTTGTAGCAGCAGCTTCTATTTTCTGGCATAAAACAGTTAACAGCCATCCAGTTCAGTGTGGTCTGCCTGCCCAAGAAAAACATTTCAATATATCATATAGCAGAGAGTACATGAGCTTTGTTTTGTGGGGTTTGTACGTCTGCATACCTGACCATTCTCAAATACTGTAGCAAAGTTACCAGAGCATACGTGAAGGCGTGATATATGTGGCATCATAAGAAGCTGATACTGTGAAAAAGGGACAAACATTTAGCATAATTAAAACATGCCTGAAAGTTACATGGGCAATGGCTGTGTGTACATGCTAGTAAAATGCAATGTCTGTGCTTCTTGCTTTTAAAAACTACTCTTAAGTGGCAAATGTGCTGCATGGAAAGGGAGGCTTAGCAAAATATATTGTACTTAGGGAAACAACAAATGTACCCTTACACTGGATATGTCTTATAAAAAGGATTTTGTCTTTAAACTTGTGGGCCACTGACACTTCTTTGGACTACATTGTATTCTTTATATTTATCAACAGGAAGGTATAAAAAAGCTATTTGAAAATGGATCGGAGATTTCCTTTAAACTGATTTGTCAATACGAGGGCATTGATCTGTGGTAGAATGTTATCTTTCAAATTATGTTTAATCACTGTTCTAAATAAATCCTCCAGAAAAATCTGCCAATACAGTACAGTATTTCTGTATTTTTTTTTCCTTTTTCTGCTTGATCTCTGTTCTTGTACACGCCCACTGAATGTTGTCTGTCAGTGTGGACTAAACCAGCTTCCTCGCTGTCCTATACGCTCAGTCAGTCTATTTAAATTTAGTATAACAAATAAAGTTTTTTTAAAAATCGAAAATAGTGTTTGCTGTCAGCGGCAATACACTAACCACAATAGCAACTAGTCTCTGGTTTGAATGATGAGTTAAAGAAATCAAACAACTGATGCAGTCAGCCAGTAAGACGCTTTGAATAATCTTTACATTGTGAACAAATTACTGAACAAAATATTTTTCATTACCAAAACTTTTATTTTTTTCGCTGCTAAATTTTAGGAACTAACAGTAAAAGTTGCAGATGAAAAGACATAGTAGACATAAAAGCAGATGAAGTTCTAAACATTTAAAATACTGAAGTAACTAACTAATAAAATAACACAACATATACCAACACATAACAGCCCCAAAGTAACCTGTGTCCTTTACTGATGTTCTTACACGGTTCCTGCACACGCTGCCCTCACACCAGCAGGGAAGTTGAATCCATAGCAATCTTGAACCAGTGGCAGCAGAAACAGGTGTGTGATGGACACAGGTGAAAACTGCAAAGTCCAATGATGCGCTATGACACACAGACAGCTCTTGTAATGATGACGTTATTGTTTGACTTCACAAATTGTTTAACAAATTACGGCGATCGTGGTAATAAACATTGTTATGCACAAATATGTATCACAATACCTGAAAACTGAAGTCACTCCATGTACATATATATATATATATATATAATAATATATATCTATTATATATATATATATTATATTATTTTAGCTTTTAAGATACTCAATTTATGCTAATGGAAATATATGAAATGTATTAACTTGCATCCAGATTAGTGCCTCTGTGCTGTATTTTAGTGCTGTTTGGGGACTACTGATCCTATGATGCATTTCATGTTGCCATAGTGCTCATGTAAAAACAGACACTGTCCTTGCAGAGAAAATTGGACAGGTGTGCATAATTCACCACTGTAGAAGAAAAAGAAAGATGGTGCTGCAGATTTCAAAACATTCTTCTGAACACTGTCAATCATTCTAAAAAACCGGGATACAGTAATACAGGTCTTGCTTTTATGGTTTAAAAATGCCCCTGGTCAGAATGGGCCATGCAGATTTCAAGTGCAGTTCATATGCAATGTCTACTTTTTAAAAGTTAACTTGCAGCAATTTATTTTCAATAAAATGCACAATACTTTTAAATTGATTAGATTTTTCATTGTTGTGTAATTGACATTTTATTTCAGTGTTACTGTAACTTAATAAAAACAGGCTTTAGACTCCTCATAATAAGAATTACTGATAAGATACATTTTTGTCCTGGTCCCTTGAAATTCGTATTAAAGAGAATTGACTGCATTTGAAAATATGTTATTATACCTTTGCATAACCCTTTTATAGCATGTATGGATTTTATTTTTAATAATTTCTAAAGACACTGAAACTGGTCTGAATTAATAAAGGAAATGCATTTATGTTGCCTGATTTAAAATCATTTAGTCCCTTGTGTACTATGAATTTTGAATATACCCTCTCCATTTCCAATATCTAGAAAAGTAGAGGATGATGACAATATGATGACGTCGAAATTCTAGAAAAAAAACATTCCATTCATTGTAAACATTGCCGTAGATTCCACCGTCGAGTATTATCAGACACTGAAATTCATTGATAGATGGACAATCTGATACAGATAAGTGCACATCTTGAACAGGATCTTGTACAGCAGCTACATTTAAAAGTAAAATGTCTGTAACTTCAATATGTGTGTGTATTCCTCAATCACACTGGCAAAAATATCACTGCCCATGCAAAAAAAGAGGTAATGCTAATGGACTGGAATCTTTTGAAGCCTTAATAAGTTATTACTGGACAATCTACTGTCTGTTTATCACTAATGAGGCTGCAGGTGAAATACATTCCTCTGGTTAATCAACATGCATTACCATAGAAAGCGCATAAACAGGTTGCTCTGTCACAAGCTAGTTCATGGGTTAGAACTGTAAAATTGAATCGTTTTACTTTAATCTCTATTCATAATATAGGTGCTTTCTTTCTCAAGGTCAAAGTTTGCTCCCAAAATCAAACTTTTTATCCAGTTCTGATCTACAAATGTGTAACAATATTTTGTTCCAATGTCAAGTTACCATGGTAAGATATCAAATATACTCCCACACAAACCTACTGTACATGTGATTACAAAATCATTATGCATAGACATAGCATAGAAATACAAAACAGAAAATCAGACACAACACATTTCAAGCTTCCCAGCGTCATCAAGGCAAGTCTGATGCCCTAGCATGATGTCATGGACCTGTTGTGATGTCATCTGTATCTTCTTTAATGCTTGTGAAGCATCACAAAGATGCTGATTTTATTAATTGAGCACACAAAACACCAGAAACAACCATCTTTACAGCTGGCTGGAGGAAGCATTTAAATAGCATAATGATGTGGACTATAAAAGGATATTGCTGCTCTAAAAAGAGTGCAATTGACCAGAATTATTCCGGGTTTTAAAGACATGTCATATGCAGACAGGCTAAAAGAATTTAATCTATTCAGTCTTGAACAAAGAAGACTACGTGGCGACCTAATTCAAACATTCAAAATTCTAAAAGGTATTGACAATGTCGACCCAAGGGACTTTTTTGATCTGAAAGAAGAAACAAGGACCAGGGGTCATAAATGGAGATTAGACAAAGGGGCATTCAAAACAGAAAATAGGAGGCACTTTTTTACACAGAGAATCGTGAGGGTTTGGAAACAACTCCCCAGTAATGTTGTTGAAGCTGACACCCTGGGATCCTTCAAGCTGCTTGATGAGATTCTGGGATCAATAGACTACTAACAACCAAACAAGCAAAAACATAACTTTCTCATGTTCTTTTGACTAAGTTATATGGGCAAGGTCCTGAAGACCCGTGATAAAAGGAAAGTGATAGATGAATTGAAGAGGAAGTAGACAGGGAGAGAAATGTGAAACGGGAGGATGAGAAGTGAGGGAGGAAGTAGAACAAGAAATAGAGTAAAAGAATGACAGTGATGAAGAGATGTAAAAGAGGATAAAGAAAGGAATGCAAGATGGATAAAAGGAGAAAGTGACATCAAATTAGAGGATGTTCAAGAGGAGGAGATGAGAAAAGGTAATGAAAGAGTCTGTGAGACAACAGATGTGATGGGGGAGGATGAAGAGGAGAAGAGTGAGAAAATAGAAAGAAAAAAGAGGAAAGTGAGGTCAGAGAGAAGGAGTGAAAGCATGAGAGCCCTGCCCAGGAAGGGGGAGAGACCATTGATTCACAAAGTAATTGTAAAATAAACCCTTAAGCTATCTCGAGACAAGTAAACATGTATTTGGATACCTTCTCAAGATTCGCCTTTAGCCATGTATAGACAATACCTTACTATAATGATCTAGAGTTTGACCACAATATCCTTCTATATCACCATCAAAACTACATTCATATCCAAGTGCAGTCAAAAGTTAGACTTAAACATATGAACATATAATTTACAGTAATCATAGAATTCTGGCTATAAATATGATTGATTCATTTGACATATGATTTAAGGTTTAGACAATATTCAATTTTAATTAAATTCAGTGCTATCATATATCAACGCTTGTTTCAGCATATTAAAGTTATAAATATAAGATTAAAAGTAGATTGTATTTGATTGTAGTAATTTGTTTTCAATGTATAATAAGTAATATACTAAGTATGTTCAAGACAAATTAACCATATATTCAGTTCAGATTTTAAATATATTCAACATTCAACAATGCATTCATATTCTATCATGTAATTCAACACAGATTAATATTACTTAAATTTAAACATAAGAAAGGTTACAAATGAGAGGAGGCCATTCGGACCATCTTGCTTGTTTGGTTGTTAGTAGTTTATTGATCCCAGAATCTCACCAAGCAGCTTCTTGAAGGATCCCAGGATGTCAGCTTCAACAACATTACTGTGGAGCTGGTTTCAGACTCCCACAATTCTCTGTGTAAAAAAGGCTCCTATTTTCTGTTCTGAATGCCCATTTATCTATTCTCCATTTTTGACCCCTGTATTCTTGATCTTACAATTAATGACCCATGGAAATTCATAGTTGTGTAGTTTCCAGTCCTTATATGTGAAGAAAGTTGAATGAGTCACAGTGATAGGGTAATCGAGAAGTGTTTTTTTAATTACTCCTGGCAGAGGACGAGCTGCCAACCTCGCCTCTGTCAGAACACATTTAAATAAAAAACAATACATGGCTACACCGTCATATATTTTTAAATAAATACAAAAATGAAACAAAACAGATACAAAAAAATACACACTAAACACAGGGGCGGAGGGGTACCCCATTCTAAAATAAATAAACAATATAAAACCAAAAACACCACATTTTATGGCAGGGCTTTGCCCTGCCCCCTTTTCATGTGCAGGGCTTCTCTCCTGCTGCCCTGCTACAGTCACGTAATGAAGAATTACTGTATATCAATCAATCAATCAATCAATATTTATTTTATATAGCGCCTTTCATAGTGGACCACCATCACAAAGTGCTTTACAGGAAACACATAATACATTAAACAGTGAACACAATGCAATACATTAAATACAATTAAATAAAACACAAAGTACATTAAATACAAGGTTAGGATGTGAGTTCTAAACATCGTGGATACATGTGTCATAGAGAATCGTAACATAAAGATTACAGTGAAAAATCTGAAATAGCAAGTTAGACAACAGCTAATAACTGATATCAGGCTTAAAGAGCTGTGGGAGATTCACGCACTAAAGCTGGGAGAGAGTTCCAGAGAGTCTGAGCCATAAAGCTAAAAGAGCGCTCTCTGAGTGTGATGCACTTTTGCTTGGGTATAACAAGCAAGCCAGGCAGGGACATAGCTGGTTAGCAGGTTGGAGAGATACTCTGGACATGTGTGATAAAGGGCTTTTTAGGCAAGCAGGAGAATTTTGAAAATAATCCTGAAATTAACAGGTAGCCAGTGCAGTTGGGCAAGACATGAACCCGCTGAGAGTTTCAGTAAAGTCAAGATGAGATGAATGCACTACAGAATATCTCTGCATCTGGGAGGGAATGGTAGGGACCTTTGAGATGTTACGGAGGTGGTAGAAGGAAGATTTGACCACTGAGGAGATTTGGGCATCAAGGGAGAGGTTATTATCCAGAAGTACACCAAGGTTTCGTACAGAGGGGGATGGCAGCAGCAGACAGTTTCTGAAGTTCAGGATGGTAATATTGAGATTCTTAAGTTCAGTTTTCAAACCTACTAGAAGCAGATCTGTTAGTGTTGAGCTGAAGAAAATTGGCAGACATCCAGACCTCGATGTCTTGGATGCAAGCTGAGAGCCGGACCATGGCAGAGGGACATCCAGGGTCGAGTTTTGTCATCTGCATAGGAGTGAAACAAGAGGCTATTTTGGCAGATGAGGTGGCTCAAGGGAAGCATGTAGATGTTGAACAGAAGAGGCCCAAGAACAGACCCTTGAGGGACATTGCAAGTGACCAGGTTTGCGTCACCACTGCTTCCATCATAGAAGACAGACTGCATACATCCAGATAGGTAAGAGGACAACCAGAAGAGACAGGTTCCAGAGATCCCACCAAATGAGCAAGATGGGCCAAATGGCCTCCTCTTGTTTGTAAACTTTCTTATGTTCTTATGTACTTCTGAAGGTGGTCAAGAAGAATGCTAGGATCTATGGTATCAAAAGCAGCAGTTGGGTCAAGGAGGACAAGGACAGAGGGAGCAGCATCATCAGCATTAATCAGAAAATCATTTACAATCCGGAGCAGAGCAGTTTCTGTACGGTGATGCAGCCAGAAGCCAGACGGCAGACTACAGCCCTTTCAAGAGTTTTGGAGAGAAAAGGAAGATTGGATATGGGACAGAAGTTAGATAAGACAGCCGGGTCAAGGGAGGGTTTTTTGAGCATTGGCGTTACTAAAGCAGTATTGAGGGCAGCAGGAACCAAACCTGAATCCAGGGACAGGCTGAGAGTGTGCATAATGGAAGGAGCAAGATCAGAAGCACAGAGACGGATGAGATTTTGTTGGCCAGGGGTCCAAGGGGCACATGGCGGTAGTTGCTTTCAATAATAGGCTAGAGACATCAGTAGTGGAGAGGAGGAAGAGAAAGCAGGAGGGGAGTCAAGTTGCTGAAGTACTATACTGGGTTTGTGGAAGGAGAGCATAGAATAGAAGGTGTCGATTTTGTTCTGAAAGAAAGGGAAATCATGGCAGGTAAGAGAGGAGGATGTATGGGAGATGGATGTATCTGCGGTTGGATACAAGATTTGATCAATGGTTTTCAAGAGAATATTTGGTTTACCGTGTCCCATAGATTTCTGAGAAGTACTTCACTGTGGCAGTAGCAAGCGCACGTCTGTAGCTAGTGAGGTGATTTTGTCCAGATATAGCTTTCTCCTCATGGTTAAAAAGTTTGTAGTCCTCTTCAGTTAAAGGATTAGATGCCTTTTTCTTTAGGACTCCATATCCCGTGATGCAACACAACCACATTTCCTGTGTGTTTAAGATGATGCTTGTATCAAGAAAGCGTCAAATTCGAGTAGATTTAAAAAGTACTTTTGTATTAAGTAACTTCAGTATTCTTCTTTGTACTTCTTTGTTTATTTTATCATACTTTTAGATTTAGTAGCAAGTCTTTTTATTCATCCTTTGATTTAAGATCTTTTCTTAAAAAAAAGAAGTCATTTTCTTTTGTGGCAGTTATGTTTTAGTTTTTGTTCCTTGAAGTAAGAATGTTGCGAGTTGTTGAGCTTTTAGAGATTCAGTCCAATTGTAGACACTTAGATGTTTCTGTGTAGCTTTTCCAAAAGCAGTATTGTATTTTGAGAAAGAGAGCATACTTGGAGATCTTTGATTTGTTTGAGTTCTTGGGAAGTTGTTGTTGAAACAGATTTGTTTTGTTTTTGGAGAGAGAGAGTTTTCCTTGGAGAGAGATCGATTTTACATGCTGCAAGCATTCTTATAACATTTGAGAATAGATGTATCTCTCAGATAATTGTCATTCAATTGGTCAGTTCTTCTAGTGATTCTATTGGTAAACTCTCCATCTGGTAATTTTATTGGCTGTTTTAAATGTAAGCAGATGATATCATAAAATACTCTTTGGTGAAATAACTTTTCCTAAGTTATTCATTTTTACTTGATAAGCACATTTCTATTTTCCTGATGTGATTTCACACAATGCAGTACCAAAATAAATTGTATAATTCCCATAAATATTATGCTATTGAATGAATTAAATTGTAATCAATTACCTGAATTAGTTAGTGATTTAAGTAAGGCTTCATAATAGCTTGAATCTTTGTAAATTTAAGAGTTCACAAGAATATCATTTTTATAACAGTTAACATATTTTCATGTATTTTATTTACAAACTGAACCATCTCCATTGTCCACCAGATGGCAGTATGACACCATTTTGACCAGATCTCCTATAGAATTTGCATTCCTTTAGACACGATGTCTGTAAGAACTTTATAATGTCCTGTTATCAGTTTCATGGTACAAGGTTTAAACAAAAATCTATTTAAAGTGCAATACTTAGTTCTGATAACAATCTAAATGTGCTTAACAAAGTCAAGCCAAGCCAATCTTCACAGCAGGGATTTAGCTTAATAAATGGCTTGTTCCAGATGAGTGTATCCAAATATCTTGTCATAGTTGCCTTAGAAATATTCAATAGGTATATTTTCATTGAAGCAAATACAAATTGTACTTTCTACATCACAGAATAAACACCTCATAATATAATTTTTCAGCAAAATGAAAAAAAAATGTTTACAAAAATACAGATAGTAATATGATCCATTCACTTGTAATAAATCTATAGACATGGAAAAGTGAAGCAGAGGTCTTAATAAACTTATTTTGTGAACATTTGAGTTAAGGCAAAACTTATCATTCACACTTCCCTTCCATGGTTGTTATCAGACAGGATACACTAAGTACAGTAACTGTTGAGTTTTCGTCTTCTACTGTCATGGTAAACACTATTATTATGAGCACACACAGTTCTATGTTTTTTTGGATGGATGTTTGTTTCAATGTAATTTATAAGCCCTGCAAACCTACCTGCTGGTTAATTATATGAGTATAATCAATGTTGAGAGCCTTTTTCATTTCACTGTATACTGTAGTATACCAGTGGCACCCGCTGTATACTGTATACCGTAGTATAGCAGGGGCTCTACTAAACTATTCCAGTCCAATATATTGTTCCACCTGAGCCTTAATTATTGAAATGAGAAGTTCAGCACGTCAGGAGCTACAGGTATAGGATATACCTCCATTTATCTTAATTTATTCATTGTACAAATTTATTTTTAAAAAGCAGATCAAAAAAGTTACTTTTAGTTTTAAAAAGATAAAAATAAGATTCCACAGCAGGAGATAATCTAGGCATTTAAGTGTTATCTCAGGGTAACCATGGTTAGGTGGTTGAATGGCCTATTTCCAAAACAAGCGGGATGATTCTATTAAAAAAAAAAACTCCAGCTGAGCCTCATCCCTGCAGGGTGTAAGTAGATCAAATCAATCCCTTATGCCACTGCAGGCCGGGGCTGGCCCATTACAACAGACATGCGTTTCTGTGTTTTTTTTAATTAACATAACCAATTTCAGAAGTTCTTGTCCTGCATTATCAGGTCACTGGGGGATTGTGGGATAGTATTGTGCTGTGTTGTAAAGAAACCCGTAGTAGCAGAAGTTCAGGAAAAAGAAAATGCCTGAGCCATTAAAAAAAAGTTTTGTCGATATTTTTATTCTCGTGCTATACACGATTGTACACAGCATTCTCAAGACCCAATTTTTCAAGACAAAAAGAAGATTGAAAGTTAATCTGATAGCTCCCATGTTAAAAACAATACATAAATCTAACACCAGTAGCAAGGAACACATCTTTAAACATGTAGGATTTTCAAGTAGGTAACATTAGTGTTTTATCTATGCCAGAAACAAACATTCTTAAATTTTGTTGTTAAGTTTAGCCTGGGCAAAAAAGTATTGTGCTCTCTCCCGTAAACATGTACCAACCCCCAAGACACATTTTACTCTAGAATCACTGTAGTGCTCTGAATGTTTACAGAAGCATGACTACTGTTAGCAGACACAGTTTTCTGCTTTCAGAGAGAACAGTAAAGCTTATATACCTGTAGAGTGCTGTTCCATCGTGGCTTTCTCCACACAGGCACTATTCAAATGACCCTGCAGCTCAATCACGGGCCGGCACCCTAAAACACTGTCTATTTGTTCATAAAACAAGAGTAAAATTGACTGTTCCCGCTCCTTTAACTTTTATGTAGTCAGCCCACAGCTTTTTTTATTTTGTCCCGGCACTGTTGTGGTGTTTGTGTGAATCCGTTATCTGCAAGGACTTTTGCTATTTTTTCCTAGACTTGAATATTCCACACAGTGCCCATTAATTGTTTTTGTATTTCTAAGTCAGCCCAGACAGACAACAAATATTTTGTCTCCTCATTTTCCCACATCCCACCACAATTTTGTTCAACGGCAGCCATTGTAGAGAGTTGAGTGTTTTTCTGTTCCCCTGTTGGGAACAGTTCCTTTGTCAGCAGTCTGGCCACATCGGGTATGATAAAGCAAAGCATGCCAGAAAAGCTGTCCGTGGCTGGCCAGGACTGTTGTGGCCAGTAGTGGAAAAGAGGCAGAAGTCTCAACAGCACACCCTTTGTGCAGCTTGTTTTGGAGTAGGGCCATTCAAAAAAATTTAAACTCATTTGTATTGCTTGAAAACAAACTTCTCACAAAAAACTCTCTGAATTGCAAACAGCTGAACTGAATCCATCTCATTGTATTGTCACCCTTTCCAAAGGAAACTGGGTTTGAATGCAGTTCAACTAAAGCATAAAAACTACAGAAGGGAAATGATAAATGAGCCTAACACTTGTGCTTCATACTTTATTTAGTGTTCCATCAGTTCTGTCATCAATGTAATTATTTACTTATTTAGGTCAACAAATAAATATTGACACACATTTGTTTACCTGGTGTATATAGAGTGCTTGTAGCCATCATATGTTAAACATATAACATTCCACTACCGTACACTGTAAGTATTTGATATTTACATTTTTAACTAAGGACTGTAGATCAGGGTTTCCCAAACTGTCTTGGCTCAAGGCCCCCATCACATTTATTATCCTGACTGGGGATTAGTATAGAAATTTGAATTTGTGTTCTATGCATAGTATATTCACCCTCTTTTGCTGTATAATTGTACATATTTTTAGAGCAGGCATTGGAAATGAAGATTATAAAAGTATGATAAAGCTGAAATCATGGTAAGTGTTTGAAATAACTGCTGTGCTTTGTCAGGTGTCACAATTAATTGGGAGAGGTTTTACTTGGTGTTATTTTTGTATATATTTAATATAGAAGGAAAATGGCAACAATTGATTTAAGCCGAGTAAATAATGTAAAAACTGTTATAACCGCAGGACTCGATGTGAAGGGGTTAAAAGCCTTTACTGATGTGCTCCCCACAGACTCACTTTATACACCTGTTATCACTATTGTACAAGCATAAAACTGGGGAAATAGAAGTTGGTGCCAATTTAATTGGAACAACAATAAAGTATAGTTGGTTACTGTGGCAAAGTGGTGAGTGAATACAGGTGAGTGCAGTGCAGAGTAGATTAATCACACACACACTATTGCTTTCAGGTGCAAGAGTGTTTATTGAAATAATTACAATGTCCATAGCCTTAAAGCAAACACCTGTAAATAATAAATGGAGGAGTGATACAGCGGCGTGTATCACTCATAATTGTAATCCCCGGGTTTCACCCGAAACCAAAAGTCCAAGTTTTACACACACACACCCACACTAAACACAAAACACAAACGCAAGACAGTGAGTGAAATTAGGTGCTAGTGGTGTAATTACAATACTCTGTGAAATGCAGGGGTGAAAGTGATGTCCGGGTTGATGCTGGCTTGCGCTACAGCTCTGGATCGTGTTACTGGTAGTCTATTAAGAAAAACAACAGTCACAGCCGACATGAACAAACACAAACAAACACTCATGGTTTTCAGCAATACTTTTTACTACTTTAAGGTCATATCCAACCATTTACAAAGGAACAGATTACTTTGCTACACCCCTATTTTATACCCTTGCTCATGATCCCTTGGTTAACGAGCGCATCTGCTTCTCCAATCCACGGATGCCACGCTGTTTCCCGTCCAGGTCATTGAGTTTGGGTACCGTAGCTCAGTCCCTTTTCTAGCCGTCTGACTTCATCGACCCATGGGAAGAAAGTGTCATGCCGTTTAGTTCAGGGTATTCTGTTCCCCTTACCTAGAGCCCTCACAGGTCGGGAAGCAGATTTAACACCATGTGTCATTCAATCTCTGTCACAGTTACCCGGATACTATTTGGTTACCAGGTTAAACAGACAGCAAACCTACTTTGTCTTAACCAGCATACCTGTGTTTAGGCTCACTCCTTTTTGTGTGTGGGGAGGTGATGCATTTAGATGCCAGTAGGTTTGGTGTACATGCACCTATGTGGAAGGATGGGTGTATAAAAATAACACTTCTTGCAAGTGTCCTTGTCCAGACTTTGGTAATCCATACTTTCTGGATGTTAGGAAACCTTAGACAGTGGTGCATTCTAAGAATATAAAAAGAGGATTCCAAAATTCCCACAGGCCTGAAGAGCTTGTGTTGTGTTAAAGATGTGCCAGGTGCTCGGTGACAGTACATATTGATCAACTCTATTTAAAGCAATAGGTCTCTTTTAAATGTTACTGTGAATAGATTAAATATAGACTTGTATGTTGAATTCTGCAATTAGTGGTATTTTATATTCTTGTAAATATAAGCTAACAAAAAATGCCTTGCCCTTGCGTCACAGTACTATTCTTAAAGCATTAGTATGACAGGAGATCATTGCACTACTTTGCATCTACTCGTGTGCTACTATTTGTTTAATCAATAAATTCAGGTGACCCTAAACAGGGAGGTTTCACAGGGAGAGGGCAAGGAAACAGACCTGAAAATAGCATGATAATTGTCTAGGGTGGTGTGATTAAAATGTTGGTAACACTTTACATTGTCTCTAATTACTGCGTATTTACATAGTAGTTACTTAGTAAATACATGTGGACTTACAAGTAATTACAATGTTATTATGCATAATTACAATGTACTTAATGTGTAAATATTTGTGCATAATATAACCCTAACCCTAATCATTTTCTGATACAGTTGTGTAGCTGGGGTTGGAGGAGCCAGCCTTGGCGTTGTCTGCATGTCTGCTGACAGCCTCGCCATTGGCAGCATTTCCACTGCCAGTGGCGCAATGGGAGGAGGAACTTGACCTGTTATCAGCATTTCCACTGACAGCAGGTCCAAAGGAAGAGGACCTTGATCTGCTGGCAGCATTTCTGCTGCCAGGATTGCCCAGGTTGGAGGAGTCAACCTGGGATCTGTCAGCTACTCCGCTGACAGCATTGCCACCATCAGCCTTGCCACTACCAGCAGGTGCGCTGACAACATTGCCAGCCATGTGACGGGGAGCCCCGCCCCCAAGTATATATTGTGCGCCATTATTATGATTAATTGTAAAATTTATATTTGTACTATGATTTATATTATATATGTGTTATATATGACGGCGAAAAGCCTGTATTATTGTTTGCAGCGTGGTCGAAAAACCACCGCCATTATTTGTTATTGTGTAATGTTTTAAAATACCCTGTGAGAATGTGTGACTGTCAGCTACTGATTTTTTAACTAACTGACAGTCATGTACACTTAGTAAATCCATGCAGAATGTGACTGAGGGATAATTGATAGTTAGTCCCTCGGTCACACATATAAAGAGACCTGCAGCTTGGCTGCACATTGAGAGAGTGTTCGTAAGTGGAGAACGAGAGTGGAGACGGGAAGTAAAAGATCATTTAGAAGAAAATGACAATTGATAAGCGGGCTGGTTATTAAACCAGCACAGTACTTGTTATTGTTTGTTGTTCGTCAAACAAGCCTGCCCATCATTACACAAGGGTAGCCTGTGACACACTTTCCATGGTCTCACACAAAATATTCTTACAACACACAAAGCTGTCAATTTATATCTATTTTGTTTAGCTCTTTACCCACTGTCCTCAAATTAAGTTTTGTTTTTTCAAATAAACTGTTTACATTATCGTTTCTGAGCAGGCCTTATCAAAAAATTATCTAAAATGTAGCTTCCTTAATCACATGGAACGTCTGTTACTTTACTTGCTAAAAATAAAGCTGCTTCACCTCTTGCTCATAAGCAAAATATTTATATTGCCTGGTGGCTTGATAACAAGTGTCAGCAGTTGGAAATGAAAAGAGTGTTAACAGATTTACAACTCGCCAGTAAAAAAGAGATTGGAGACCGTTTAAAAAGAAATCTATCCTCATTATTCCTAGTCAGAGGTGGTTTGCATGACAGACGTATTGTAATGGAAAACATTTCCTTGTCATAAAAAAAGCCCACAGTCATCTCTCATTGTCCGTCTAAAAACCCTGCAGGAGGTAAGTAAAACAAAACAGTAAAAAAAAACAGTGTTTACACTGGACAGGAGACCATTTATTATGATCAGGAATATTGTTCCAACCATCCTTGGCAAGGTAAGAAGTAGCCCACCGCCCAAATCTGTTTTATATTTGTCCAAGGGAGACTGTTGTTAAGAAGTGGTTATTGAGATATATTCACAAATATTACTGGTGTAAAGTCATGATTTGGTATGCTGTTTAGTATGGGTATCAAAACATAACCTTAATTGGGTCGGACAGTTTTAAACTTATCCCAAACCCTACAATTATATAATTGTAGTATCAGAATATCATGTTGCTATATTTGAAATGTTAGCCAATGTAGTTCGGGGGGCGTGGAGCTGGGGGCTTCCAATTTCCTGTCAATTAGTACCTATTTTCTATTTAAGCCCTGATCACTTGCTCCTTCACTGTCTAGTGTTTCATTTTTGTAGCAAACACTCCGACGCCGTCATTTCATGCTTCACTGCTAAACTTCGTTGCCTTTCACTGCAGGCCACTTCTTTGCGCAGCGCACTCAATATATTATCAATTATTTTCCTGCCTGCTCCGATGATTCTTCTCATCATTCAGCTTCTCTATTCAGCTGCAGGAGCGCCAACGTTAGTCTTTCCTGCTCCATCCAGCTTCCAGCCCAGCAACAGCACCGTCCAAACCGCAGCTTCATTACTCAGCCTGTCCGTGTCTTTATTAGAAAGACTGGCCCTCTGCTAAAACTTTCAAAGCTCCTTTGACAAGACATCGACATTTCCATTGTCAGTGATTGCCTTGCCATAGCTCCTCTTTAAATCCACCACAAAGCTCTGTCAGCTGAATCTTTACTCTTTGCTTGCAATCAAATGCCTCTCCCCCGCTCTCAGAGCCAGCACAATTTACCGTTCCTTCAAAAGATCCTGCCCTGGATTTCTATTAGCTACGTTCAACGTTTTAAAAAGACCTATCCAGCCCATTTCATGGTCCATTTCAGCCTGTGGTGGCTCGTGCTTTTGACTGGTCACAACATGCTCCAACGACACTGCTGTACTGCAACTTTTCCACCGGTGCCTCTCAGATGATGGTTACCACAGCAATGCCCTCATTAAGTGACTGTGGGGAGTGGTAAGTTGCCATGGTGACCAGGCAGCTTCATCAGGCACTGCGAGCTCCATACCTCAGTACTGCAATCTTCTGGCTTCCTGTTGCTGCACTTTCACAACCGGTGAGGGTGCATTCAACTCGCTGAATTGTGACATCTAAATACTGCGTTAACAAATTAATATACATGACTAACTGTTCCCCTCCTGCCTCAACCTTTTGCATACCTATATCAAGTGACATTCTTCAATTTCAACTCTTCCCCTCGTCGAAGACTCGGTCATGAAGCAACACACTCAGCTGCTTTTTGAGATGCTCAGAATCTACCATTAAAGAAATGTCCAGCTTCCCTGCATCAGGCATCCATTCCTGCAATTAATTCCTGTTCCCAGATTCGTGTTTCCTCATCTGGCTCCGCTTCTCCATTCTGACCAGCACCTTATTCACCTTATTCAACTTTCAAAGTCATCATTTCATCATAGCAAGCCGCCAGTCAGACACAGGACCACGTCTTACGATTATCAACGTTCAGTCAATGTTCTGGCTCCATCTAAATCTGCCTCTCAAAGACCAATATTCATCGCACTCTACCGATGGTAGTCCTCCGTTCACCATTCCAGATCTCTGCTTCAGCAGATCTCTGCTCTCTACAGTTGGGCCTCTGACCTCTGCTCACTACTGCAGATCTCCACTCCCGCTTCAGATTTGGCCACTACTGCAGCAGGCCTCCCTCCTCGACTCCACCCCACCCCATCATGCCGTATAGGTGCAGCCACCTCTTCTGCGAGGGCCAACATCAATCACAGCCCGATTAAGAATGTGGGGAGCTGGTCCTTCTCTGCGGTGGATTCTTACATTCATTCATCCTCCTCTGATATAGTTGCTGCTCATTTTAAAATTGCTAGCATGCCCGGAGTGGAGGCTTCCTGTCTGACAGGGCCACCAGAGGTTTTCCCCTAATTAGCCTCAAGGGTTTTTTTTCTCTCCACTGAGCAGCAAGTATATACATAGTCACATCCTACTAAATTACTAACTGTCCTCCTGTTTGTCCCGTTTTATCCTTCTGGTCTTTTGTTTATGTTTTAATGTGCTGGCATGTGCTGTCTTTTGTTCGTCTCACAGTGTGGGAGATTTCGCGGGGAGTGCCGGGAGTCCATCCTTTGGGGGGCAAGTGAGTCTCATTCGTCTCCCTTACCTTCATGGGGTTTCTCACCATGTGAATCAGAGCGGAGTCCCCGGCCACACTCTGTCCTTTCACAGCTTCTGCGCTTATCTTACCTCACTCGAGGCTTTGTTCTATACTTTGCCTTACTTATTATTTATTTCAGGTCCCAGGCAGCGTGAAGTCTCAGCCAATTGGGGGTCTAACAATGACCCTTTACAGAAGTCTCAGATGCTGGGTACCTCTCTGTCTCATTTCGTGTCATCTACTGGGACTGACTTCCTCCCGAGGGGCAGCTCCACGTGTCATAACCCTTGTATGTGTTTTCGATTGCTGGGTCCTTTGCCCCTGGGTTGTGTCGGCATCGTCACCCTCAGTCAGTGACCATCTTTCTATCCTGTTTCGGGTGCTGAGTTCTGTGGCCCTGGGTTGTGTCGGCATCATTGCCCTCAGTCAGTGACCATCTTTCTATCCTGTTGGTTGCTAGGTCCTCTGCCCCTGGGTTGTGTCTGCATCGTTGCCCTCAGTCAGTGACCATCTTTCTATCCTGTTTTGGTTGCCCGGTCCTCTGCCCCTGGGATGTGTTGGCATCGTTGCCCTCAGTCAGTGACCACTTTCTATCCTGTTTCAGTTGCTTGATCCTCTGCCCCTGGGTTGTGTCGGCATCGTTGCCCTCAGTCAGCGACCATCTTTCTATCCTGTTTTGGTTGCCTGGTCCTTTGCCCCTGGGATGTGTCGGCATCGTCGTCTTCAGTCAGTGACCATCTTTCTGTCCTAGGTTCCATGTCTGGCTCTGCTGGTCTGCTACTGGAGTCAGGGCCTTGCCCGCTCCTCTATCCTAAGTCCGGTCCTTTCAGCTCACGCCCCATGAACTGCAAGGTAAATTCAAGTCAAAAGAGACTGGACGTACCTTAGTAGTGTGCAGTGATGCACCAGATTCTGATGTGTACCAGGAAATTACACGACACTACATTTTGGTACTACCTTTAGGTTATCAGAAGATTATAGTCAAATCAACATACAGCATAGAATTTGTGTTAACAGGATGAGCTTTCATAACCATGTATCCATAGTAACCATGTAATTACTATGTCAATGTGCGTGTAATTATCATTTTACGAGGAGAACGAGTCATGAACAAATTAATAATTAATAAAATATAAAGGTAAACTAGCTATCTAGAAATACTACAATATTTAGATGCAAGAAGTGGGAGTGTACAGTACCTATGGGGAAGTATGGGTGCATACAAAATCCTACTGGATTGCAAGTGACCTTAGTAATTTATACTTCCTGGAAGTTCTGCACCTTGTAATTTCCTAATGATTACAGTCAGACCTGCATGCACTGTTGAAAATTCAACCTTCAATATTATTGCATAAATATCTGCCATCCACAAGGCTCCAAGTCTGAAAACTTGGACCTCATTTAGGTATGGATTTTACCAAGCTGTCCAATACTGTTGCAAGCAGAAGCCAATTGGAGCTGTAGCAAGCCTGCAAAGTTCATCCACACTTGAATTGTGTCTGCATAGATAACCAGCTGTCTGTATTTGGCAGTCACAGGAGGGCTTGACACCCTCTTTCCTGCTTTTCAGTTTTTAGTGTTCTTGAAAACCATGTTAAAAATACCAGCTCTAATTACAATTCCAGTAAAATGTGGGAGAAGAAGTTTATCTGCTTGTTTTGTTTCTATATAAACTCCTTAGTCTGGTGGTACAATTGAACAAAGTGTGCTGGGCTCATGGAGTGGTATAGCAACCACATTTTTAATGGGGGGGTGGGGTCTTGTGTCCATCTAAAACTGCCTTTGGGAATTGTACATGCACAAGGTTAGTGCAGAAATGGCTGAACTAATGAAAAAGCACCCAGTACTTTGAATGTTTTCTTATTGTCAGAAATGAAATTCGCATTAACAGTAAAATGACATCCACTGGCTGTTTATGACCACAGTGGTGTTTCTCTTTATTTTAAAAGTATGATTGAACTCCAGACTAATATAAAAAAATAAAATAAAACCTGAAACAGAAAAACTGTCAGTCAACCATTATCAAGTATTCATAAGAACTAAAAGCCCTGGCATAGTGTGACTTTTGAGTTGGAATTTAGGGAACATAAAAATTACAAATGAAAGTGCAGCCAGGGAAGTACTGTAGGGTGAAGCTGCCCAAGGCTATGATTGCCTTAAAGGTAAAGAACAGCTTAAAATCAATGTGGAATTCAATTTCCAATGCAGTGGCCACATGACTGCGTTCCGGTGGGTAGAGTTAGTCTTTTTGTGCTTGTTATTGTGTATCAGTTGCAGTCTATTCAATGTTACACCTGAACATCAATAATGTATGTACTTAAAATTACATTTTGGGTTAGTAGGTCTCATATTAGTAAACTATGAAGGCAAACACTGTATCAAAGTAATGCTGTAAGTTAAAGTCATGACTGTTTTTTATATAATTTTTTAAATAGTGGTTTGAATCACTTCTTTCATTTTACAATGTTGCTTTCTCACAAATTTATTGAAGGAGTTTGTATTCTCTTTTTTTTATTTAGTTGTCACCAATGTTTTTTTTACCCTGGTTTTCTCCTCAATTTGGAATGCCCTGGTTCACTGTTGCAACTCCCCAGTGACTTGGGAAAATGGAGGCTGAACACTGTGGATCAACAGTGAAGCCACCAGACCTATAGTGCTGTAGAACAACAGATATCTGAACAGCTCTACTGCAGACCTGCAGTGCCCTATCAGCCACTGGGGTTGCTGATGTGTGGTGGATTGCCCTGCTGACCTAAGCCCTCCTTACCTGGCCAATTGTGTTCTGCACCCTAGGAACCCCCAGTCACAGTTGGCGATGATATGGATTTGAACCTGCGATCTCCAGGCTATAGGGCACATTCTGCACCTTTACTGGATGTGCCACTTGGGAGCCCCTTGTCTTTTTAAAGTAATATTTCTAAAAGGTGTAGACATGGCATTATGGTATTGGTAGACAGCTGTTTTACTGTTGGTTCTCTTGACTCACGATTTGGTCTCTCCTCCGACACTCTCCTCCTATGAGTCCGGAATGGGTCTCTTATATTGGTGGCTGGAGCTTTAATTATTCATTAATAAATTCTCTTATTAAGGCTCCAGCCACATTCCCACAGTTTTTATTGGGATAGGGAATTCAACCCCATCCACGCTCGTTACACTTTATATGACCGGCTTTTCGCTGGTCTCAATAATAAATAATAATGTTGGACAGCTTTTGTCCATCTGTACATAAACACAAATAAATAATATATAAATACACAAGGGGTGGGCACCCCGTCACACTCTCTAATCATGTGAATATAGTAGATTAAGTACAATGTAACTATGCATACTAACAATGGAATAATGTGTAAGTATACATGTATTTACTGAGTAACTACTATGTAAATGCACAATATTAATTAGAGAGACTTAATATAAAGTGTTACTGACGTAATATTGTTTCACCACTGACAGAACCATTACCATTATATAACACAGACTAGCATCTATACTTTTGGTATGTACAGAGTTTAATGTTATCATTGATTTTGTGTAGATCTTTTCACAAATTTGTAAAGCAGAACTTTCCCCTATCCTCCTGTAGCAGTGTGTAGTATCAGTATGATAGTTAATGAAACTGGTTGAGGAGGCCCTACAGCTATTACTGAGTGTGACAGCTGAAAGCCATACATCGCAATGCAATGCATAACAGACAGGTTTATGTAACAATTTGAGTTTTTTCACTGCCCATGAGAAACACTTACAGATACTGTGTATAATGTTCAATGGCACTCTTTGCACCAACAACAGCCCTTCACATGCTGCTTCACCAGACTCAAAAAGACATAGGACAATTACAGGAGACCAATCATCCAAGCTAGTGGATGGCAGTGATGAAGGTGAATGCTGACGGGTGTGAGTCAACATTTGCTCCTTGAATTATTCAGTGGAGGTGAAAGTTCATGGATTCAAGGCAGCAGAGTGCTTTTAACACCTCCCAGAACTATATGGATGAGGGTGTTACCCTCAATCACTAGGAAAGTAGCATGCAAATGCAGTGAATTCTGGGTAAAATCATCTAAAAAACAATCAAGGTAAGATTGGGTGCCTGTCCATAGGCACGTCCCATCTGTGTAGTGTAGCATTTTGTTGAGTGAAACACTGGGCATGATCTTCTTGAATATTTTGTTTGTGTGGTTAGGGGGATTTTCATACTGAACTCACAAAACAATGACATAAACTAAAATGTGATAATAACATATAATATAGAACCAGCAGGGAAAAAAATGATCTTGTAATGAAAAGTGAAGTAAGAAAACACTGCACTGATACTCTGGAGAACAAATGGCCTTACCTTTTAGAGGAAATGTCCAAAATATGTTTATATTTGGCAGAGGTTAATAGGCCTGTAAAGTTTTGTCAGCTTAAAGCACTGGAATGATGAGACGTGAAAGACCTAACACGGTGTTAGTTTAATGTAGTTTTATTTGCACATTCACAATATTGTTTGTCATTTAGTATCACTTAGATTACTATGATTTATAATGAGTGTTGGTTTTGTTTATTCTCTATTGAATTATTGTTTGATCACAGCATAAAGTGTGTGTGTGAATATTTAAATTATTTTGTGTTCCTACCCCTTCAGAGCGTGGAGTCGATTTCTAGTGATTGACAGCTGTCCTCCGAGTGGGAGCAAGACGGCATGAGAAGCGTTGATTGAATCGATTTGCACTTACGGTTTACTTAAAAAGGCGAACAAGTTTGGAAGGAGAGAGAATGGAGAGGGCAGAATGAAAAGCAGACCTGTGCCTTGTGTTCAAAGGCATTTCTTTGTTTGTCTGTTGTTATTGTGTGAGATATGAGATACCTTTGGTCTTTTGTGTTTTTAATTCTGGTTTGGTTTTTGTGAAACTAACAGATTGCAGACCACGTGTTGCTGATGGCAAGAAAGCACATTCAGTATTATATTTGTTAAGTGATCAGAGATATTGTATCTAACTCTTAGAATATGCATTATAAACGAGAAATGTCTAGTGTTAAAGAAAATGGTTTACAGAATAAGAGATTACAGAAAGGAAAGGCTATTGGTTAGATATATTCGTGAATAGTATACAGCTCATTGATTCCTTAGTCAAACGATTACAATGACCACAACATTATTAGCATACATGGCTAAGATACTAATATTTATTATGGTTAGTCACACAAAGTGGTCTACTTTGCATTAGCATTTTCAATACTCATTTCTCATTTCAATCAATCATATTTCATATCAAAATGCATGAGAATTAACTCAACTTCCCATTCAGAACGGAATCCAATATTCAATTAACTAATTTATCAAATGACTTTTACTGTGTTAATTTAGTTTACATGTGATCTACCAAACTGACAATATGTTATCAATCTCAATTGATTCTATATTGAAATTAAGTCAGAAATGGGGCAATGATCAAATTCTCTGCATTTATTAGTCAACTCCTTTGAATTACACATTTCAACAAACAAAATTTCTTGCACATTCCAAAACAGGAAGTTATATTCTATTCTAGAACAATTTATCTACTAACTTGATAACATTAGCTACAGTTAATTTCTTGAGTCATAAAATGCTTTATATTTGATATGTTGAATACATATCGATTTTAAACAAAGAAGTCAGTCTTCTTAGGGTGATGAGAACACTGCACTTTCTCCTCTCTCTCTGGATCTGAAGTTCCACAGAAAGAAAAGAAGCCGGTTGTCATTGAAGTAGGCATTGCACTGCGTCAGCTCTCAGCAAAACAATAGTTATTTTCAAAGGGAGACAGCTGTTGATTTCCAATAGTCTTGTAACATTATCTTTGACTTGTCGGAAGGTTTCCAACTGGAAATAGCTCAGTTGATCAGACGTAACTCACAGTTCAAAAAATGCGTTGCAACTGAAATGTTTTGTAGTTTGTAAAAGTGTTCTTGTTGCAGTTCTTTTGTACAGGCTATGGGACCTGCCACAGGCACAGCTGCTGGCTAGTTGTTTCTGTTCATTTCATGGTTGGTTTCAAGCAGCAAAATAAAAACAAAGGCCCGCTTTTGGATCAATGCAGTGCCCTGTTTCCTGGTTCAGTCTCTTGCAGAGCAGAGAGCAGGGCCCTCTTCAGAGCTTTCAGTCTCCTCTTAGCCTTCTCAAGACATTATTTTAGACATTTTTTGAACCGGATTCTACCTTTTTATTTTCTGCTTGTCTCAGTCTTTTGAATTAAACTCTGACCCATCTTGATTGGATCGTTGAATTCGTTGCTGGTGTTTAAAGTCACGCAACTTTCCTAAGCACTGGTTGGTGTGTCTCTGGGCCTCTCATTCTCCTTGCCCACAGCTCGTGATTGACAGTTAAACCAAAGTTCCTTTGCCTTGTCGAGGGTGATTGACTGGCTTCCTCCATCTCCGCTTTCTTGAGGGTTCAGGGGGGGGCGGGGGGGACTGGGGACGACGACAGGGGGACTCACCCGTGCCTGTTTCTCATCAAAATCTGCCAGAATTGCCTGTGCAGAGATCCCAGTTTGTGATTATGTAAAGGTATTTTTACAACCCAGCTTCACAAAGCTGCATTTGTCTACCTCTGACCAAGAGATGAGGAGAGAAAAATATTAACTTGCAGGTTTCTCAAATGATTTCAAACTGTGCATTTCAGTATCCAGCCATACCCTCAATTGACTGCAATGTCCACTACATGTAGCTAGCCTGGGGTTACACCCTGTAATCTAAATGTGTAGATTGGTTTGCTTTCACTTTCAACCAAAATCAGGTATCAGTTTCCTGCTGCTTGGAGCAGGATACAGTGGGTAATTTTGGCTCACTGGTCAAATCAGACAGGATAGTCTTCAAAACTGAATATAGTTTGGTTTCTTGTTGCGTTGTTTTAGGTCAATAATTAGAAATGCATTAGTTGATTGAGTTAGGCTTAGTCATAGCGGCGTAGCTGTGCGAGTGACAGCAATTAATGGGGTGGAATTAGCTACCAACACAGAGTGCAGGGAGATTTTGCAGTCAGTGAAAATCTGCAGTACATGCTTACTTAAATAATAGAACCCCACCCACTGGTACTGGGACGTTCTACTTTCCCAAACAGGTTGAGAAATTGCCCCTCTCATAATCAGACCTCCTGCCATCGCTCACACTGGATGAATCATTTTGACTGACCTTCACAGATGAACCCAAACAAGGAGAAGGAGCATTTGATGGATTAGTTTGAGTGACACTAGAAGCTCATTGCTAGAATGCATCCTCTTTTAGTACTAAACTAGGTCGTGATGATTTATTCTGTGTGTGATGTTATGAGACTATGAATGCACAGCATGTAAATGAAGGTAAGGATTAAACAAAATCACTTTTCCTAATCCACGTGTATGGCCGTTATAACCCATTAGACTCTAAATTTGCACAGGTGCTTCCTTTCTTTCTTTGGTGGAGTCGGCCTTATAGGGTACTCCTTCCTTTCCCAATGTATCACTTCCACTTTTATAGCAAGCCATTTTGCATAAACAAAGACAACACAGAAATTAAAATATTGCCAAAGCTGATCAGTGTCAGGCTGTTGGGGAACATGTTATGTGAGTGTAAAATGTCACATGATAGTGGGATTATATAGTTGTATGTCTTAGATTGGCTATCCAATGTGTCAATTATTCTGAAGTGGTGTATGGCATTGCAAAATTAAGTGGCAAGGGCTTTACTCCAAACAGATATGCTGTGGTTTGACTGAGGCTCTAAACATATGTCTTATTGCTCAGATATTAGTGAATCAAAGAAACAACCATCTTTAATGGAATACAGTGGTACTGTTAGCACAATCCAACATTGCAATACCACTGAGAAGCAATGAAGAACAAGGGCAGGCAGCCATTGGTAGAGCTTCATTTTCAATTTGACATTGCAGTCTGTCACCGTGTAATAAATTGGCATCTCAGCCCACTGAATTGAATGGAAAAGCTAGGTAGTTGAGAGGTATGCGTATGTCTTAAGATGTCAGTATTATTAACTCATCAACTGATAGGAGGAGAGTCATTACAACAATATTAGGACCACTGTGCAATATCTATCCCAATTCCATTAAAGGTATCTGTGGCAGGGAGATTGCCCTGCACAATGGTAATTTAGTGTTGGTGTGATTTATATGTGGGAATGGGTTTATTGTGTTGTTTTGGAGTTGATTTGTGTAACTGAATTATTGTTTAGACGGACACTTGATTGAGACTTGCTGCCTGCTATGCTTGGTTGAGGGGAAGGGCAGCAAGTGATTGGCTGTGCTGGTCCTCAATCAGCAGGTGGGCAGGTCTCGACTGAGTGTCCGTCAGGTTAAAAACATCTGCGGGAGACAGCTCGGGGCTGCTGCAAAGTCTGCCGTTTTTACGGCACCTTTGATTTATAGTTTGTTGTATCGTGTTTTATTTTGCATTTTTGTACAGTTTGCTGTATTAGTCCTCCGTGCGTTACCATCGCTGGTAACGTAACGTGACCACCTTTATTTTACTTTCATTTCTGTTTGTTTGTTAATAAAACCTGTGCGCCTGTGCTGACGTTTTCAACTTCACCCCAGTTGAACAGCGGCTACCCACACGCGTGACACGAATAAGACCCTGTCACAGTATCCCTTTGAAATAAATACATTTTGCTTTTCTTAAGATGTTGAGTATTTACTTTACAGTTATTGATAGATCTGGAGGAAATGCTAAAGAGGCTGAAAATGTCAGTAGAATATAGACTTTGAACTTAATCCTGATGAATGGAATGTACAGATATGGTCAAGTTTTGCACACCCTACAGAATTAAAACTTTTTGCTTCTTAAAGTTGAATGAAACCTGCTAAACAATGTTATGTTAACATATTGAATTACAGATTGCTTTTTAGTTTTCCATATACTTAACGAAAAACTGACAATCTAACATGAAATACTGTACTAGTATTATGGCTTCCGGTAGACTTTTGCGAGATCTTTTTGTAGTTTCTTTGATTATATGATGTTAAATAAAATATCTAAATTATAGTCAAAGTATGTTTTATGTCTCAATCCTACAACTCTAGGTGATGCAAAACTTTTGGCCGTAGCTATACTTTCCAGTCACATTGCTGGACTGCAAGGGAGACCTTGAGGAATAACAGCAACAAAAAGAATACTTTTCATGTCGAAAACATTTTATGGTAATTACAGTTTAAATTACAGGTTGCTTTTAAAATTAATGGCAAGCTAGTTGTAAACTGTTCATAATCTACAAAATTGCTCTGTTAAATAAAGTTAAATAAATACTGTTATGAAGGCCCAAGCCATAATCAGAAAAAAGAAACAAGGACCAGGAGTCACAAATGGAGATTAGATAAAGGGGCATTCAAAACAGAAAATATGAGGCACTTTTTTACACAGAGAATTGTGGGAGTCTAGAACCAACTCCCCAGTAAAGTTGTTGAAGCTGAAACCCTGGGATCCAGCCACGTGTCCCTAAAGGTTTCACTTCCACAATTAATGTTTTTGTTAATTCTGTTCAGCCATATTTTCGTTGCTTGAGACACAGCATGAGCCATATTGCAGCAGATATGAAGAAACATTTAATCTAATCAACATTTGGGCAGAAGGTTCAATCCAGAGAAGCTTGGATGGAAGCGTCATTAACAAGATGCTTCTGGGGCATTGTATTGTTTACTTGCGTCTGTCACCCAGGTCAACCCTGCCTTGTCAAAAGCAGTGTGAAATTGTGCACCTGACCCGAATGACACCAAGCCCTGACCCGGGTAGGTTCCGACCCGGGTAGAGCATGCCAGTGTGAAAGGGCGGTTAGGGTTTAGGGTTAGGGTTAGGGTTAGGGTTAGGGTTAGGTTTTAAGGTTAGGGTTAGGGTTAGGGTTATAACGTGCAAGATTTACACATTAAGTACATTGTAACTATGCATAATACCATTGTAATTATGTGTAGTACACATGTATTTACTAATTAACTACAATGTAAATACACTTAAATTCTAAAAAGCAGAAATAATACCCTAGACTAGCCAAAAAAGATTGGTCCTGTAGTAATTATGAACAGGAATTACAAAATTACATAATTAATAAGAAGTTCATTTCTTGTAGGTTAAGAGTTGAAGTTTTAAAATGTTTTTTTTTAATAAAACAAACATGAAGAGATTTACCTTCAAACAGGGAATGATCGATGTCAGTTAATTATTTCTTAATTGGTTTTTACTAGAAATACATAATTTAACACACAGCAGTTTTCTTCCTGCACAAGTCCAAAATAGGTTTTTGTTTTCTAATATATATATATATATATAATATATATATAATATTATATTACATATATAGAATATCTAAGGTGAAACATTAGATATATATATATATCTATATCGCGGTTTTCGAGCTGAAACAAATTAATAATAAACCATAAGGGGATATTATTGCAAACGAAATTGCTGGAGGTGAAGCATTACTCTGAGGAGAACATATCAGCATGATACTCTTGATCTGTGTCGCTATTTTTAATTGATCTGTTTATTTGTTCAAACTATCTTTCCCCAGGATATGACTCTCTGAGAAAGTGAAAGAAAAAAAAGTGCCAAGTTACCTTTCAAACAAAATGAAAAAGCATGTCTTCTGTTTCATTACGGTAAAGACATCTGACAAAGTGAAAGAGAATATACTATAAAATGCAAACCTAGTACAGCAAGTTTCAGATCCAAATCTAAGTTCATAATGTATCTTTTGAGTCTGTAGAGTTGAAAAGTCTCATTACAATCAGGAAGTCTGTTTAGTGCTAGGCAGGCTGAATTCTCCAGACAAGTTCAAAGCAACTTAAGAGTCAGGCAAAGACCAGGTATAATATTGGAGCCTCAAAAACATGAACCACTCATAATGATAGCAGATATCCTAAATGGCAACCATTACAGTAGTCTATATTATTAAGGTTATGCTTTGTCTATATGCACACCCTTACCCTTCTAGAAGTTCAGTTTTTCTGGCTGTTTGCCATATTTTAGGGTAGTCTGAATGCATAGGGGGCACACAGAGGATCCTGCCTTGTCTTCTCTGATAACAAAAAAAGTAGTGTACATTTCTGGAAGATGAATCAGAAGTGCATTGTTAACACTGAATGTATAGCTACTGTTGCTTTTCAAACCTTTTTATTACGCACACTGTGCAGTATGTAATGTCCACAGTAAACAATCACACAACCTTGTTCTCTGGAGGGAGAGGGAAGTGAAGAAGTAAGCGACAGTTAGGTTATAGAGCCTACAGTTATTTTTAAAAAGTGCCTGTACCTTGAACAACAGATAATGTATTTGATGCAGTATTGGAGTATCATTGGTTGTGTCAGCATTCTGCAATGCCTTTTTTACAGTCCATTCTGCTCCCCTCAAGCTGAACTTTTCCTATGGGTCATTAATTTGCATTCGACAATAGTTCAGAATGTGCGCTGCTTGAAATGTCAAAGATATCTGGCACATTAGAGAGCTGAGAGTGATTAGCCACCCACAGTGCATTCATTATCTTCTCAGCGGTGGGTCTGAAGCCCATAGTATTATGACTATTACATTTAAGAACACTGCACTTTGCACTGAACAGGGCATCAAGGCAGAGATGCTTTTGGCCTGAGATTAAATTAATGAAATATCCATCCTAATTATCTTTAATTGTCAGGGCATTATGGCAAATCAGGCAAAAGTGGCAGCTCAAGTAATACTGAAATGTAATCACTTTAAGCCTGCATAAAGAAATTAAATAAATGAAGGATGCAACGTGTATTTTGTAGACCCTGCTTAAAACAAAGAATTGCTGCCATGCAACAAATAAGTAATGAGGCACCACAGGAGCAACTTATTTTGGCTTTGGGGATGCTTTGCTAAGGTACATCACTGGAGTGTTTGCATTCGAAAAGATATTTTTGGATTCCCCGGTGAACAAACTGATTTATGGAGGCAAATGACAGCAACCACAGAGGAAGATGTCACTACAGTATTTCATGAGTTGACAAAGCTTGTTTATGGGACGCTGGTGCCGGTTGAAGTGTTTGTTGTAAACCTTGTGAGGGATTTAATCGTATTACGACATCACCGCATATCCAAGACCGTGCTGACATCACCGCGAGCGATATTACAGCGCCGACCATTACAGCGACCGCACTTAACAGCGCTACCACATCAACGCGATGGACATTACAGCGCTGACCATTACAGCGCTACCACATCAACGCGATGGACATTACAGCGCCGACCATTACAGCACCGCACTTAACAGCGCTACCACATCAACACGATGGACATTACAGCGCTGACCATTACAGCGCTACCACATCAACGCGATGGACATTACAGCGCCGACCATTACAGCGACCGCACTTAACAGCGCTACCACATCAACGCGATGGACATTACAGCGCTGACCATTACAGCGACCGCACTTAACAGCGCTACCACATCAACGCGATGGACATTACAGCGCCGACCATTACAGCGACCGCACTTAACAGCGCTACCACATCAACGCGATGGACATTACAGCGCCGACCATTACAGCGACCGCACTTAACAGCGCTACCACATCAACGCGATGGACATTACAGCGCCGACCATTACAGCGACCGCACTTAACAGCGCTACCACATCAACGCGATGGACATTACAGCGCCGACCATTACAGCGACCGCACTTAACAGCGCTACCACATCAACACGATGGACATTACAGCGCCGACCATTACAGCGACCGCACTTAACAGCGCTACCACATCAACGCGATGGACATTACAGCGCTGACCATTACAGCGCTACCACATCAACGCGATGGACATTACAGCGCCGACCATTACAGCGACCGCACTTAACAGCGCTACCACATCAACACGATGGACATTACAGCGCTGACCATTACAGCGACCGCACTTAACAGCGCTACCACATCAACACGATGGACATTACAGCGCTGACCATTACAGCGCTACCACATCAACGCGATGGACATTACAGCGCCGACCATTACAGCGACCGCACTTAACAGCGCTACCACATCAACGCGATGGACATTACAGCGCCGACCATTACAGCGACCGCACTTAACAGCGCTACCACATCAACGCGATGGACATTACAGCGCCGACCATTACAGCGACCGCACTTAACAGCGCTACCACATCAACGCGATGGACATTACAGCGCCGACCATTACAGCGACCGCACTTAACAGCGCTACCACATCAACGCGATGGACATTACAGCGCTGACCATTACAGCGACCGCACTTAACAGCGCTACCACATCAACGCGATGGACATTACAGCGCTGACCATTACAGCGACCGCACTTAACAGCGCTACCACATCAACGCGATGGACATTACAGCGCCGACCATTACAGCGACCATGCTTAACAGCGCTACGACATCACTGCACCGAACTACAATTCAATTTGCAGAAGACTCTGCGAAGTTCACAAACATGTCACTTACCAGGAACTCCCCCCGCCTGCAGGTTTTAATATGACCTAGCTATTGTACAATTTTAAAGCAGTAGCATACCAGGTTTGTTGAAGATCTCTTGCAGATTGAAACGTTGAACCTGGGTATAATAAAAAAAAATATATATAAATTTGGATCATAATATATAAGTGTGCATGTACTATGTCTGTTTAAATTTCAAATCTTTCTACCCTGCACCTTGAAAGACTTTGGATGTGCCTATGTTTTCTCTTTGTTTACTAGCAGTCCCCCATCCCATTTCTCAGAGCGTCTATTTCTCAAGGAAGAAATAAACAGTGGTTGTTGTTACCACTATTTTGGCCCCAAACTGCCTTTGGTGTGATTCTTTTGCCCGCAGCCGCCACAATATATATATAAATGTTTGTTTGCCCGTTTGGCAGGGCACCTAAAATGTAATCCTGTAAACTGCTAGAGAATAGATTTATACCGTATGTGTGCATGTGTGTATATACAGTGGTCGTCCAAACTTTACAAACCCTAATTTATGAAAGTGTAACACCCAACAATTAATGTTGAATACATGTATATAGTACATTCCTATAAACACCCCTATTTATTTATGGTAAATATGTAGATTGTACATTCCTAAAATCCCCCTATTCTTCAGTGTTCCAAAACAAAAAACTGTCAGTTCATCTTGTTACAGTTAGGTACTGCTTTGTTTGTGTTGTGCTCTTGTAGCAGTGAAACACGCCAGCACGGCGCTCAGTACATTTATTAACACACAAAACAAAACAAAAAACAAAACAATAATGTCATGTGAAGCTACCAGCAATGGTAGCGGAAAGACTATACAAACACTAAAGCTAAAAAACAATATGACAAACTATAAATCAATAGTGCCGTGAAAATGGCAGGCCTTGCAGCAGCCCCGAGCATAGTGATCGTTATGTTTTTATACTGACGCTCCGCTGAGACACGCCCACCTGCCTGCTGGAACAGCTGATTGCTTTCAGCTGCTGCTCCACGCAGACGGGTAATCGTCCCCAGCGGAGCGCCACAGCAGCTAAACAATTAATTAAATCAATATTAACAATTAACAAAAAAACGTACAATAAACTACATATTCCATTGTGCAGGGTTTCCGCCCTGCCACAATGCCCTAGCTACAGTAACTGTCCACTCCACTTTCGAAACCAAAGTTATGCCACTGACTTGCTGGGTCCCCAGAAAGAGGAATAAATATTGTTCCAGCTTCTTACTCATAGCTGGTCACCAGCTCACTAGCAGCTGTTGGAATCTTCAGCAGATCTCTCAATCTCTCAAATTATCAGATACAATTACTTCACAAAAGAATATTTGCACACATTCTTGTCATAAACAGAATTATGTATGCCCACCCCTTCAACGAGCATTTACCAGATAGGAAATGTTTTATGAATACAACATATCGGGTATAATATATGAAGTATTAACCAATCCATATACTGTTAATATAAGAAAATGGTTAATTCAGAGAATCTCTGGCCAAAACTGGACATTGCTGGAATTATCCTGCAAATTGTACTTTCTAGTTCTAGAAGTAACTGGATAATCCTATAGCTTTAACCTAATCTTACCAGTAACCTATATATTACTAAACATTGAAATTACATTATAATAACAGGGAATCATTTGGCTGCTCAGATGTAGATAATAAAACCTCTTGCTTTGCAGTAATGCAGAACCCTTATCACTGCTGCTCCAGAGGTGCTTAAGAGAAAGTGCAGCACAGCAAAAAAAAAAGAAAATAGAAAGAATAACGACAGAGAGAACTAGCATGAAATCCCAGAGACTGCATCTAGACCATAGAATGAACAGGCTGAACTCAACAGGAAGACACGGAAACGTCTTGTTAATCCATCACAACACAACATAACACAGACAGCGGTAAGGAAAATGGGTCCGGATTTCACCAGGGACCAAACTAAGTCATTCCACTTGAAGCTCGAGTTAAGGTTTTGCAAGTCTGTTGTGGGGGACTAGGTTCAAAATAGACAATTGACCTATGAACACAAAACCAGTAATGTGAATACTGCCAAATTGCTCTTCCCCCACATTGGCTTTGAATTCACCAGACCCTGTGTCAGCAGACTATACAGGTTTTACCAAAATGAACGATCTAAAGGTCTGTTTTCCATTTATAGTTATCAGATAACCACCCCTCTCTAGAACTTTTTCCATTCTCAGCCTAGCTTTAAAAGTCTATTACTACAGCAATTCTTAAAAAGCTCAAGAGCTGCTCTTCCACTCTAGTTTCTTGTCATAGATACAGCATAGGCTAGATCAGCCAAAGCGTGTTTATAGAGATAAGAGCCAGCGCCATTTAGTGATCAGTCACTTGGATGATGCTTCCTATAGGTTTCACTGCTGTGCACAAGAGGGTGCTCGGACTTGCTAATATAAAGAAACTTTGGCTGATCTAGGCAACTACAACTAAAGAGCAAGGCCAGACTTTGAATTAAAACCCCTTACATTTCGTGCTGCTTACTCACATTTAGCAAAAAGCTGGTTCAATCTTGTTAGAACTTACAGCATGGATTTTTGGAGCTTGTTATTTTTCACCCCATACTAACTTTGATTATGATTACGAGTGACTCTTAAATATGTATTTTAAAGTGCAGTCCAAGAAACTACAGGACCGGGAATCAAGATTTGTTTTGCTAAAAAAAAAAAAAATTGTGAGCTGCAATTATCAATTTAATTTTGACACAAATTCAGATATTTTCCCCTTCCAAAAATCACAAACCCTCTGGGTTGGCTGAAACCCAGCCTGTTTGAGATACCACATTGAACATCGAACAGTTTTGTTGTGGAAAGGGAGGGTATATTGCATTCCAGAGATGCTGTTTCTTTGCCCCTAGAGTGGTTATGGAGCTGTCCCTCTAAACTGTATCACTTTTCTCGCAATGCCCACTGGCAATGGAAAAACAATTTAGCCAGAGTTAATTTGTTGTAAAAAGTTTAACTATTGGGAATCCACCATATAGTGCAGCAGATTGCTTTGTAACCACATTAAGAGAACATTATTGAACAATTGAACAGTGAACAAGAAAAATGCTTCACAAAAAAGATTTGTCTGCATTGCCAGTGGTATTGCATACATTTATAACTTTGAGAAGAATCAAGTAGCAGAGATTTTTTTTTTTTTACTTTCCTGATTGCTAGTGCTGTTGAAAATGACCTAGGAAACGCATTTCATTTTTTATTAGTACTGGATAACCTCACGCTAAAAAGGTGTTAGTTAAAACTAACAACAGTGTGCTTGATAATAGCTAGAATTTGTCTTAACTGTATTTTTATTCTAAGAACTGCAGTTCAGGGATTGAAAAGCAGGCGCTCATGATGCAATGTTATGAGAAGCAGCTGGATCACAGGAAATCCTACAGTATGTTAGCTTGCTGGTAGGAGCACAAATTGATGGTGAGGATGTGATAGCGCATGCCCTATTAGTCGGAGCGGTCTTGACTGCAATTAAGGACTACTGTGGCTATTAGTGAAAGCCCTAGAAGGCAGAAAACAAATAAAAAATAGATGCAGTCATCGGCAACTGCTTCAGATCAGTCATCTTACTCACATCTTCCAATTCTCTATTTTGCATAGGAACCAAAGCAGACATTTTTAAATAACTGCTGCCTTGGCTGTGTACTGGAGACGGACAGGTACTACACAATATAGGATGCTTTACCCAGCCCCCTAACATTTCTCTGTTCTTGACAAACAGAGCCTTTACAACTTGCACTGGTTCCTCTTTTGAAGCACATTAACCAAATTACTGTTAAGAACTACTGTACAGGGACCTGATAACAGACATTTTTTTTTATACAACTAGCATTTTTCTGCAGTGTTGCAGATTAAAAGGGGTTAAAGGCTAAATTGAACTGTGTAGCCTAGAGCTTAACCACTTTTTCCATTCTTCATGGGAAATTTCCAGTGCTATTTTTAAGAACACTTATGCTGAACAATCGGTGGTGTCCATCACTTAGGCAAATTTGAACAAATAATATGAAACCCGAGATGTGTTCTGCTGCACACTGCTAAAGTAAAGGTCGCCCTGTGGGATGCAGTGTTGACTGGCTTTTAAAATGAACGGTTGGGTTTGCACAAATTCTTTAGCGTATAGCTTTCCTCATTACAATTCATAATATGGTAAAGCATACTTAAAAACACTGCAAACCATGGTAAATTCATAGTATAACCATTGGAAAAGCATAGGAAAACTGCAAAATTACTGTGCACATTTACCATGGTAAACCTTTATATGGGTTTTTGGCTTTTGTTCTCACAAACATGGCCTGTAAAATGATTTTGTCCAGACATGAAAATGTTTACTCACAGAAAGTTGCAACCAAGGTGTGAGACAAAACATGCCCCCCTTGACCACTTATACTTAAAGCACCTAACATTTTACACCAGAGTCGGACTATATACTTTAAGACAGTAGGACTGGGTGAATAAACTTCTCTTATTAAGAACAGGGCACTAACCAATGTCAAGGTCATCTACCACACGGTAGAGCCCGCATCGAGAGGGCTCTATCGCTATTAGAAAACGATTAATTTCTTTATTTTCTCTTAAAAAAAAAACAACAACTTTAAAGCCTATATTTACCTTGAACGTCTGATATTTTTGCCGGGTAACCTTCCGCTGATGAAAATAGTCCCTAACATAATTAGAATAGAAAAACGACATACACGTAGAGAAAACAGTTTTTATTATTATTATGACACTGCCAGATAAATTAACTGCAGGATTGTTGAATAGTCTGTGCAGTATAGAGTCGGACTCGAAACCTGTTGTTGGAGGCGGGGCGTCATTCCTGGAAAGGAGTGGATTGGCTGGTGCGGAAAGACCTGAAACAGTGTTGGCAGTTTGACTGGCTGGTCCAGAGGCAGGACGTTGTTTGAATCCAGCTTGTGACAGAATTGTGGACCAATCGTGTCTTTCCTGTTGATTTGCTGTCCAGTAGCTGCGAATTCAGCTTTCATTACCGTGACCCGTCACAGGCATGATTTCCCTTGTCTGTAGATCAACGTCAGAAAGTATGTTTAAGTAGGTTTTTATGTTATCAGATTAGTTGTAGATTAGAATGTTAAGGGGAAAAGCCAGAATTTATGTGCGGATTGAATTAAAATTTAATTCAGAATTAAGCACTTCAACGTTCCAGCGGCCACCTATGCAAAATAGAAGCCAGCTTGATCTAGAAGCTGACTGGCTGTTCGCACCCAATGGATTTCTAATATCACATTAACACTCTTTCGCAAGAGCGACCAGCATTTGATTTGGTTCGGCCCCATTTCTTTTTTGCTTTGAGGCAAAGGTTATTGTTTCACTAAAAACAGATTGTGCTTTTCTAGACCTCTTAACTAGGTGTGGTGTAAGGCAGTTTTATGTTGTGTCTGACATTCCTGACATTTTATGAGTGTGTGGCATGAAATGAATATTGTTGGGATAAATATTAGTTGGTAAATCTCATATTATTGAATTGCTGCAGTCTGTCGGCTTGACTAATATGAAGCAATTCTGCAACTGTTGTCAATAAAACACTATAAACCACAAAGCTGAATGTTGCAAGTGATGTTGCAAAAAAACCCCAAAAAACAGTATTGCTCTTTATCTTACTTTGATAGCAATTGACAAAACAATTGGTATATGCAATATGCAAAAGTATTTCCCTTTAAAAACAATACAGCCAGTTTCAACGTGTTAAAGCAAATAGGGTTGCATGACTAGTTTGGACAACACATTGGTGACTGCATTTGTGACACCAGAACACCAGCACTGACCTATTCACTTCCTCTTAACCACTTCCTGTTTTTAGATCTTAGCAAGCAAACTGTAGTCTTGGTTCCAGAAAAGCAAAGTGAATCAAAACTTTGCTGAAGACTAGTTTGGATGCATAAGAAAGAGGAAGAGACATTTACTGATTGGCAGTCTGCAAGCAGTTAACTGAAATATTGTTATTCCCTTCTGCAGCTCCTTTCTGGTCAGTGCTATCATTTAATGAGGAACTGATGTTGCAGCATCCCAAAACCATGTTAGAATTATCACTAAAACATTCCTTTGGTGTCTGTGCACTGAACCAAAAATGCATACTAGTGCTGCTACTACTTGTAGCAGTAGTAGTACAGTGGCTTGCGAAAGTATTGACCCCCCTTGGCATTTTTCCTATTTTGTTGCCTTACAACCTGGAATTAAAATTGATTTTTATTTGGATTTCATGTAATGGACATACACAAAATAGTCCAAATTGGTGAAGTGAAATGAAAAAAATAACTTGTTTAAAAAAAATTCTAAAAAATAAATAACGTAAAAGTGGTGTGTGCATATGTATTCACCCCCTTTGCTATTAAGCCTCTAAATAAGATCTGGTGCAACCAATTACCTTCAGAAGTCACATAATTAGTTAAATAAAGTCCACCTGTGTGCAATCTAAGTGTCACATGATCTGTCACATGATCTCAGTATATATACACCTGTTCTGAAAGGCCCCAGAGTCTGCAACACCACTAAGCAAGGGGCACCACCAAGCAAGCGGCACCATGAAGACCAAGGAGCTCTCCAAACAGGTCAGGGACAAAGTTGTGGAGAAGTACAGATCAGGGTTGGGTTATAAAGAAATATCCGAAACTTTGAACATCCCACGGAGCACCATTAAAGCCATTATTAAAAAATGGAAAGAATATGGCACCACAACAAACCTGGCAAGAAAGGGTCGCCCACCAAAACTCACAGACCAGGCAAGTAGGGCATTAATCAGAGAGGCAACAAAGAGACCAAAGATAACCCTGAAGGAGCTGCAAAGCTCCACAGCGGAGATTGGAGTATCTGTCCATAGGACCACTTTAAGCCGTACACTCCACAGAGCTGGGCTTTACGGAAGAGTGGCCAGAAAAAAGTCATTGCTTAAAGAAAAAAATAAGCAAACATGTTTGGTGTTCGCCAAAAGGCATGTGGGAGACTCCCCAAACATATGGAAGAAGGTACTCTGGTCAGATGAGCCTAAAATTGAGCTTTTTGGCCAACAAGGAAAACGTTATGTCTGGCGCAAACCCAACACCTCTCATCACCCTGAGAACACCATCCCCACAGTGAAGCATGGTGGTGGCAGCATCATGCTGTGGGGATGTTTTTCATCAGCAGGGACTGGGAAACTGGTCAGAATTGAAGGAAGGCGCTAAATACAGGGAAATTCTTGAGGAAAACCTGTTTCAGTCTTCCAGAGATTTGAGACTGGGATGTAGGTTCACCTTCCAGCAGGACAATGACCCTAAGCATACTGCTAAAGCAACACTCAAGTGGTTTAAGGGGAAACATTTAAATGTCCTGGAATGGCATAGTCAAAGCCCAGACCTCAATACAATTGAGAATCTGTGGTATGACTTAAAGATTGCTGTACACCAGCGGAACCCATCCAACTTGAAGGAGCTGGAGCAGTTTTGCCTTGAAGAATGGGCAAAAGTCCCAGTGGCTAGATGTGTCAAGCTTATAGATACATACCCCAAGAGACTTGCAGCTGTAATTGCTGCAAAAGGTGGCTCTACAAAGTATTGACTTTGGGGGGGGGGGGGGGGGGGGGGGGGGGGGGGGGGTGAATACTTATGCACGCTCAAGTTTTCTGTTTTTTTGTCTTATTTCTTGTTTGTTTCACAATAAAAAATATTTTGCATCTTCAAAGTGGTAGGCATGTTGTGTAAATCAAATGATACAAACCCCCCAAAAATCCATTTTAATTACAGGTTGTAAGGAAACAAAATAGGAAAAATGCCAAGGGGGGTCAATACTTTCGCAAGCCACTGTAGATCACAGGCTGGAGATGACAGGCACACATTGATTCTTTAACAGGAAAGGGTGGTAAAAAAATTGAACGGGACTCAAGTGACTTTGCTGGTTCCACGGTGACCTTTGGATAGGACAGCTAGCCTGTTTTAGATATTCTGCGATGCACTACAAACAACAACAATCGAAGATCCTTCTTCTTGTCCCTTCAGGGCTGCCACTTAATGCAGAGTGTGCAAGTGCCTTTTCACAGCTGCAGAAGTTGATTTAATATACCTTGGATGAGAAGAGATGGGGGCTGCCAATTGAAAGAAAACATTTTGCAGAATTATGAGGTCAAGATGTCATGAGAGCTAATATGAGGAGGTGCTTTACTGTATTGTAGTCAGGTTCAGATACATGCAGTAGTGGAACCAATTCATAAAATTGTTCATGGGTTACTTAAAGTGGCTATGGCTGATAAAATAATTTCACTGTCATACTCCTGTTTTGGTGGAGATTTGAAATCATGTGCAGTATTATACTATGTTAAATAGCAAGCAGATTCAAATTACATTTTAACGTTTTGTTATTTATCTATTTTTATTTTCCCTTAACTTTGTATGATATTTGCAACTGGTCAGAGACGTTCTGGGTGATGTTGCTGAAATACTGTATTGATCTATCTTCTCATTTCCCCATTTTGGTGTTAGAGAATATATAGAATGTTCCCCCCTGTGACAGGGTCTTCCTCGTGTCACACGTGTGGGTAGCCGCTGTTCAAGCATACAGAGAGGCAGACGTGGTGTTGTTGAAAACGCCGACACAGGCGCGCAGGTTTTATTAACAAACAAACAGAAAACGAAAGTAAAATAAAGGTGGTCACGTTACGTTACCAGCAATGGTAATGCACAGAGGACTAACACAGCAAACTGTACAAAAATGCAAAATAAAACACGATACAACAAACTATAAATCAAAGGTGCCGTGAAAACGGCAGGCCTTGCAGCAGCCCTGATCACAGCGATCGCCATGGTTTTATACCGACGCTCCGCCGACACGCCCACCCGCCTGCTGGAACAGCTGATTGCTTTCAGCTGCTGCTCCAAGCAGACGGGTAATCGTCCCCAGCAGAGCACCACAGCAGCTAAACAATTAAATCAATATTAACAATCAACACAAAAAAACATACAATAAACTACATATTTCATTGTGCAAGGCTTACGCTTTGCCACACCCCCAAATATTCATTTCCCCAAAAATGAATATTGGTTCCCCTTTTGAATATATGCACTCCCTTAATTTTTGTAACAAAATAATCTTTCTTTGCATATACATCTACATCCATGCTCTTTCAACTAAAACCTTAAACTTGTACCATTCATTCTTCTCTGACAGGTCCATTGTCTCCTACAATAATAAAGGGTAAAAGCCTGCAAACATTGCTCGCATTTACTAACATTATACATGCATGATTTCCATAGAAATAGGACAAATAACAAACATGCCTATAGGGGGAAACAAATGTCTGCTGGTGAGAAAAAAAATATTCGTTCCCCTGGGGGTACAAATGTGCGAGGGACCCAATATTCATTTACTTCATGGCTACCATAGTGAGAGCTGTCATTGAGGGTTTTACATCTCGTCTGAAGGACAGAGCACAAGGAGTTTAAGTGACTTGCTCAGGATCACACACATGTATCTACGGTATAAACATTACTCTGTCAACATTTCCTTTCTATAAATTTGCCATGAGTGTTTTCTTTAATTCACTACTGCCTGTGCTTGTTTTTTCACCCACAACTTCAAACACTGAGTCTTACTTGCAAACAATAAAATATGCAGAATGCCAAAAATAAAAATGCCCGCTAGCCAAAGAATTTTGATTTGATTTTGAGAGTTACGCAGCCCAAGAAAAACAAATACCTCGTATCACCAATGCATCTAACAAGTGCCCCTTCTGCAAAGAGATTCCTAAGGGACTCTATCATGAAAGGAACACCTCGCGTTGAGTCATTTGCTGTGTGTGCTGCTGTTTGAGAAATGTTCTTTATTCTTTTTTGCTCTCAAGGTCATTCCGTGTCCTTTGGGTTTCTGGAGTGTTTTGTGGTCAGGCAACAAATGACCTTTAATTAATAATTACAGGGCTTTAGAAATACTAAAAGAAATGTAATACGTTTAATGACAATTCAACTATAAATCTTTTTTCAACGATTTACTAAGCTTCTCTTAATATTTTTATTATTGATCATGTAACTATGAAATTTAATATGTGACGAAGCCTGTTGTCTCCAAATATACTACACTGTGCACCTTGTAGCTATAGCTATCATAACACTACAGTTTGGATTTTTATTATTTTTAAGTTCTTGGGTTTTATAGAAAAAAAGTATGTTTCTGATTCTTCCTTTAACTGAATCAGTTTGAAGTAAGAAGAGACATACTGCTGTTGCTGTGGACCTTTTTGGATGGTTGCTTATCCAAAAGTACCATGACATGTTCTTGCAGGATGACAGGATTTAAAATCCCAATTAAAAGTGAATGTCAGAGAGATTGCAGTTGTCATAATATAATATACTTTATACATTTTTAGATTGCACTGTACCAAATATAGATTAAAACCAATCAGCTCAGATCTGTTTCCTTAGGGAGGTAAAATAATGTATTCAGATAAGCCAACTTATTACAAAAACATGACTTTTTGTTAAACCGTTCAGAAGAGATTTGGATTCCTTCAATGCTTTGGGACAGCATCTCTAGAATTGGGATGTTCTTTTGGGGGAAATGAGTTGGCAATGGTCTGGCCACGACTAACAGAAACCTGCAGGAAACTAAACAAAACTGTGGCTCTAGCAGAAACTCACTTTAACTTTAGATCAAATCAGGTAAACATCAAGCATATTTTCGGTGCTTTTAATACCAGATTAAATTGTCAGTCGAATTGCTAGTATCTTATTTGTCCTGTGATAAACAATACGTCAAAGGAAAGGATTTATATCTTACCTTAATCCATTACGTCCCACTGTGCTATCTTGCCCCTGCCCATGGTTTCCCTATGCTCAGCCTCTCCACTTATCTGCAAACTCATTTATGGGCAGTGGTACGTTGAAAGGCGAGGCCAAAGGCCAAACAATGTAATGAGAAAATATGCATAATGTAGTCTAGTCTAGGTTTCAATAAATAATATATTGTATGAGTTTCCTGGCTGAATCATGTATTACTCCCCTCAGCTCAAATAGAAAAACTAGCATTACCAACTCTGGTAACACAGACCTCAAGAAATTAATTAAAAGCAATATCAGAACAGTTAAATGGAGCATTTTGAAATGCATGCCCACCAGTAAGATTAAGTTGTACAGCAGATCAACTCTGGAGCCCACGCAGTCTCAAATTTCTACTGACAGATATTAAATAAATGTTTCTCTGTTGGTTTTCAGTGCTGTTCTGTTTTTTTTTTTTTAATCAATTATTCTTTCTCGGCTTCCTATGCAATTTGTAATGCCCAATTCACTGATGGTGAAGTATCCCTAATTCCCAATTTTCTGGGAGCACAAAGGCCAATTCACCATTCCTTGTGGACCTCTAGCCAAACAACAGGATTCAAATCATTCATGTTTCACCCTGCACCCCAAGCACTATTAAAACCCAGGTCAGGCCGGGGAATCGCCTTCACTGATCTTTTAAGTTTCTTTTAGTTTTACTTTTGTTTTTAAATCACCTCTCTCCTCTCGCTCTCCCTTTCCTCCTCTGAACACCCACCATGTCAGAAGAGAGCTGCAGGTTTATATGCAGGTGACCATCTCCAGATTAGCAACAAATTAATCACCTAATTAATTCGGGAGATGGCCACCTTCTGCACAAGGTTTTTAATTATTCCTGGTAGAGGACAAGTTGCCGACCTTGCCTCTGCCAGAACATACCCAAACAAAACAACGCGGCTACGCTGTCATATATACAAATAACAATAAATACTAAACAAATACAAAATAACACAGGGGCGGAGGGGGAGACCCCGTTCTAAAAATAACTGTACAGGGCTACTCACCCTGTTACATATTTGCGAAGGTAGAGCCCTCAGCGACCCCAGGTGAGGCAGAGCCCTCAGCGACCCCAGGCGAGGCAGGACTGGCAGCAACCTTAGGGGAATCAAAGGCGAAACATGCAGCCCCAGGCGAATAGGGCGTGGCATCCCTGAGCGGTGCAAGGCAGGGCAGCAGTGGTCCCTTCGAAAGCGATAGCGGCAGTGGACCCTTGGGGGGTGACTGCAGTAGGAGAGCCAGGACTAGGGTGGTGCTGGGATTAGCCCTCTTCGCAGCGGCTGCGACCCAGTGGTTTTCCCCCGTGCGCCCCTCAGCAACCTATGCAGGGGCTGCTGAGGACTGGCAACATCCTGCCCTGGTCCCTCCAATAAGGAAGGGAGAGGCAGCTCCTGTGGATGCTTGGGCTCCTCCCACTCAGGCGCAGGAAGTTCGGGCTCCTCCCACTCAGGCGCAGGACGCTCAGGCTCCTTCCACTCAGGCGCAGGACTTTGGGCTTCTCCCACTCAGGCGCAGGACGCTCAGGCTCCTCCCCTCTTGTGGAGGTGGCAGAACCAGCAGGTATTCTCCCTCTGCTGGTGAGGATGGGCACAGCAGGCATTCTTCTAGTGGGAGGGGGTAGTTGAGTGGAGTGGGCAATCACCTTCACTGATCCTTTAAGTTGCTTTTAATTTTACTTTTGTTTTTAAATCACCTCTCTCTCTCCTCTCGCTCTCCCTTTCCTCCTCTGAACACCCACCACGAGAGCAGGGAGCTGCAGGTTTATATGCAGATGACCATCTCTCAATTAGCAACAAATTAATCACCTAATTAATTCGGGTGATTTTGCACAAGGTTTTTAATTATTCCTGGCAGAGGACAAGTTGCCGACCTTGCCTCTGCCAGAACACACCCAAACAAAACAACGCGGCTACGCTGTCATATATACAAATAACAATAAATACTAAACAAATACAAAATAACACAGGGGCAGAGGGGGAGACCCTGTTCTAAAAATAACTGTACCGGTCTGCTCGCCCTGTTACAATAGGTATAAGGGCAACATGTTCCAGACCCATTTTTACCCATTGCATTGCATCTATTTGCTTCAGAAAGAGAGCATGATTAAGCATTAGCATACTTTATTTATTTAAGGGAATGATAGTGTAACAGTGTTAAGTTTTCTGTCGTTTTTCTATTGCACTTTGACTATTTTATATTGATGTGTTTTTTAAAAATGTGTGAATGTATGTAAGGAAATTGCATTGTAGTTGATTAATTAGTCAAATTATTTGTAACGAAATACTTTATAAAGCTTAATTAAGAAGAAAGGATAGAGCTGGGAGGATGTTCAGGATAACGAGCACTTTGTATGAGCATGGATACCGGGCTGGGAAGTAGGAGTGGCAGTAGGGGATTTTGAGCAACTGCTACTTTGTTTGTGAAGTTTATGAACTGTAGCGTATACTGGCGGTGGTGTGTATCTGCATATAGCAATTGTAGCTCATGTGTTGCTGCTGCTGCTACATTCTTAGCCCGGTACCGGCTCTGCCTGTAGTGAAAGGGGTACGGGGAGATCTAGAATGGCTCCTATGTGATTATTTAGCCTTTCTTTGCTACCTGTGAGAATGGGATTATTCAGTCAATGGAGTATGTGCCCGATGCTCTTTATCTGAACTCTATTGAAGGTGAAATTGAGGACTCGCTAGGTTTTGTTTCGTTGGAGCACCGCGTTAGTTTGATTGAAATACATTTTCTTGATTGAGTCCTCAACCACGTCTCAAATTCACCAATGCAACTAACTCTTGATGGTTTTATTCTGCTTAGGTGCCCTTTAGTGCTTTACAAACTGTGATGCTGATTTGTGAACGATGGTGTCTAATTTGTGTAGCTGATAACTAACATGCCTCTTTTTATGAAGCCCTGGAAAAAAGGATCTGTTTGATATATACTAGTTTTGTAAATGCGAAAAGCATATTTTACCTTTATAAATAAAAATGTTGAACTCCATTTTTGCTTGCTCTCTGCTTTTCTTATAGTTCATACATTGCTCTTTCCCAATAAAAGAACCTGTGCTATTGAACTAAGGCAAAATTGGCAAACATTACATTTTAGTTGCTCTTTCTTTTACAGAGCTGGCATGGTTGGATTAGCCTGAGTGTAATTGCCCTCATGGTAGCTGTGCATGCTCCTATACTGGTTTTGGCTTCCATTACCACCCCCATTACAATAGTATAGGTGTGACCCAGGATCTTGTCAGAGTTCAACCAAGGCCGGGTGGTGGGAGAAGAGTAGGAAAGATACTTTACGACTGAAGGAAAGAGGTAAAGTCACAACTTTAAGTGATCGGAGTAAACCATTGAGGGAACATGTGTTATGATAAACTGTAGGATAATTTTACAAATTCTTTGTTTTATCACTCAAACAATAACAGTGTAGTGGACACTTCCAGGCTCCAAGTTGAGACTCAAAATCATAAAATTTCATCGCCTGACTTAACTTCTCATTTATTTAACAAAATCTACAGTGTATCCCAATACTACAACATTAAACCCACCAACATCCTTAATTATCATCCATCTAGGAACACAATGTATATCTAACAACTGTTTTCCCAATGATATTACCTCTTCACTTCAAAAGGCAGTGTATCCTGTTCTGCCATACATTTGTTAGTGACGGAACACAGTAAAAATGTGCATAGTTTATGGTAACATCTAATTTATCTGTTACTGTTTTATCTCTGACCTTCTTAATATGCCTTCCCCTTGCCTGTTTCAAACACAGCAATCAGAAAACATCATTGAGATTTCACTCCAACTACATGACATTTTCAAAAGCATCCTTCTCTGGAGAGCCTGGGTAAATATGCCATTTAAATATATTTTATTTAGGCTAGCAATCTTATGGTCTGAATATAGCACTGTGTCATTTTATGACCTGCATTCTCACACATACTGCATGTAAATGTCAAATCCATTTACATTCAGTATGCCGGGCCAGAACACATCATTACATTACAGTGCCTTAGGACATCACAGTGCCATTTTAAGTGTTGCGTTCTATTTTTTTTCCAACAGTTTTGTGGAATTTCATTTTCACAATGCTAAACTATAGCATTATTATTATTACTATTATTTCACTATAAGAGCCTAACTTATTTTTTCCCTCTCTTTGAAGTTCAAATAAAGTCACAACAAAGGTCAAAACAGAAACAAGGACCAGCGGTCCCAAATTTAGATTAGATAAAGGAGCAGAAAATAGGAGGCACTTTTTAATGCAGAGAATTGTGGGAGTCTAGAATCAACTCCCCAGTAATGTTGTTGAAGCTGACACCCTGGGATCCTTCAAGAAGCTGCTTGATGAGATTCTGGGATCAATAAGCTTCTAACAACCAAATGCTGCCCTGAACCTCAGAAACTGTCTGCTGCTGCCTTCCCCCACAATAGGAAACCATGGTGTACTTCTTGACAGCAAAAGCTTTTCCTTGATGCCCACATCTCCTCATTAATATTCAAATATTCCTTCTACCATCTTCAAAACATCTACAGAGTCCATCCCTACCTTTCCCTCCCAGATGAGGAGATACTTTGTCATGCATTTGGCTCCTCTTGACTCGATTACTGCAAATCTCTATATGGTGGTCTCCGGGCATGCACCATAAACTGACTGCAGCTAGTTCAGAATGCCCATACCAGGATCCTAACCAGATGTAAAAAACGTGATCACGTTTTTTTTTTTTTTTTTTTTTTTTACTGTATGTCATGTATTATGCATTTCTCTGTATTTAAAGTATTATGGATTTTCATTGCTTCTTGCATCTTGTAAAGCGCTTTGTGATGGTGGTCCACTATGAAAAGTGCTATATAAAATAAAGATTGATTGATTTTGAATGACCTTTAATGCTGGAACTTTGTTTGCTACTCCTCCTATTCTTGTCACCTGCAAATTTAACAAGTTTGCTTACTATATCATAATCTAAGCCATTAATGTATATAATACAGTGGTTGTCTTACGAAATAGTGCCTGCTAGAAAGTTATATAGTAGTGGCAAAAACACTGTAGTTTACTAGAATTTTCCATATTGTACACAATGAATTTTTATATGGGTTAAGTCCCAATTTAAAATGTTTATTCCTCTGTAGAAAACGAATGACTATATTATTGTATAGAAAACATATAACGCAGTAGTCGGGAGCCATAGTTAAGGTGTTTTGCTTTATAACGAGAATGCTAGTGTTAGTGTAATGGCATCATGGGGTAAAATGGGAGCCATGACCGTATCGCATTATAACCTGTTCCGCAGTATAATGGGGGAGCAATGTAGTTCTACGGTTGACGTATTTTCAACATGCTATTACAGCCTTCTATTATTTAAATCATCATAACTCTTAAACCGGTAGAGGGCAGTGGTAGATGTTTATATGCGAGGCTCAAAATAACTCTCTCTGCCTCTGCTCTCTCTCTCTTTCTCTCGGGAGCTTTTTCACCATCAAGCAGCTGCACAGTATCAATCTGAGAAGAGCGCATCATATATCTTCCACAGACTCACAACAGAGACAGTCCTGCAAGACTTAACACCAACTAGCCACCCATGGACCGTTCTCACCGCCCAGCACCCTCTAATTGCACATTATTAGGACTTAAAATGAAATAGAGCAAGCACGTTGCACGCATAAACAGACTGTATTGGATTCAGTCAGTTTTGAAACTTTTCCCCTCTCCGTTTTTTTATTTTTATTTTTTTCTTTTTTCTTTTTAAACGATTCTGATCTTCATTTGCGACCCATGGATGCGGTTGCTGCCATGATGCCAGGGAACCAACCGATTCACCAGAAAAAGATCACGGCTCGGAGGAAAAAGAGAAAGGAGTTGTTTTTGGGACAGATCTGCTTCACTGGCTTTTTGCTACTGGTTGTATCGTGTTTTTCATTCCTAGCTGATAAATCAGGTGAGCTTGCGTTTAGATTAGTATATATAATGTACTTCCTAAAACTGCGAGCATTGTGTTTCTGTTTAAGTAACCTCTTCTTCTTCTTCTTCTTCTTCTTCTTCTTCTTTCTTCTTATTTATTTAAATTATTTATTTATTTATTTATTTAAAATCGGTATTTGGTTACTTTATTCTGAAATGTGTTGCTTTATTTTTTCTTGTCAGCCCAGCCTCAGACTCTTAATTGTTTCTGCTGTTCTCTGTTGATCAGATCAAAGTAAGAAAATCAATCCCATAACTTGAGCTCAGCATTAACTTAAAAGCAACGGTGTTAAAAACAGACATGCATACGAGTTTTTGGTTTTTTGTTTTGCACTACAGCGAAACATTTTTTTTTCAATGGGCTTTCAGACTCGACCCCAGAGTTTTAGTGAGCGCGTTTCGAGGAAGCGCTTTATATAATATTAAAAAAAAAAAAAAAAAAAACATGTACTTGGAAGCATTGTAGTACAGCTCTGCGCTGACAGAAGTCTTTCTGGTCCATACAGTGCTCTCTCAATGCAACTAAGTAATATAAACTCCTAGCCAGTGTTAACTAGATGTGCTACAGCATTGTTGTTGATCAATTAGAAGTTTCAGTTCAGTATAGCGGCAGTGTTTTACTGTTATTGTATGCACAATGTATCCTATTATATACAAAACACAGTTTTAGCTATCCCAGGTTGGTGTATTGCGTAATTCAGAAACTAGCAGTTAGTTTTAGGTGCATACATTTTAGACATAAACACAGATTCTGTATTAAATTGTAATTTGTCTAACACATTACATGATATTTGTCTATCATTTAGACTGCAAATTGGGCAAAGTTGACAGTAGCCTAATACACGCACTAGTATATTATTTACACAAGATCATACTTCCAAAGTACTACTGTATTAACATACTATATATTTATTTAACTTTGACACGTGACAGTCACGTGAAAGTTGCAGACATGTATAGTGTGCTGTTCCTTAAACTGTTGAAATGCTTAATTTGGGGAGCATTGTATTCTGTTACCTCAGCCTGTCCATAATGCCATGAATTTGTTTAGCATCCAGTACATGTAAATGATTTATTTGGTTTTATGTATTCAAATACATCACGGTACCACACAACTATCTTCATCTAATTTATTTATTGCAATCTGTATTTCATTGTACAATAAAGATTTAATGGGGACTTAACATAAATATTTATTTTTAATAAAATATAGTTAAGTCTTTGCGGTGGATATGTGTTAAGTTAATATAATATTAATCTACAGTGCCGTGGTTACATAAGTTGCTGCTGTAATGTTATAGATAGTATGTCTGTATTGCACAACAGTAAATGGAGGACATAGTGTTCCTTTTTTTTTGTTTGTTAAACAAATCAAGTAGCCATCACTGAAATGTGGTTGACTTCAATTTCTTGTACCTGAAGTCACCAGGAATTCTTGTCTTCAGACAATCACGGCCAGCTTATAGCCTCTGCCTGGTACATCACTGATGTTACCCCTCTGCCAAGTTTAAAACTGAATTGTTGTGGGCCTTAATAGTTGCTATAACAAGCTCTGTTTTCTTCATAACTATAAAAAGTATACAGTCCTGTGATTACTGTGTGCCACCATTTACAATCCAAAGAAGTCCAAAATGTTCTTGTGGCTGCTTTTTACTGTAACAAACAACATAACCTTTACATCTTTTGTGTTGATGTTTTGGTTGTTACATTTACTTACAGTTAGTGTTGGGACAAATATTTGAATATTCAAAAAACCTTATTCACAGACAAACAATTCAGTGTTTGTATGTTCACTAGAAATAATGTTTTAGATTTAAAAAAAAAAAGAAATTGTGAAAATGAAAGCCTCCCTGCCACCAAGTTTCCCCTGGGAAGCATTCGCTGACATCTGAATTAAGTAAAGCCAATTCTAATGTATAGAAACATATCTTGCACTGCTTTGTAAGGTAACCTGGTGGAGTGAAAGGTTTGAACATACTCTGAAGATATTCCCCATACTGCCATGCTGTGATATATAATACATGTTGCAGCTAATTCAAAATGCAAGAGTACTGAATCAATGTTTGTCCCAGCACCAGCTGCAGACAGATTCTTGTGATTCACTAATGCATGGATCAATGCCATCTCACCATTGCATAACAGGTGATGTAATGTTTTCAATGCAGGGGCAGCTTTTGAATATTTTACATTGTGTCCATGTAATGTTATTGCACTCTGATAGGTAACGGCAGGTAGTAGCAATTGCCTAATTTACTAGTATTTCATCAGCCAATCCTAATGTCTCCTTTCTCTTTGGCCCTTGCGATAACTAAATGAGTTGACAAGGTGATTTATTGAGGTCCCATTGCAATCATGATTGCACAATAAATCTCAGAAGATTTTCATTGAAAACATCATGATTGAGAAATGTTGATAAATAGCCATACAGCTATGGCATATACTTTCTGTAAGGTGTAAAAGAAGTGTCCCTTAGTCAACTGTATCTACTAGCTCCCGATGTTAAAAATGAATCCCTTATAGTTATGTTTTAATAATGACAAAGCCACAGCTTTATCACAGTTATTGTGTTTATCACAGTTGCTGTTTGTTTTGGTACTAATCAAAAGCCTCTGTAAGGAGAGCAGTGTGGTAATTAAGATTGAATTCTAGGGACAGTCATCCTATATTCACCACTGCAACATGGTCAATCGATTAATCTATTTTAAATGTTTATTACTGAACCCAAGACAGAAATAAAACCTGGAGTGATCATCAGACATGGTACAAATTTTGGCTCAGAGGTCATGGAATCAAAACCCCATCTATGCTGAATGGTGAAAAAATAAATTAAATAAATACAATAAAAAATAAATAAAAAAAAAACATTTACAACCAATGGGATTATCAACTTTTTAAAAAGTAAACTGATCCCTAATTAAAATTGTTGGGAAATATTTTAAATAAACTTCACAGGCCGCCTTTAAGGGCTGACATTTAGTAGACAGACAGGATAGACATGACTCTCACTACTCTGAGAACCTTGAGGAGCTTCCTCGGCGGTCTGGGAGCAAGATACCTGTGACAGCAAGAGGTTCCGGTATGGCTGGAACCGAAGAACATTTAACACATGGAGAGTCCCTTTACTGCTCGGAGGACCATGTTCTAGTGGCCTGGGGAGACTTGGCTATCCATAGTGACAGAAAGGTCGCAGACCTAGAATAAAAAAAGGTTTAGACAGGGCCGGCACCAAGTGGCAACCTCGTGGTCGAAGTCAAGCCGGCGTCTGGTGCCGGGACATGTGATCTGAAGCAACGTGTGAATAGGAGACAGTTTAGAGGGAAGCGCTAAGACAGATAGCTGGCTAGTGGTGGTCCTGGCAGAAAGGGCACCCTCACTCTGGGTAAGCTAACAATTGATTGCTGGGCTGTTGCAATGTCTGAGGGGGATGAGCTGATATAAGTCTGTACTGCTGATGAAGACCAGGCTCTTGATGAGGTTCTGGTTCACTCCTGTGCTTTCTGCTAAAGCAGCTGCTCTTATCCAGAAGGAGTGTGGAGTGTAGAACTGAGACGGCAGGCTGGCTCCTGAAGTGAGAGCCGATAGATGGGAGGAGAACCAATGTCTTGTATTAATTGTCCTGGATATGTCAGTGTATAGCGGGTCTGTTGGGAGAGCATAGTTCCTGGTGGCGAGGTATTTGGATATGGATAAAAACGGGCACAAGGGAGAGTCTATTTGGATAGTTGGATGAACTGCCCTTGTCACAGTTGATCAGTCTTAGAAACTCTGAGATGTAGGATGAAGAGTCTGCCAGGAACCAGAGACAGGTCGGAGTGGCATAGACCCAGGGTTGGAAAGCTGTTTTTTGATGGTACTATAAACTCTTCACGTGTCATAAAGCTGAAGAAGGCTGTGAGACATAAGGTTTCCATGGTGAGGTCGTCTCCTGCATTGAAGCAGCCATTTCGCAATGTATTGATGATTTTGGAAAGAATGTCTTGGGCTATCGGCTGTCCGGTTGGGGAGGCTGAAGGCAAGCTCTTTTTGATTCCTTGAATAGTTAGGTAGAGAGCTGGAATTGATAGCAGAGGAGGGGATGGATAGACCTAAGGCAGTACTCGTACTGGATGCCAGAGATATAAGACCGGATAGATGATGGTGCCAGTTTGAGAATGTCTCGGAGATAAGCAATAAGTGCCAGCAGGAAAACTTGATTGAATGTATATGGTGAAATCCGATTCTGGGCGCAGAAGGCAGTCCATGCAGAGGCGTAGGTAGCTCAAGTGGATAGAGTCAACGCTGCAGCCATGTATTGGTAAACTGACTGGTCCAAGCTGGATAATGTTGAGTTGCTCACAACGTCAGATGGCTGAAGGTAGGGACCTGCAGAGGTGTAGAGTCCACTGCTGGGACCAGATAAAGCATCAGTAGTGTTATATAGAATACCCGGTAGGTGGCGAGCTTGTATAATTAAGTTGTTTGACACCGATAACCAGACTAGACAGCAAAGTAGTTGCATGACTAATGGAGATGAAGAACGGCCTTTATTCATGATGTGAACTGTGGATGTGTTGTCACTGAAGAACAGAATGGATTTTCTTGACCATAGGTGTCCCTAAAGAGAAGCTGCCACTACAATAGGATGCAGTTCCTACAGAGTTGATGGTTTTTGTTGAGTGTTTGAATTTCTTGAGGCCATGTACTGGAAAACCACTGGGACCTAAACAGCTTGCCAAATCCTGCGCATGAGGTGTCCATGGACAAGCTGAGGTCTGGAGCTGCTATGAAATCATCATAGAAAAGTGACAGTCTGTTCCAGTGCTGAAGCAGCGTTATCTACATTGTAATGTCCTTCCTGGCTTCGGGAGGGATGAGGATGGAAGCATTGAGGTTTTGAGTGGTGGTAGAGAGGGTCAGGATATGAACGTCTTGCCTCGTGGGGTGATGCGTATAGCATCATTGACGAGTCTTTTTATTGTTTTTCTTTTTGAAATGATTTGATGAGCTTATTAAAGCACTCTTGTTTAGCAGGAGGAAGGCGGGCTTTGAATTTAATTGTATTCAGGGTAATTCCAAGGAACTCAAGGCAGTTGGTGAGGCCTATAGTATTCTCTTCGGAGAGGGGGACACCCAGGGTAGAGAAGTGTTCTTAGTTGCGTAATGGCTTGCACTGCGGATTGTGAGGCTAGGAGAAAGTCATCCAGTAGGTGCAAGAAAAAGGGAACGTGGCAAGTGTTAAACAGAATCCAGCAAAGTGCTTCTGAAAGCGAGCATCCGAAAGTTAATTGAGTTGAAAAGTAGAATTGTCTTGGAAAAAAATCCAGAATAAATGTCTCTGAGAGGGGTGAATGGGCATGACTTTAAAGGCGCCTGTGATGTCTGCATTTGCTAGCCATGCCCGGTGCCCTGCTATTTTTAGGCATTTGATGGCATCTGAGAGTGTAGTATACTGCAGTGAAAACTGATCGTGAGGAGGAAGTGCATTGATGCTGCTGGTGGATTGGCCGAAAGGAGCTGATAAATCGATAATCAAATGTTTCTTCCTCGTTTCTATACCGATAGGATTGATGCAGTATTCTGTAAATGATGGAGACGGAAAAGGCCCAGCCATGAAGCCTTTATCAGTTTCAGCTTTGAGTGTGGAGACAGCCTGTGGATCCGATGTGGCGGATCTGAGATTTTTGCAGGTATAGGATGAAGTAGGGATACTATTAATCTGTCTTGTAACCCGTCTATTGAGGTCCTGGGTGAATTGTTAGTCAGGGTGAGAGAGGAGAGCTTCAGTGAGTGCCTCTATGTTGATAGGTGAGCGTACTGTCAATGTGGAAAGTCATTTGTTGTGCTGCAGGGGACAGATGAGCGGGGAGTGAACGTCGCCACAGAAGTTACAGACGTACAGGTATTTGCAGTTTGTATTGAAACAGGACGACTTAATAAGTTATTACAAATTTGCCTTTCTACTGCAAATTTAATAGGTCGCACGTATTTGTCCCTGTTATGGGAGGCAGTGGGAAGTACAGATGCGTGGATTGGATTTGGAGGCTGAGGGGTGCTAATGTTGGCAGCGCATGCTGTTTTTGGGCAGAGATGTGTATTATGCACAGTGGAGGCGCAGACCCTACAAGCGTGAGCTTGCAGGCCTCCAAAGACCCGGTTGAACAAATCATGATTTGGAGTGCCCCAGTTAATGATATGATTGCACGATGCAAGGAAGGCTGCTGCCTTGGCTGAGAAACTTTTTATTCTTAGAATATTGTCCCTCTGTATTTCACTGAAAGTTCTACCACACATGAGATATATCAACAGGGTGCAGCTGGGGGTCAGGTTTCAAGACGGAGCTCGGGAGCGGAGGCAGAACCTTGCTACCCAGAACTACGCGCGTCGGGTTTCATCCGGACTATGCGGGAGGACTGGATTGAGACAGGACTGAGGTAGGAAACTGAGATCGTAGTGAGTGAGGGGCCCTCTCCGACATCCCCCGAAGTTTTGCCTTTAGGCTGACATACAAACTTTGTTTGTGTATGAGATGTGCAGCTGTGGCAGTGGGTCTTTATTCTGGAGAGATACATGACATGATTGCTGCCTCTTATTTATTCAGGGAGACTGGTGGTGAAAATCAGCTGAAAAGTGTGTTGTCGAAAGTAGCTCATTGAATGATCACTTTTGAAACATCAGTAATTTCTGCAGTCTTGGATATGGAGCAGTAGCAGCTGTAAACTAAGCGCCTACTTTCAGCTTTGTTGAAAAGGTGCCTTAGACCTGCTGTCTTGCCATTGTGACTAAGGGAGCATTTATGTAATAAATTCCAGAATACTTGTCATGGAATCCATTTGCAAAACAAAGGAATCAGTTGTGTAAAGAAAGAACCTTTAAACAAGAGTGTGTGCTGCGTGTGGCAAGTGCTTCTAAATATACGGGCACTGTTGTTTTTAACTGCACACATGTGGTTGTTAATGTGACTTCTCTCAGTACAGACACAAATAGCTTTATGGAAATGAAATACATACACAGGAGATTGCCAATTATTCGCATGCCACGGGAGGCAGGTGGGGTTATTATTCCTACTTTTCAACTTACATTAATTGTGTCTGAAAGTGCAATATGCCTACCATTTTAAAAAGAAGGAGGCTTTAACTTTTGATAGTTATCAAGTTCAGAACCACCACCCCCTGCCCCCCAATTTACAGTCAAAACTAAATATATTGAAAATGAGCTGGTCAGACTGGCACTTGAGAGAGACCAGAAGTTGGGGGGAAGGGGTGTTGAGGCCAGGACTGAGGTGCGCTCGCAGAGCTGCGAGAGGAAGCTCTCATGGGACCTGTCTACACCATGCCTGACTAGCCAGTACTCATTTCTTACTGAATCCAGGGCTAGTTTTAGGAATGGCAATTTTATTTTGTGAATTGCGCTGCTGTACAGATTTATTGAATAGGGCCTCTTGATTGTCTTAATGAAACCTTGGGTAGTCGTTTAGAAAAACAGTTCAGCGCCCTCTTCTGGCTGATCATAGAACTGGCAAGATTGTGCTCACAGGTGTTTCAGTATGCTGATTGCAGTCTGCTGTGAAGTTTTTATTTCACCTTTTAGGAACAGATACACTTGGAGTAATATGTGTCTGTGAGAGGAGAAAATCTGCTTTTGACGTATTCTCAGTAAAATGTTTGTCTGAAAAACCAACACAAACAGCAAGAGAACAAAATGAAAGTTCTGCACTCATGACAAAAGCCTTCTTTTTGTGTGGTGCAATGACCTCCATAGGTGAGGATTCTGCCTTTTGAAAAGAGGTCTCTTGCTAGATCTAGCAAAGTGCCTAATAAGGGGTAGGGAGGCACACTGGTAAGAATTCAGAACCACCCACTGAACCAGCTGAAGGTGTTGGTGTTTCAGTAGGAAGTATGGTTTCTTTTGGAATAATAAGAGGTATTATACTCCAGTCAGCACTCACATATCCTACCCTATAACATTTTTACTTCAGTGATGGTTAAACGAGTGTGACACATATCCGATTATTTAATTTTGGCCCGTTCCAACCCTTGTCTTTGTTTTTCAGGGAGCATAAAAAATACAATATCAAAAATACATAGTTGAAAGGACTGTGTTTTAAAATATGTAGGTTTTCATTTAGATGTACTGTGTTGGTTTTGTTAGTACAGTACTATATTTTCAACAGGATAAGTATTTTAATTCAGAACAATGTAATTCTGAAAATATCCCTTGCCAAAACTAAAGAGACGACATGTTAACTGTAATACAGTACATACTTTTAAATCCGGTATGTATTGTAGCAGTGTGTAAAATTCCCCATTAACGACCCAACAGCAAAATGAAATCTAAATGTTACCCATGCACAGAATTGCTTAAAACGTAAAAAGCAATGCATTTACCAAAACCAAAAGATAGCCCCCCCCAAAAAAAAATCCCCACATTTTCCAGAATTAAAACAATAGCCAAAGTCAGTATTAAAAAAATTGCTGAATATAGTGCTCTATAAGGCCCTAATGTCATAGTTCACTTGCAAATGGAAATGCAAAAAACAACTAAAGATCACAGATTAAAAAAAAAAATACATCACAGTATCTAAACCGGTTTAATGATTAACTGTTACATTACCGTAGCTTGTCTTGTTCGCTTTGTTTTGGCTGCATTATCGTCAGGTGAAACTGGAGGCAGCGCTGTGTAACTGCACAATATTACTGATTTGGCGTTAAAGAGATTTTTTTTTTTTTTTTTAAACGTGGGCTGTGATGGATATTCAGATAAATTGTAACATTGAAGAGATGGGCTTTTTATCAGAAAACTCGTGACAGAGTCAGAAATGCGATTCCAGCAGGGAGTGATAGAGAGTCTCTTTTTATTCTCTATTGAAATTCAGTCTCAGCAGAACCAGTCTTTCCTCCGAAAAAACATAATCAGCCGCGCCCAGCCATTCAGCGTCCTAAAACAGACAGCAGGCAGTCTATTCCAGATCAAATCACCCCCACAACTAGCACCGCTAACCAGCAGCCAGCCATTGAAATCCAACATTCGCAAATATTTAAGAACATAAGAACATAAGAAAGTTTACAAACGAGAGGAGGCCATTCGGCCCGTCTTGCTCGTTTGGTTGTTAGTAGCTTATTGATCCCAAAATCTCATCAAGCAGCTTCTTGAAGGATCCCAGGGTGTCAGCTTCAACAACATTACTGGGGAGTTGATTCCAGACCCTCACAATTCTCTGTGTGAAAAAGTGCCTCCTATTTTCTGTTCTGAATGCCCCTTTGTCTAATCTCCATTTGTGACCCCTGGTCCTTGTTTCTTTTTTCAGGCTGAAAAAGTCCCTTGGGTCGACACTGTCAATACCTTTTAGAATTTTGAATGCTTGAATTAGGTCACCACATAGTCTTCTTTGTTTAAGACTGAACAGATTCAATTATTTTAGCCTGTCTGCATATGACATGCCTGATCAAATCATGATCAAATCATTTATGCAGCCTTTTGCCGATACTCTATCTTCGGTCAGTTCTCAACTGTTGGATCTAGATAAAAGGGTGTCTAATATGGAACAGGGAAAACAATCTACAGCGCTGTCATTAATTCCAGCATCAAATACTGCAGCACCACCTACAGCTTCTTCCGGTCCAGTCCTAATTTCAGCCAGCGAAGCAGATCCTCCAGTATACAACCTCGCTACTGCCTTTACATACGGATCCTCCTCTCCAACTGCAGCTAGACGTCACACTATATCTTCACAAATCAGATGTAACATTCTCGAAGGTAAGGACAATAATCTTGTTTCACTATTAATGACGACTTCGGAATTCTTGGACCATAGAGTAGTGGATTGCGGAGATTTGGCAGTAACTCTAAAATCCAGAGATCCCAGACAGTTTAAAAATCTTACATTAGGGGAATTTGTCCTGCTTTATCCTGTGTTATGCTCGGTACATCCTAACCGCAGAGCTGAATTGGACTCCTATGAATACTACATCGTGGAGCTATCTGTCAGATACGGAGGGACTATGTTTTTTGAGTATCGTAAAGCATTCTCTGCAAAAGACGTTATGTCCTCTATGTGAGGGTCCCCAAGCGGTGGCATCCCTCGTGTTTGTCGGGTCACCTCAAAGACGGTGGCACCCCTCCTGTTTGTCAGGTCTCCTCAGCGACTGAACCCCCCTTCTATTATGTTGGGCTTTGAAGAGGCGGAACACCACGCATTATATGTTTGAACAAATACTAACTTTATGTTTTCTTATGCATTCTTTGCAATGCATTCTTTGCATTTCAAAAACAGATCAACTGCAGCAAGGCCAATGTATTCAGCTTTCTAAGATCAACTCTCCTCTGTGTCCCTTCACTTCCATGTTGAAGTACATTGCAGAATGCAAGGCCATTTCATCTTCTGACCCTTTGTTTATCAATTCAAACCGGTCCATTGTACCAAGGCATTGGTTTTCAACACACCGTGGTGTCCAGAGCAGGTCTTCCTTTGCAATTCTATACTCCTCATTCATTTAGAATAGGGGCAGCTACTTCAGCTACAAAAGCCAACATTAACCAGCATTTAATTAAAAATATGGGGCGCTGGACTTCGTCAGCAGTTGAAACTTATATTCGTTCTTCATCATCTGAAATATCCTCTGCACATCAGTCCATTGCTAGTATGTCCGGAGTGGGGACGATCTTTCTGCCCTAGCCACCAAAGATTTCCCCCTAAGAAATAAAATTAAAAGAAAGGTGTTTTTTTCTTTCCATTGTGCAGAGGGTCTTCACGTAGTCATTAGGGTACAGTCTACTAACCCCTTTGTCACATTAAGTGTTTGTTTTCTTTCGTCTAAATGTTTTCTCTTTTCTTCTTTCTTATGCATTGGCGGTTCTCTTTTTCTTCACGTTGCATCAGCGGGGAGCCAGGGGTCCATCTTTTGAGGGGTTAGTGATTCCACTTTCTACAACCCTTTGTTAAGCTCCGCTTCATTAACCTCATAGAGGAGGGTTCTCCATGAGTCTCCTATTTGTCGGGTCTCCTCAGCGACGGAACCCCCCCTACCGTATATGTTGGGTCAGGAAGAGCCAGAACCTCTTTTGTGTTAACAACAGTAATTTATGTTTTTCTTTCCGGTTCGTGAGCCTGTTCATATGTCGGGTAACCTCAGAGACGGTGCCCTTCTTGTATATCGGGTCACCTCAAAGACTTTGCTAGATCTAGCAAGAGACCTCTTTTCAAAAGGCAGAATCCTCACCTATGGAGGTCATTGCCCCTCTCCTGTTTATCGTGTCTATCAATCAAGTAAATGTTGAGCCTTGAAGAGGCGGAACCCCTCTCTCCATGTGTATATGTTTACTAACTCTGTCAATAAACACTATCAGGGGCCATAGCGCCGCCCTGTGAAATAAATATATATATAATGGGGATTGATTTTATTTTTAATTCAAGGGTGGTAAAATGCGACTGACGTGTATCTGGGTAATGGATAACCAAGTGCTGACTGTAGTTTTAATACCTTGCAGTATTTTTTTGTAAAATGAATTAATGAAGGTTAAAAGTGCTTTGTGAATGTGCCTCTAGATGTTTATATTTCTGATATCTGAATATACACTCTGAAACTGTCTGTAGAGTCTATAGAGTACAGCATATGTTCCCTGTGAAAGCTGCCTGTCCAAAAGTTTTATTTAATGTCACTTCAGAACAGGGGAACAATGCAGGTCAAAAAGCAACACTGTTTAAAATAAATAAGTATAGCAATTCTCCTCCTAGAAGGAGCTTGCACTGCTAGCTACATATTGCGCTAGTACATTTGTATGAGTAAGTCTGAATGAGTTTAGACTTGCATGTAAAGTCTTGTGTACACACAAGTGGTATTTCGTAAGCACTTGGACTCATTTGAAGCAGTCATAGATATATTTAATGTAGCTAAGTGGATTTCAAGAGGTCAATTCAGCGTTTCAGAATTGATTAGGGATTATGTTAATATCCAGAAATGGCCGTAAACTGGCAATGCTTTTTTGATTAACTGTTGTTTTTTTTTTTTGTAAGTGAGCAGGGATTTGCTGCAAGAGCCAATTTCATAAGGCCCTTGATTTATTTTTAGGAAGAGTTCTTATTTATTGATAGATGTAATACACATGAGAGAACTGGAGCGGGCCTGTCCGGATTGAATTATTAAAGCAGACAAGGAGCACTATAAAGGATGTTGTAAAAGCAGAGCTTGCCCAAATGAAAATGCATTTACTATGTGCAGTATATAGTGCCTTAGAAAGCCTACATCCCTTTCAAAATTTTCACCTTTTGTTGCCTTATAGCCTGGAATTAAAATGCATTAAAATTGTTTTTTTTTCATTTATCTACACAGCCTGCCCCACAACTTCCAAGTGAAAAAAATATTCTAGAAATTTGTAGAAAATAATTAAAAATAAAAACTGAAATAGCTTGGTTGGTTAAGTGTCCACCCCCTTGTAATAGCAATCCTAAATTATCTCAGGTGTAACCAATCGCCTTCAAAATCACACACCAAGTTAAGTGGCCTCCACATGTGTTTTTAGTGAAATTTTAGTGAATCACATGATTTCAGGATAAATTCAGCAGTTCCTATAGGTTCCCTGGGCTGGGTAGGGCATTTCAAAGCAAAGACTCAACCATGCGCACCAAGGCGCTTTCAAAAGAACTCCGGGACAAAGTTGTTGAAAGGCACAGATCAGGGGATGGGTATAAAAAAATATCAAAGGCCTTGAATATCCCTTGGAGCATGGTCAAGACAATTATTAAGAAGTGGAAAGTGTATGGCACCACCTAGATCAGCCCGTCCCTCCAAACTGGATGACCGAGCAAGAGGGAGACTGATCAGAGAGGCTACCAAGAGGCCAATGGCATCTTTACAAGAGCTACAGGCTATTATGGCCAAGACTGGTCAAAGTGTGCATATGACAACAATATCCCAAGCACTCCACAAATATGGCCTGTATGGTAGGGAGGCAAGAAGGAAGCCTTTACTCAAGAAAGCCCACCTTGAATCCCGTTTGAAGTATGCAAAAAAAAAAAAACTTTTGTAGCCATGTGGCAAAAAGTTTTGTGGTCTGACGAAACTAGAATGGAACCCAACACAGCACATCACCCAAACAACACCATCCCTACTGTGAAGCATGGTGGTGGCAGTATTATGTTATGGGGATGTCTGTCATCGGCAGGGACTGGGGCACTTGTCAGGATAGAAGGGAAAATGAATGGAGCAAAGTACAGAGAAGTACTTGAGGAAAACCTGCTACTCTTTGCATGAAAGCTGAAACTGGGATGGAAGTTTACCTTTCAGCATGACAACAACCCAGAGCACACAGCCAAAGCTACACCGGAATGGCAAAGGAACAAAAAGGTAAATGTCCTTGAGTGGCCCAGTCAGAGCCCCGACCTAAATCCAATCGAAAATTTGTGGCATGACTTGAAGACCATCAGCGCTCCCCAAGGAACTTGACAGAGCTTGAACAGATTTTGTAAAGAAGAATGATCAAATATTGCCAAATCTAGGTGTGTAAAATTGGTAGAGACCTATCCCATCAGACTCACAGCTGTAATTGCTGCCAAAGGTGCTTCCACTAAGTATGAACTCAGGGGGGGTGGAGACTTATCGAATTATGATTTTTCAGTTTTGTATTTTTAATATATAATTTTTTTCTCAAAAAACTTTTTTCCCCTTAACAGTGTGGAGTATGGTGTGTAGATAAGTGGAAAAAAATCCTCATTTAAATGCATAAAACTCTGAGGCACTGACATAACAAAATGTGAAAAAAGTTCAAGGGGGTATAGACTTTCTATAGGCATTGTAAATGCCTTTTTGGATGGGACTTTCATTGTATGTGTGATTCCAACAGCACAGTGCCCCCTTGCACCATACTGTGGCATTGCTTGAGTTCAGCCCAGACAGAACATTCCACTTGCTGGAATACCTACGTTTCCAGAGTTTTAAGAACAGTTTTTGCATTCATTTGTATGATCTGTTTTTCAACTACCAAGCTGGAGCTGTTAGGTTTGTATTTTATAAAATGAAGGTAAATAAATACATGAATTTAAAGAAATTAATCGCTCAGCCTGGGGAACATTGCTTTATCAGGTGTCAGGGTCATTTGGAACATAATATTTCGGTTTGTGCTGCATCATGATTTTACTTTTAGTTTATTCAAGTTGTTGAGTCCTATGTGGCTGCTAGTGTGCCATTTTGTTGTCGACCATGTCCTTCCTGAAATTACATTAAATGACAGTGAAGTAGCATTGCTATACCATGGTATTTTATCTATAGGTCATCTATAAGGATATTACAGCTCATTAATTTATCACATTAGATAAATCAATATCAGACTGTGAATTGGTGCCTTGTAGGTCAGGTGGAAAGAAAGTTACAAAAACACTGTGTCAAAGTTCAAAATGCTGGCTGTGCAATTTTATTCCAAAGAAAAACAAACTTTATAGTGGGCTTCTGGCCCTTTTAAGAAACATAACCAAAAACCAAAAACCAATCACCCTTTGGGAGAACTAACCTAAACTTATCAGGGGGTAAGTTCTCCTCAATTCCACCCTATACTCACTGTGGGGAAAGGTTAGGTCTTTTTACCCCCAACAAATATTTAAACCTTGTAACTGACCTCTTGTTTGGACAGCCTGATTCAAAACGGCACAGTTGTTTGTATTCTCTGGTAGTCCTTCTCGATGGTTGTCACCTCCTCTGTTTTATAGAGCAGACTTAATATGTTTGTTGTGGACAGGCAGAGATAATAACCAAACCTGAAACTATTTAACGAATTAGCTTGGCCAAACTTTCTACCTGCCCTCAGCCTGAAGCCAGAATTTCCCTTACCACCTTCATGTTCCCCAGGGTCCTACAGCCCTTACTTTCCAGTAAGACCAGTATAGTCCATCACTTGGCTCCATGCTGTACCAAAGATATGAGAAGCTAGTGAAATACCTAAGTGGAATTTTGTTGTTTATGAGAAGATTGTTTGAATACGGTCACAAAAATGCTTTAGTTGTCCCAAAAAGTTGTCTGAAGAACTGGTGTTCCTTCATCAATCAATTAGATATCGGAAGAACAAGAACCTAAGCTTCACCATTGATTGAGGCAAAGTTGTGTACACAGCCGTTATCAGTTAATTTCTTTATCCTTGGGGCTGTGTTCCAGAAATAATACAAATACATATATTTTTGTTAGAACTGACCTAAGGAAAGGAAGTTTGGAAATCACACAAACAAATGGTTACCTCAGAACTACGAACGGAGACAAATCCTTGGCAAACACCGGCTAAAACTGCAGAGGTATCCAAGAAATAGGGAGTTAATTGGGACGGGCGAGCTGTGCTGTCGAATCCATATGGAAAACAGCAGTGAAAGGGCAATGTATTCAAGAATTAACAGTGTGCAGCTGGCTGCAGTTTTGTTACACTACAACTACATTGCAGCTGCATTATGAGATTACATATGTTGCATTGTAACATGATTTAAACCGAGTTAAACATTGTTCTTGTCTGGTCAGAAAGTGAACAGGGATTCATGTACACACCAGCAACATACACTCATCTAAACCCACTCACGTTGTTATTGACCTGAATAGAACAACACCACGTCATTGTCGTTCAGTACAGTACAGGCCCAGTTGTAGTTAATCAGTTTTGTGCCTCTCACATATGAACAGATTTTAGTAAAGGACTTGTTTTTGTTTCCACTGTGCGTTTTATATACACTCCATATAGTTGAAAGTAGGGCTGTAATAATCTCTGTGTCTATGTACTAATATGGAGTTTATGCATTCACTGTGACACGGATGACTTTTCCTTTGGTCTCTTGTGATTAGCTCAGATAAAAAGGAGGTCATTAATATTGTCAGGGTTGATCGTAACTGGGGGGATGTCCTACATTCTCAGCTAAAAATAGAATTTACTAGATGTGATGGCCTTATAGATATTATTAATGACGTGGTTTTCTTCTTTTTTTTTTTTTGCTGACATTAAGTTATAGGCAGTGGTGAGCTGACAAACCATTGAACCCAAAAAACCTGCAAGTTGCTGGCAAGTTATAGTGTATCGCAGTGTACTGTGATACTATATTACAAATCTAGGTTTTATGTGGGACTCAATTGATAGATTTTTTTTTTATTGCTTATAAGGCATGCACAGAGTTTAATAAAGGATATATTCATATATTTACTGCTTGGGTACAGCAGCCAGTACATTTCTGAATTACAACACTGCTCTGGGTTTAATCTTTTATTATTATAAGGAACTTTTTTTTTTTTTTAAGCGTGTTCATAGACATTCTTTCAGGTTACAGTACTTTGTAAAATGAGAACGAGCTTCTAAAAACAGTTTAATGAACAGGAAATTGAATGAATCAAAATAAGTGTTCATAAAACAGTCCTGAAAAGATAATTCCTTAAAACAGTCCCTGAAGTGTTGTGAATAGGGCCCAGTTATTCATAGCCGTGGAGGTGGGGATGTGTGTTACTCTGTAGTGTTGTGACCATAACAAGGCAACTTATTGCGTCATGAATCACAAAACCTTCTGTAGTTACATACTTACTATGATTTGTACAGATTATGAGTTACAATGGTACCTCCAGTTAAACAGTATTCCTCCTTCAGACACACACTTTGGAGTTATCAGTAGATCATTTCAAAGGTAATGGAGTTACACAAGGGGGACAGAGAAGTCTAGTTCAGCCTTTCCAAGTCTGCTGTGGATACATAAGCTGCTGAATCAGCCAAATAAGGGTGGAAGGTACATTTTCATCTTAATATGGGTTCCTCTTTCCATAACTGATGCAAAGTTTCCACTGCTGTGTACTTTAGTGCCCGGGCCAAGACATTCATGGACGACTGCCAGCTGTTTTGTAATTCTTTTGTTGACATAAGTGCTAGGAAAACAGTGTTTGACAGTAAAGTGTGAAAATGTATCTTTGATTCAATGGTGATTGTGGTGTAAACTTCTCAAGCATTGTTTTGGAGTCACTTGGTCTTAAGTTTCAAGACTAGGTGGAGCCAATGCAGGCTTATCGTCCAGATATAGATTATTCTTTGTGACGGCTATAATTTATTATGTGTTGTTGTCAGGGTGCATTGTTACATGTACTTCATATTTTCACAGGGCTTTGATTTACAGCAATGTTAACCTGGTCCGGCAAGTTTCCCTATATGAAACGGATAAGCTTTTTCTTTTAATGTAAATGAAGGAATAAAACTCGGAGATTGTCTTTGGGTTTATTCACGCAGATAGGTCTTTCTTTATTGCACACGGCAGTATGGAGTCTGCGTCTGCTTGCTAGGCTCAATAGACTGAAGAAAAAGCGGAAGACATAATCATTTATACCAGGCCCCATAGGAGGAGTGAAGCGACAGGGTGGGAGTTCCCGAGCCCCTGAATAGGTTCTAGCAGCAAGACAACATGAGCACACAAGCCAATAAACTACAAGTAACAATGGTGCTCCTCCCAGGGGCAAAACAGTAAGACAGTAACAAGTGATAGACAAAGGTCAGAGTTGTTCATCCCACGAACATTACCTCTGTTTTGTCTGGGTTTAACATTAGGAAATGTTCTGACATCCATTGCTGAATGTCAGCAAGAGAGGCAGTTAGATCATTTCCGGTCGAGGTATCACCTGGCTTCAAAGATAAATAGAGCTGAGTATAATCAGGATAGTAATGAAAGTTTCCTTCATGTCTTCAACAGCACCCAGAGGCAGCATATATACAGCAAACAAAATGCAGGAAATTAAAATGTTCTTAACATTTTTCCAAAACGAAACTATTTTTTTAAAGAAACTATTGCTTACATTAAATTACAGAGAGACAGCATTATAATTAGATTTTGATAGTCATATCCTTTCAAGGTTTCCCATAGTAAAAACATAATAAAGCATAGTGAAAGCATAGTGAAAGCATGGTAAAACATGGGTAACGTTGTAAAGCACAGAGAAGTATGCTGAAGCATTAATAAACATGGCAAACCAGGGTCAATTATGGTAAATGCCTAGTATAACCATGGGAAAAGCATTTGGGGGAAATTGTAAAAATACCTTGGCAAACTTTTATAATTTGCCTGAGCTAACATTTGGGAGATGACTGGTTTGGAAATCAACTTGCCGGTTTTACTGCAACAGCAAAAACAAAAACGAAGAAATAATACCACACAGTATACAATTACACATGATCACAGGATTGAATGACTACCAGTTGGAAAAGATACACAATCAAAGCATGGCTACAGACAGTACAGAACTGTAGTTTACAGTGCTTGGATACTGGAACTGTAACAGGGACAGAAGAAAAACAAAATTAGGATTTTCTAACTAAAACAAAGTTTTTTAAATTAAATTGCTTATTTTCTCTCATATGTTCCATATACCATGCTCTTGCTGGCAGAAGAACTCTTACTGGACCCATCCTTTTCTATGCTGACATGATATGTAAGTCATTGGGATGCACATTATGTTTTCATGTTACTGATGGCTGTTTCTGCTTTAACAGTTGTGTCACTGACATGCTTGTTTTACTACACTTTTGCCAGGTACAGTAAACTTAAAACCCTGAAGGCTACCAGGGAATGTATTCATGAAATTTTAAATCAGATGTAAAACAAGACTTTAACAAACTTGGTGAATGATTTTCTAACTGGGTTTAGTAGTAACTACATATGCATGGCACACAGAAAGCTTGCAGGTCCTTTGCCATACTGTTTCAGTGTGTGTGAGATGATCCATAGACTGTATTTCGTCACCTTTGATAAATGTCTGTTATAAAGGTAGTACTTTATTTGGTAAACAGCCTTGCTTCCTGTATATAGTAAAAACCATGGCTATAAAAGCTTTCTTTTTCTTGGTAGAGAGATCACCTTGTGTCATAAAACTAATGGCCATATTAAGAAGCAACACTTGAGTGCTCACATTGAAAGAGTAAACTTAGTCTGTTTCAAAGCTCTTTTAAAATGCCTGCTTGAGTGCACCGGGGTTTGAGCTCTGTCCTCTAAATCACTGCTGGAAAAAAAAAAAACAACATCAAGTGCTCTAGCTTTTCTGTTCCGTACCACATCATGGATCATTATTGCTGGATTAGCTGTTTGACAATGTGGGCAATACTATCAGTGCACTACAGCAGACGTTTTGAACAGTTGTAGCAACACATGGTGACATGCAACACTATCTTTTTCGAAATCCCGCTACTTACTTTTTAAGTGAGCACTAACACACTAATATAAAATCTGTTTAAAAAAAAATTAAAATGACTCATTTCTGAAAAACCAATATATTTTCCATGGGTAATCATGATGAGGTGACCGAGATGGTGTTCCAGGATTTCTTTTGCCTTTTTCACCAAAGTTGCAAGGCCAGTTCCAAATGTTAAAACATGGAAGGCTGTTAAATTGATGAATTTACGATTTGCTTAGATTGTTGCCCCTTTTTCTGCCGTATTTTTTGGACTTAGAGCTTCTTAAGAATGTTTTTCTCGGATTTGCACTGCAAGTGGTCTTTTTGGATGAGATCCATGGAAATATTCGTGACCATAAAGCAGACAGGTCCCAGCAATTTGGTCTCATGTCTTGCCCAAATGACACCACATCCATTATCCATTGTCCATTGTCTATTGTCAACACATACTTGGCTCAAAGGATTGTGATTATGCTTATTAGTAAATGAATCTTGAATAAGTTCTAGCTTGTCAAAGGTTATAGGGCTTATTTTAGGACCAAAAAACAATAGCATTTTTTTTGTCGTTGAAAATAACCAAATTCTAAAAGTAGTAGCCAAATTAAGATTTCAAGAGCCAAGTTCTTACACTGATTTTTTTTCAATAACATACATAGCTTTAAACAGAGCATACACAGATCCCTTCTCATCATGAAGCTTCCATTGCTAAAAGCAATGCTTTATTTGTCTAGAAAGTAGGAAGCAGGTATAGAATTCGATGGGCTATTTGATAAATTCCTGGTTTTAAGGGATGGGCACCTTGACCTGGAAGGGAGAATTAATAAAAGATGATTAATCTCCTTTATTTATAGGTAGAAACCCTTCATAACTACTTTTGACAGCCTACAAATTACCCATAAATTACTTCACAGCTTGCCATGGCCAGAGCAGCCTTAATTAGCAAGACATTAAACAAGGCCTCAGAGAGCCCATTGCTCTTGTGCCTGTAAATTGCTCTTGATACTGAGACTGGCTCCTTAAACCATACTGCGTATTTACTCAAAAGCACAAGCCACAAACTGCTGCTGTTTTCACATCGGAAAAGGTTCTATCTGGGAACAGAATCACAAGCCAGGGTACTGTACATGGGGAGATAAAGCACTGATAATCAGGTTTTTTTAGTCTTATCTCCCGTCTAGCAATGCCACTCTGTGTGTGTGTGTGCACTGATTACCATTACTGTATTTACTTTTGTGATGATTTTTGTATTCTGTTTTTTAGTTATGCTTCATCTCCGGCTTGAGATAGGCAGCATTGTCATTTCCGTAATGTGCCACTCACCCCTTTGTTTGCATTGTTCTGTCTTTTCTTTTGTGCATCAGTGTTTATCACCCTCTGGCTGCATTGCTCTTTGAGTTTTGCTTGCTGGCATTTATACAAAGTGTTCTACTACTCTGCACCCTTTGAAATAAAACATGTCACAGATTTATTTCATTTATTGAATCAAGAACTTCATAACCATTCTCAAGAGAACATCATTTGAAAGTTTGATAATGCAATATTTAAACTTAGGGTATTGAAAATACTATTGCTAAGCAGTTACCATCTTACGTAGATTTTGGGATATATTTTAAAAGTGTTACTGTAGCTCCAGTCTTTTATTTTTCTTTTCATCTATCTCAAAGGTATCTAAAATAAAAACATTATCTTAACCCCATTACCCCTGGGCTCAACTATATCTGAAACCCCCGTGGAAGAACTTCACACAGATCGCTTTAAATTAACTTTAACAAATTCATATTTTCATGCAACTGGAGATTTTCACACTGATGATGATTAAGTGTTGTTGTTTATTCCTTAACTTTTTGTTGCTTACTTGATGGCACAGGGGTGTCCTGGAGGTCTGGAGTCATTCAGGGTTTATGAGTTTCATTAAATAATTAACTAATTAAGGAAGGAGTTTAAATTACTTTAAATAAGGAATTGAGGGTAACAGTAGAAAAAACACATAGCCTCTGGCCCTCGAGGACCGGGTTTGTGCCAGGGTTCACAATGTTGGCTCTTCCAGTCCAGTCCTTTGTTCCAACCATGCTTTTTTGAACCAATGGTATCACTATCCAGGCTCAAATGTAGTTAAATATTTAAAAACACCTATTAAACCTGGAGTGGCATGACCCTCCATGTTCTGGCATAGAGAAACCACCAAGGTCAGAGGCAAGCACCCATGCCTTCAGATCATCACAAAGTATGCAGGAGCTGTCATATATAATTGACAGCAACTTAATTAGGATTGGAACAGAGACCAGGGCTGGAAGGACCAACTTTGATCACCACTGTACTACACAATGGTTCCCATATTTGGCCCTTGAGGTTTATTCCAGTCAGGGCCGTTGTTCCAATGAATTCCCCCTTAGCAGGTTCATACAACTAATTTAGACTATGGTTGGAATACAGAGAAGGACTGGAAAGGAAGCTTGGGGCCACAGTTGGGGACCGTTGCACTACACTATAGCGTTCTGTTTAGCTGTGCATTTATTTTAATGCATTGTGAAAACAAAATAAAATAATAGTGACAAAAATAGAATTCTGCCAGGAATTTGAACTGGCATTTGGGGAATGTATCGTCATAACAACCATTGTGCATGTTTCCATCACTCAGCTCAACCTTGCCCTGATGTGCCTGCTGAATGAAACTTGGCTAAAACTGTGTGAATATTGAGGATGGAAAATCAGAGGGCCCTTTAGAACAACATAGTATTATTGCAGAATATACTGAAGGACATGTCATCAATTCAGTGACCAATGATTCGACTAGAAGTCTTTACAGGGATGAAAATAAGACTTGCTTTGCATAGCAGTTTGATCCATTCGTGGTCTTACTATGAGTTTAGTAAGACAGATCTGAGCGTACTTGTACACTGTGGGGCTAAACAAGCTTGTAGTAAAACCTAGAATGGATGAAACTACTAGGCAGCAAGAGTCTTATTTCCATCCCTGCTTTATCAATGTCCTCAGCAGTGTCTTTGAAACCATTGAATTTAAGTTTCTTTCTGAATTTAGCAGTACTGAGTGATTCATAGTTACTATAGTGGTGGGCAACAATATGAGCATTTGATATCGAAATTGTCCATATTTCGAAAACAAAGAAAAATATAATGACATGATTGCAATATCATATATATAAAGTGGGGGTGCCTTGCCACAATTCGGGACCTTTTCACTGTCTTCTTGTGTGTAAAAGAAACATTTACTGGACCACAGATGCAATTTAAACAGGACAGGGCTTGTATGTTTATTCGTAAAAAACAAACAAAACAAACAAAAGCCTAACTCCTTGAAGGAGTACTAACTGAACAGAGTACAGTCTCTGACTGACCATCGGGCAGCTAAGCTGCTTACCGATACGAAACAACAACACACAGTTATTACACGGAAACACAATGCGCACAGTACTTACTTCACATGACTGTTTTGAAGCAGAGCACACAGCTTTCTGCTTCCTCCAACTCGGCAGCCCAGACTTAACAAACTGGGAGGCTTATAACAAGTGTAACAAGTGTGGGCAGCTGGCTCTAATTTACAATGGTCATGCCAACTGCCAAAACAAATTCACAAATCATACAATTAAATGAACCAATTAAACCATTTTCATTAACATGGTTGCCTCTTGCAGCCTCCCTCACCAAGATGGAGTAGATGTTCCCTAAACCCCCAGGGTCCTAAAGCCTCCAAATTAAGGTCGGGAACACATACTCTATCACTATATATGTATATACACTTAGTGCACAAAACATTAGGTACACTTGCTCTTTCCATGAAATCGACTGACGAGATGAATCCAGGTGAAAGCTATGATCCCTTATTAATGTGACCTGTTAAATCCACTTCAATCAGTGTAGATGAAGGGGAGACAGGTTAAAGAAGGATTTTTAAGCCTTGACACAACTGAGACAGGGATTGTGTATGTGTGCCATTCAGAGGGTAAATGGGCAAGACAAGATTTAAGTGCCTTTGAACGGGGTATGGTAGTAGGTGCCAGGTGCGCCAGTTTGAGTGTGTCAGGAACTGCAACGCTGCTGGGTTTTTCACGCTCAACAATTTCCTGTGTGTATCAAGTATGGTCCAAAGGATCGATTTGTCGTGTATCAATGAATTCATTGTGCATTTCTTTACGTACAGTATATCGTAATAGAGGTTTGTATCATGATACAAGACCAATAGTACAACATAGCTCACTGTAGTTCACCAAGTGGCTCTTGAATAGAGAAATCTTTTATAGTTGGCATGAATACATTCTCTCCCTATCTCATATAATTATTGTTATTATTTTTTTAATTTACAATCGGCAATTATTTTTCTTATTTTCTCCCAAAATTGGTAAGCCCAATTATTGTTTATTTCAACCCAGGCCACCGGGACTCGGGAAGGATGAAGACGGACACAAACGTCCTCTGAAATGTGTGCCATCAGCTGTCCGCTTCTTTTCACTCTACAGGCCCACCATGCAGTCGCCACAGAGCTACAGTGTCGGAGGACCACGCAGCTCTGGGCAACTTACAGGTAGTCCCATAGGTGCCCGGCCAGTCTAAGAGGTCACTGGTGCGTGGTGAGCTGAGGACATCCTGGCCGACCTAAGCCCCCACCCCCCCGGGCAGCGCTCTGCCAATTGTACGTGGCACCCTGAGAACTCCCGTCCACGGTCAGCAGTGGAATAGCCTGGACTGGATCCAGCGACCTCCAGGCTATGGGGTGCATCTTGCACTCCACACAGAGTGCCTTTACCGGGTGCGCCACTCGGGAGCCCCATAATTTTTGTCTTTTAACAAAATAATCCATCATTGATCTTTATTATGCATCATACAGGTAGCCCAGCAGGATCATCACATGTCGTGTGATACATTGTAATCAGACCTGCCTATCACAATCTGTATCGTATTGCAAAATTAGTGTATAATTACATACCCCCACCTGGTAGCCCTTGGTGACCCTTATCGCGGCTCTGATTGATTGTGGTCTTCTCTATTGAGTTGTTTTGCATGGACCTTTGCAGTGAGTGAGAGTGTTGGCTTTGGCCCTTGTTTCATGGAAGCAGTGTTGTCTTACAGTATGTTTTCAGTAATAGCTGATTCCTCAGTACTCACTCTAGTTAATTGGACAGGTGATGTCGTTACCATAAAATGGGCCAGATTTCAGAATAAAAACAATGATAAGTAATTTCAGCGGCTATAAAGTGCTTTAATATCTGAAGGCTGTCCAGTTGATCAGTTTGTTGGCCCTCACTGAGTTGTCTTTGATTCTTTCAAATCCTTTTGAGCCCCACCTTAACTCTTAGCTCAACCCAGTAGTTTTCCTTTATCTGCTCCTTGACATGTGTAACAGGCAGTGATATGTGATATACTGCCGTTGTGGATTCTGTCCTGTCCCGTGGGTGAGAAGAGGTTAAAAGCTCTAAAACCACAAACGCAGAGGAGCTCTTTTGCAGTGTGGTTATGGTGCTCACTTGCGTTGTGCAGGGCCGCTGGTTAGCTCCGAACCTCCACCCTGTTACACCTGCTTCTTACTCTGACTGCCGACAGGTACCATAGCCAGTGCTCATCAGATTTTGTGCTTTGACACATGACACGTCAGTTCTATGCCTTATGCTACCATTTAAGCCACTTACTAGCAATCAATTGCTAATTCGAAATGACAGGTATTTCCTCTGACAGCTTGAATAAAGAAATTAATTATACATTGTGGGTGCGCATGTAAAGAGTGTTATTTGGGAAAGTGAGATGGTTGGGGATGGGGTTAAATCCCTCCCTGCCATTCCCTATATTGGATTATTCTTAAAGAAAAGCCAGGTTTCCGGATTGCTGCAAGTAAAGTACCCCCAATCCCAATAAACAAGGGACATTACAAGATACATATTGCACATCATGGCTAACCGTGGTAAAGTAGTGGTATATTCATAGTAAAACTACAGTATAGTAGCCTACAAAAATAGTATGGAAAACTACTGTGGTGTAATGATATTGGTCTATAATACAGGTATATTTCTCAAGTAATATGGTCACAGTTTTTTTATTAAATAAAAACCCTATAAAAACACTATATAAGTACAAGTTGCTGTTGCTTCCTGGTATGAAATCACTTCCTTTGTCTCAGTTTCCTTCCATCGCACGAGCAAATCAGACCCTGTTCTGCACATGAAATGATTAGATACCAGGAATAAAGTTCTTTTTTCTTTTTGTACTTTAAATATAGGTATATCCTGAGTATATAAGACCCCAAAGATCGTCAACACAAGAAAAGGAGGACCAGTGAATATGCTGCTGTTGCTAATAATAAGTTCATTTTAAAATCTTGATTAGCACTCCTACAGATTCCAGTATGCAATTTTAGACAATAATCTCTACCACTACAGGCAGTACACTGTATTTACAAATCGAGTACAAATTCATGTAGTCAGGGGCAACGCCTGGACATTCATTAGCTATATAAATGTTTCAAATGGCTGAAGTCGCCATGTTCACAGTGCGACTTGAATAGGTTTCCATGTTCTGGGTATACCAACCAATGCATACAGTGTGTATGTAAAAATATGTGGAGAGAGAGAGAGAGAGAGAGAGAGAGAGAGAGAGAGAGAGAGAGAGAGAGAGAGAGAGAGAGAGAGAGAGAGAGAGAGAGAGAGAGAGAGAGAGAGAGAGAGAGAGAGAGAGAGAGAGAGAGAGAGAGAGAGAGAGAGAGAGAGAGAGAGAGAGAGAGAGAGAGAGAGAGAGAGAGCTGTCCAAAAATGTACCGTATTTGAATGTAAACAGCATGCCAGTTAAGAATATGCTTTTGAACAATTTTTTTCAGGTAATTTCACCTGCCATTGCTGAAATCGTCTAACTCGGTTTTGCAATCCTTTCTCCTTTCCACTTTAAGACTGCAGTGTTTTACATTTTCCTAATTTAATAACTGCGTTTTATTGACCTGAAAACATGCTGATAAATTCTGCCTCATTTCCTTTTAGCAAAGCCTGAAGAAAAATTAGTTTTAGTGCAGCGGCAAAAGTATATAACAATCTATTTGAAAACAGTAGAAGTAAAATGCTAATGTTGTCTCCATTAATATTATGGTTGTGTAAAATATAATTGCATAGACTGGATATAATATTTTCCATTTTTTTTTTTTTAATTTGTTTGTCATATCAATGATACAGATCTTTTTCACATTTTACCTCATGCTTAGAAACCATTCAGTTTGGTATGTCATTCACAACATTATGCACACGGGTACATTTAGTTTTTTTCTAGTTCATTTTTAGTTGTCTGGTAAACTGGTATCATTTTTTGTTGTTTTCTTTATCGTCACAGATATAACCCAATCTGTTTTGCACCTGAAGGATCTAGCTGGGTAAAAAAGGAGATATACAGATAATAAACTTCGTTTGATGTTTTGGCTTGTTGCTTGCTATACTCAGCAGGCCTAATTTTGATTAATCCTGTGCAGAAACCTTTCTTTGTAATTGTTATTACTGCATTTCAGCAAATCGCATTTGTAGTTGGTTAGATGAAAAGGCATTTAGTATTGTCTTTATTTGCAGTTGTTAACATGTAAAATGCACTAAACATTTGCTTCAACAAAGAGTATTTGCACACTGTTATAAAACAGCTAAGATGTATGTGGAAGCTGCACAATTAATTAACACATTTCTTTCTGGTGCAAAATGTTTACTGGAGAACAATCCCTTATAGAAATATACTGTGGTAGGGGTCCCAGAGTTGCTCACCTGGTAAAGGCACAACTGTGTGGTCTTCGGGTTGAGTCACACAGACGGAGGAACGCAGATTTGTGGAGTAGCTGTGGAAAGTTGCCAGTCTTCACTTGTATTCCACAGGGAGCGTTGCTCTGTGCTACAGTGGACCCTATTGGCCAGGTAACACCTGAGCTCACAGTGGACACCTGCATGACTCTATTTTATCCTTTGGAGCTCCTGGGTGTAAAGAGGCAATTTGTTTGGTTGTGCAGTCAGAGTAATCAGTTCTCTTAAACGGTTGTGGAGATCGCTGTGGTGATGCAACGTAATTGGACCATTTAAATTGAGAAGAAAAACATTGGGTAAAATTGTTGTGCCAAATAATAAAAAGAAATGTCATTACTGCAGTGTAATGTGGTGCAAACATAGGAAAGTGTAGTTCAAGCACAGAGATAGAAAGAATAGTGAAAACATGGGAAAGCACAAGCACACATGGACAAGCTGGGGAATGCTTTGGCCATAATCACCAACACTAATAAATGTTATATACGGTACTGTATGCTCTAAGGAAGTGATTGTTCAAGAAAAAGCCATTGTTTTGTTAACAATGAATTCCAGAGGTTGCTTAGCGTTTGGTATGGTATGAACAGCTGTGTAAACATGTGGCTAGATTTGAATGTTTGGGATGCAGCACATGCCAGTGAAGGATGTTTCGGGGTGAGAGGGATTCCAGGTACCTGTTTGATCCTCTCAGCAGCAAGTGAATGCTTTTGCAATAATGAATGCATTCTTGCTTTCTTTTCGTTTCAGGTTATGATATATTAAGCTACACTACTGAAGACAATGGCAGGTGGAGCAGCCGGCGACTGATGCAGGAAGCCGACAGGAACGAAACGGAGGAAGAGCAATTGACACCCCACCTGTTTAAAAACTGCACTGAGCCTGGTAAGGGTTATATATGGTTTCAATATGCTACACTGCTGTGGTCTACCTGAGCTCTTTTGAATTGGAGGAAGCAGCTTCAAGTGTTATTTTAATAGTACAAACTTTACAAGCTTTCCATGCTACATTCACTGCTGTCTGGTGTTTTATCTTTCAGTTCTGTTGGCTTCACACAGTGTAGGTAATTATGAGTAGGCTGTATTTTTTGCACTGCTTTCATGGATTTCGTGATTTCGATAAAATTTACAGATTGCCTAGTACAGTCAGCACTCACATATCTGACCCTATAAAATTTTGACTTCAGTGCCAGTTAAACGCTTGTGATACATATCTGATTATTTCATTTTTTTTTTAACCCGTTCTATCCCTTGTCCGTTTTTCAGGGAACACAAAAAAGATACAATGTCAAAAAATACATAGCTGAAAGAATTGTGTTTTAAAATAAGTAGGCTTCCATTTAGATGTAGTTGGTTACTTACAGTACTATATTTACAACAGATGTATTTTAATTAAGAACGATATGATAATGTCACTTGCCAAGAGACAACACATGGACTGTAATACAGTACATACTTTTAAATCTGGTACATATTGTAGCAGTATGTAAAATTCCCCTTTAATGACCCAACATCAAAATGAAATAAAAATGTTCCCCATGCACAGAACTGCGTAAAAGGAATTTAGCAAAAGATTAAAAACAAAACAAAACACCACCACAGGTTCCAGAATTAAAACAGATATCAAACGTCAGTATTCTGAATTGCAGAATATAGTGCTCTGTAGGGCCTTAATTTGTTGCAATGCACAATGCACAAAAACAACTTAAAGATCACAGATAAAAAAAAAAAATACAGAGTCTCGTTCGCTCTGTTTTGGCTGCATTTTCCTCATGTGAAACTGGAGGACGCGCTGTGTAACTGCAGAATGAAAGCAGACTGATTTGGCATGCAAGAAGAATAAATAAATAAAAAATGCGGCTTGTGACGGATAATCAAATAAGTTGAAAATTGAAGAGGTGGGCTTTGTATTAGAAAACTGGTGACGGAGTCGGAAATTGCGTGTGACAGGTAAGTGCATTAATTGGTTACATATATAATGGGGATTGATTTGTTTCTTAATACAAGGACGGTAAAAAACTGCTGACTAGACCGAGTGCTGACTCTAATATGTAGTTCCCTGTGAAAAATCCCATTTCTGAAAGAATATAATCTATATAAATATTTGCAGAGATGCCAAGAGCTACAATTTAGCCGTAGCAGCTACAACAAAGTGTACAGTTCCACAGCGAGCTAGTAGTATGAGTGCCATGGTATGTTCTAAAACATGCCAAAGCAAACTAACCCGTCTGCCAGGGGCCCGTTTCACAAAAGTCCAGCGATTGCAATGTGCTTGCGATGAGGACGAGGAGGTCGGCGCTGCGTGTGTTTCATAAAGCAATTTCCAATTTTGAATGCGACAGTGCTATTTTTTTCTGCTTTAATAAATATTATGTTTAATCGTGAAATATCTTAAAATACAGTGAAATCAAAAAAATGTTACCGTGAAAAAATCCAGCCCTGAGCTGAAAGTTTAGAGCATCACGTAATATTGTGGAATACGGCAACAAAAGACTGAGACGTCACTCTAGCAATCCATAGCCAGCAGTGAAGTTAGCTGAAAGTCATTCTTTTTTACTCCTATGCATATGCATTAGAAGAATGTGATCTGCCCTGGCTTATTTTGTAATTAAGAATTGACTGTAACTCTGTTGTGTCTTTCCCTTGTCATGTTCTTTTAGTTTTAGCATGAATGCATTGTTTGTCAAAGGGGTCAAGAATGTGTCACAGCCAGAGCACTTTGGTACATTCATGGTTAAAAGCAGGATGCCTACTAACCTGTTCTTCACACTTGAGATTAAATAACACATTGTTACATCCCTAATCAATGGCAAGCACTATTTAATTAAGAGTGTGGACTGAATCCTAAAAATATCTGGTGCTGCTTTTGGCAGATGGAACAATAAAGAAGAGCATTAGATGTAGAAAAAGACAATTTTATTTTTAGAATTGAATTTGCTTTTAATTGATCTGCCAGACAGGAGTTGAATTAGCTTGCTCACAGTTGGGAAGATGTGTGATAATGACAGAGATAAGGGAGAGGGGCAGCAGGACCAGGAGACTCTGTATCTGCCCTCTGTCTCTTTCATGTCCAGCCCTTCAGTCATTCCTTCGTTTAATTGTGTATGTGTGTGTGTGAGTGTGAGTGTTTTGAATCCTGCAGAAACAAAAAGCAGCAAACAGGCTATTGTGCCAGAGAAGCTTTCGTCACTGCCTGCAAAACTATTCATCTTATTGTTTCCCACCTAGAAATAGAGGCAGAAGAACGACTGAAGGACTGTCTTGGCAAGGACAGAAATACAATTCCTGTTGCACAGTAGTTTAACATTACACGTTTTACTATGAGCTTAGGGAAACCATAAAGAGTATTAAGAGTTCAGACTGGAGTAAAATCCTGGAGTGGCTTTTACTTATTTGCATTGGGATTCACATTAGGTCACCATAAAATATGCAATGACTAATTTCAGGCCCCCGCCCCTTTTTCCCCTCATATTTGGATTACGTTTGGCACAAAAACACTTCCTTGTGCTGCGTGCTCTCTCTCTCTCTCTCTCTCTCTCTCTCTCTCTCTCTCTCTCTCTCTCTCTCTCTCTCCTCTCTCTCTGTCTGTCTGTGTGTTCTTTTACAAGCTTTCTTATGGGCCTGATTCTAAAAGCATGTCGATGTCCAACCTGTTTTATTTATGAGATTTCACCCAGTAAAAAGCTCTTCACTGACGATAATGGTGATTGCTTCTGTCTCTTCTTTTTATGGTATATTTTAGATGCTACTGTATAAATCATTTCAATACTACAGGTAGCAGCTGTTATTATGATTATTATAATTCAAATATTCCTATATGCGTTACTGGATTTACTGAATATACAGAATTTGGCCATGGCTGGATGCTATGGAAGCAGTATTACAGTATTTCTAGTCTTCCTTTCCTGGCCAGTGGAGGAGTTGTTGCGTTCTACTTACTGTAGCTGCATGACCACGTTTCCATCAAAAAGCGTTTTTGTTGAATTTCAGTCGGGGTGCAGTTCTCTGATTATCTGGGATTTTGTTTTCCTCGGGCTATATCCTTTATAAATGTTTATATTGATAACAGTTGTAGTGGCAAAACAATAATAACAATAAAACAAAAATGTGGCTATGCAAAAACTAAACCCAAACCCCACCTAACACAGATACACACGCACATGCACACGCACACGCACACGCCCCCTCACCACAGCACTTCCCCACACAGCTCAGGAGAATCTTGTGTTGTAAACAAGCCTCAGCTTAATATTCCTTGTGAAAACCCTTGTACCTTGACAACTATGATTTACTGTGCCCCTGGAATTGATATCAGTTGATGAGTGTTATTTTGAAGGACTGTCATTTTGATTCTGTTGTCAGCTAAGCAAGACAGATGTTGATAATAAAAAAACATAACCATTGAAAAAGTCAGACAAATGATAGTCTGTTTGAGACCATTTTAAAAAGATGTATGTGAAGTTGATGTATGTGACACCCAAATGTTGGGACCAGCGCTCCAGATAAGGTTTGGGGTCTGGGAGTAACTTACCCTCTAATTTTAACGCTGAGACAGTACAATTGTATTTTCAGGGGTTAAAATGCAACATTACCTTGAAGTCATGAGCAATCTCAATTTACGTACTGCACAATCTGTAATGGTAGTGGGGTAGGCATTAAAAGAAGCCTTCCATTTGAATTGCCCTGTATAACCACGTGTGTGTTCTACAAGGTTCTTTATTCTTTTAGAGGTATCACACTGACTCAGTGAACATGTTAAAACTTCAATATAAAGCCTACAGATAAAATAAAATAAGGACATGCAATAATAATACAAATTCAGTGCATATTTTGGATTATTTTATGCGTAAAAACAGCACAATTACTCAGCTTATCTGGCCCACTGGTTGGGACTGTCTTGTCAGTCCCTGCTGGACTGTGTTAATTTATTAAAACTGGATTATTATTATAATTTTTATTATTATTTTTTTTTTGGGGGGGGTAGCACAATATTTTAGCATTGAAAAAATGCTAATGTTGAGAGTTCAGTAGCAACATTAAATAATCTGACCTGGCAGCACTGGCCAAGAAACTGTGTGTTAATGCAAAGAAAAGAGCTGATTTGGCACAAGCTAATAACAGCATTACCATAATAGGTGCTGACATATTTTGTATTCTGTCTAAGTGAATTTTCATGCTGGAAGCTGAAATCTGGGCCTCTGCTTCTGAGATACATAAATAAGACCGATTTATAAAACCGGACAGTATCTGCCATTAGAGGCCATTAATGTGACACTATTTATTTAAAAATATATGGCGTTTAATATATATTCACAGTGGCATTTCGGAAAATCATACTTAAAAAAAAAAAAAGCTCATTCACAAACATACAGCAATTAAAAACCCATTAACACGACAATAAATAATGAATATTATTATTCGTATTATATTTATATACTTGGAAAATAATAAATCTGGTTATGTCTTTAGACAAGGTTACCTTTTAGGGCTTCTTAATTACTATTTATATGTGTATAGAAATATAATTCAAGGTTTTATGTCAATAAATATCTTGAGATGACATTACCACTTGGTTGGAGCTATTGAAGTGCAGATTTTTTTTTTTTAAATAAAAAAATAAGGTAACACTTTATATTACTGGTCATATATGATATTGTAATACCACAGTAATAACTGTGTAACTACCACCATTTCCTGAGCTTACATGGTAACTACTTTGTGGTATACGTGTTTAATTACATAAACATGGTCTGTCCCATGCTATTACCTGTACCGTATAATTACATCTGATTTCCATGTAATTTCACAGTAATTACTGTTTAAGAACTATTAGCAATTGACCACTTTTTACAGTGTAATTACATGGATATTCATGGCCAGAAATATAAAGTGGTCAGTGGTAATAGGAGTTCAATAAGTTATAAGAAAGAGAGGGGCAGCATGGCTTTAATTTTCTTTCAACGTCACTTGTATCAAATTTAATATATGTAGTCCAGAGCTTCTGATGCACACTGTCCTCAATGACTTGTTTCGGAGTGTCCGAGCAGGGCACAAGAAGAAGGGCTTTATTATGCTTCTCGTGTCCCATGTTCACCAGGCCAAGGGCTCATTGACTGCTGCCTGATTGATACTTTGAAGACTCACCTGTGTATGATGTGCTTTTTCCCAAATGAGACCTGAAAGAAGCATAATTTGGACAAACCAAAGTATGTTCTTTCAGCAGGCAGCCATAACATTTGACAAATAGTGGAACAGGAATCAATTCAAAGTTAATACGATTCATACTCATACTATATTCAAAATAAAAACATGCTTGTTAAAGGCAGTCAAAATGACTGCTTTAGCGGTTCTAGGTTGGCGGGATTATAACTTTCTTATTTTCGCGATCTTGATGTTCCCTGTAAAAAATAAAAAATAAAAAACTCACTCAATATTTGTGAAAATAGAAAAAGAAAACAATGGAGATTTCAGTAATACAATATTGTGTTAAGGATGTATTGCACCTGACACTGTAACTCCTTTTTTCTTTCAGCATTTCTCCATTGTTTTGTTTAATCAAAATCTTTTTTTGGGGAGGGGGGGGGGGGGAAATCTCACAACAACAACAACATAACAGGGGCAAAAAATTGCAAGAACTACAAGTACAAATAGAAATACAAATATTGGTATTACAGTATTTATAAAAATCAATGGCACCCCTTCATCAGGGTAATGTCTATGATAATCAGAATAAACACTCATTTTATTCATAATGATAAAATTATCCGGATGCTTCAAATTAGCAAAATAAAAAAAACTTAGACATTGTACCTTAAATAATAAATTCTCAATTTTTTTTTTATATAAAAAACAAATATAAAAATAATAATTAAAAAGAAAAAACCTATTGAAATAGCGGAAGCAATACATTCACAATAAATACAGTACATATTAGAAATTCAGGTGTGCAACATACTGAAATTGTGCAGTGAGTTACCTTACTACTTTCCCTCTGTCACCCAGTTTTTCTTTGAGCTATCAGTGCAAACCTGCATGCAAGTGCATGTTTTAAGTTTGATTGGTAGCTCAATGCACTTCTAGAGAGTTCTGACCATCATGGATGAGAGGGTGTTTTAACATTTATACTTCTGGCTGAGTTCGAGTTGTTGGGCTACTAATGTTATGAGAATATAATAAGACTGTTGATCTTTCTCTTTGTTGGAGAGTGTGATTTTCTGGAGGGAGTGATCGGAGGGGATGTGTTGCCAGTGGGTGCTGCTGCTTCTTTTTCTTTTGTTTTTGCCAGTGGGTGCTGCTGCTGTTTTTTTTTTTTTTTTGCCGGGGGTGGGGATAGGATGATATCGGTATTTTCAGTGTATTAGTATCTTAACTATTCTGTAATGATTAAAAACAGTTATAAATTACAGTATCATTTTATATAGGCCTATGGATTACAATAATTGCACTCACCCACAAGCCACCTCTTCACTGATGTCCCAGTTTAAAGACATTACGCCTCACTGTAGCTTTCTGGATGAAACTGTCAGCAATCTTATTTACATCAAGTTCTCTGGTATGGTCCTGATGAACATTAAGGACAGCTACATTATTCAGTCTCGCCTGTACCATTGATGACCGGAGATAGTTTTTAAATCTTTTGAGGCTGGAGAATGAGTGTTCGGCAGCGCAGGATGACACAGGCACAGTGAGAAGGATTTTAATAAACTTGCAGTACTCTGGTAGCATAGTACACAAATATTCATTGCCTTTTAACAATGCTTTTAAAAATGAAACAACATCATCAACACTGGAGACGGGGTTATTCTTCTGTCGTGTTATATCCAAAAACATGTCTCTGTGAAGTTTCAATCTCTGCTTATCTAAGTCATCTGCATAAAAGTCTGTTACTTGCTCAACTTTAACCATAACGCTACCAGTTACAAATTGTTCCATATGCGTCAAATGCTCTCGAATCTTAAGCCAAGACTCCTTGTAACATGGTCGAAAACTTAAATAATTTTCGATGCACATCCATCGGAGTTGCAAAAACATGGGCACTGCTTCCTTCATCAATTCGTCTAGGTGCCTTCCTTACACGAGGCAGGCAGGGCTCGTCAAGATCAAACTGCTTGGCCTTTGCACAAGCTTCTTTCCACAGATTCTGAAAACCAGTTTCTCTCAACAGCTGCATGGTCTCGTTTAGAGAAAATCATTCTCTGCACTTCTTGAAAATGTAGGCTGGTCTTTCATTTGTGGTTTGTTTGCTCTCGTTGGTATCCAACTTATCGGTAGTTAATTCAGCCGTTAGATCATCAGAACTGGCTACAGATTCTACAGTATTTGCTGAAGCACTTTCTGTTCTTGTAGTTTTCCCACTGTTAATTTTGAACACAGATTTATCCATCTTGTTTCCTCCCTGGCCCTACTCACGTTCATTACCCTACTATCAGTCGCGGTGCACTAGTGTAATCCCGCTTTCTGGTTTGACACTGTGCAGCCATGTAACGTGTTTCTGCCACCTAGTGGTACCACGGTAAAAGCTTTGTTTCATGTCAGTTTTTAACAAAACAGAGATTATTAATTTAATAACATTTAAATGTAAAACCAAAATGGCCATGGATCAGTCCTGCTGTTTTTTTGAACCCCCTTATTAAAACCACACAGTTAAGATGTGGTTGACAGAGATCTGTGATGAAGCTGGTTTCAGGCTGGCCACTGTTTCATAGATTCCCTTTTACTGGTTTTGCTCACAGTTGTACAGTAGTAGCTCTAGTCACAAACACTCCCATCCAGAGCCGGTTTTAGGAGCTAGCAACCAGTGCAGTTTGCTGGGGCCCCAGGCCATGGGGGCTCCACTAGGTTAAGTTAGGTCATATCTGTCAAAACATACATTTAATGCAAAAAATCATAATAGTAGTGCATATGTCACCTTAAAGTGACGTAGTCTAATTCATGAAACTGTTTGATTTTATGACTATTTTTAATATAAAATTGTATCATTACCTTTTAGCAGGTGCGTAATAATAATGAGACTACTGATTTTTTTAGTTTGCATTCTGAATTTAAGTGATTTGCTTATTTCTTATGTGAAAGTCTTTTTCCAAGCAAAGTAGCAGTGGGAGCCATCCAGTGTGGGTGTGGCAGAATGGAGGGGCCCTCACGCCCATGAGTCTAACGCCAGCCCTGTTCCCATTATACTTTGCCATCTGGTGCATAAATAATTAATTGGCAGACATCTCAGACTGGCACATACCATTTTTACCCATCAGCCAATTAATTTTGAATTTTCAATGTAAATGATTAGTCTTATGGTTTTAGACTATCCGTGTGGTTTCTTCAAGCCCACTTACCTATGTACTGGGAGGGCTGTCTGACACACTCTCTCTCTCTCTCTCTCTCTCTCTCTCTCTCTCTCTCTCTCTCTCTCTCTCTGTATCTATCTATCTATCTATCTATCTATATCTATCTATCTATCTATCTATCTATCTATCTATATATATATATATATATATATATATATATATATATATATATATATTATCTGTCTCTCCTTATAAACTGAACCACCCCTTTCCACCTGACAGTGAAAACTGTGCACAGTTGTAAATGCAGAAATGGTGTCTTCACATCTAAAACGTGGTATAATGCTAGTGGCATGCACAAGCTTTCATTGGGAAAGCAAAAAATCCAGAATTCAAACATGAACAGTAGCCTACTCTGTTTTGTGATTTTTTTTCATATGTTTTTACCAAACGTAATCATTTGAAGTAAACAACGTCACACAAAAGGCTATTCATCTGCTCACTCTGATGGCATCGCTTACTTCACAAGATGACACAATCTTATTTTTTTTCTCTCTCCAAATGTAAAATATGTCTCTTGTGTAGCACATGGAGCAATGAGTGCTAGAAAGTCTAAAAGACGCTATTACCCTATTTTTTTTAGCCAAGTACTGATGTCAAATACCCCCAACCACCCCTTACAGCACTTGGAGCAGCAGTCCTATACTGACCCGAACTGTTAATGAAGAAGCAGCTATGTGATTGAGCAAAAAACGATCCTCTCCTCTAAAACAAGGCAAACTGGCAGTTTTGATTTCCAGTTATTATTAACGTGAGTACTGTTTTACTACAGTACTTCATATTCAATTGCCAGTTTGTTACTTTAACAATGGGCCAAAGTTGTTTGCTTTTTTCAACACATTCAACATCTTTTTTGCTGTCATGAACTAACTAACAACTTGCCCTATTGAGTGGCATGCTTACAGTGGTGGAGATAATTGAATTCTCCATGACCTAGGAAGTGGAAGTATAGATTGCATGACAGGGACAATTTACAGAATCATTTAATTAGCTGTAAGTGTGAATGACGCACAATATAATTAGGGCTTCTGATTTTATTTTTTTAACCGATAAAAAATGATAAAACACCTTTGATACAAAAAAAGGAAATCGGTGTATAGCCAATAAACACCTTAAATAATTGCTCAATTCAAGTACTACATAAAAATAAAAACAAATTACCTTTCACGGATTTAAAGCTGTACAGTTAAATAGGGAGGATTTAAAACAAAATTGCAAACTGTGGCGAAATGTGAAACAATGCCTAGACACAAAAAACCCAGAATAATGCGCCTGTGATCGTAAGGATTTCGTTGAGGAAGACAGCAACGGAAAAAAGGTACAACTTAAGTGTGCAGATAGTATCGAGTTATTATACATATCGTGACAAAAAATAAATAAATAAACAGTTTGGAAAGTATCTGAAAACAATTCCGTACAGTATATAAAAAGCAAGAGCCCCGAAAAAAAAAGATTTTAGTGAAAAATAAGCACCCAAAAATAAAATTATAAAAACAGAAAAACGGAAGCCCTAAATATAAAATACATATGGCTTCCATGACTACCTATTTTGGATGCAGCAACCTAGCACCCATACTGTAATAGTGACTGCATTCAATGTAATTTAAAAGTTACTTTTCAAAAGTTTATTTCTACAGCATATTGTTTTAGGGAATAAACCACGTTAGAGCAATATTAATCTACTTGATAAAGTATATTTACCTTATAAAACATTTGCCTTTTAAAACAATGTCAGGCCTTTCAGACAGAAGGGGTATTGTTTTCATATTTGAATAACAGTTTAGGCCCTAAATACATACATTTTGCAAACATTGATTTTGCCAAGTGCCTAAAACCTAATTATGTTCATCGGCAGGGGGCCCAAAGTACAAGAATTTAATTAAAATGAATTTATGGGAAGATAATAGAAGACTGACATTCATATGCCAACCACCTTCTTTGGTGTGATGTGGAGTTTAATATAAGCAGCTTTGCGGCTGGCTGGATTAGGTGACTGTTGTTTGAACTAAGGATGGTAGTTAATCCTTGTGAAGAAAACCTGAAACTGTTTCCATTAGGAATTGCAGGTTATTGTAGCCGCAATTTGCTAAAGCACTATGCTCTCTTAAAAACTAATGCAAGACAGAAGCTCAAATCCTTTTTTTAAGTCCACGTTGAAGGGCAGGTCCATGTGTCAGTTTTGTGCACTTGTTAGCTTACAGCTTAAACACTTTATAACTTCAAATAATTTTTTAATTTTATTTTTTTACCCTTTCCTTCTATTTATTACATTTTTTCAAACATTCTAAGGGGTTCTGAGTTCTGACCCAATGCTGACATGATTTCATCTTCCCAACAGCTCTCTCTACTACATCTGCGGCCAAACATTTTGCATCACCTAGAATTTTAGGATTTAGACCTACTAAAAAAATAAAAAAAATGTGAACATATTTTAGATATTCTATTTAACATCATTTATTCAAAGAAACTACTTTATGTAATCAAAGAAACTACTGTATATGGAAAATTACAAAGCTGTATGTAATTCAATATGTTAACGTAACATTATTTAACACGTTTCATTCGACTTTATGAAGCAAAATCCATTGTTTAAGGTGATGCAAAACAGTGAAAAGGTGATGCAGTTCCATTCGCTTAACACCCCACATGCATAAACATGAAAACAATTTTATTTGTTTATTTCTTATTTTATAGTGGCTGTCACGGACCATTTTGACCAAGTTCAGTTTCTGAATGCGTTGAGCTGCAGTAGTTGGATAATTCTTCCAGTCTTTAATATTCTGTTTAATCAAAAAGATGAAATGAATATCTTCTTTGGTGTGATGTGGAGTTTAAATGAAATGAATATGCAGATGAGAACCGGTAATTAGCTCGAGCCTGAGATATGTGCCGATGAGCAGTTGCTGCTGACACACTTTCCAGAGGACACTCATGGAGTGATGAAACGTGTTGATTCTTTGTTGATTGCTTCCTTTGTAAGCAGAGAAGAAAAATGCTGCTTATATAAATAAATAAATAAATAATAAATAAGCATTTAAAAAAGCTGCATCTGCAAGTTGCAATAGGCATGACGGCAGCTATGATAACATTTTATATCATTGATGTGCTTCAGTATTCAACACACAAATCGGAGCTGTTTCACTGAAAACAGATTTCCAATCCACACTTTCCTTAAGTAATAAGTGGCAGTAATCACTTAGGAATGCTCACATACTGTATCCCTCCAGAACAATTTAGAAACTATGAAGGTTTGTCTCTTCGTCTCTTTTTTGGTGGATTCTGGAAGATTTCTTGTTCCAGATAAACAATGAAACCATTTGATCTACGATGCTGAAAAACATTTTGGTAATAAAAACAGGGATACGTTGAAAAAGGTAGAGTAACAGGAGGGTGTTCATCTTGAGTTAATACAACCTGCTAGGGAAAGAGGTAGACTGGACCAACGAACAAAATCTTGTTTGTTGCACTCTACTAGGGGAGTAAAAAACATGTTGTATGAGCATGTAACTGAGATTTCTGAGGTAGGTGAACCTATTGGACATAATTTTGAAAGGGATCTTATCAAGGGGACAGCGGAGGGCAGCCGAGGGAAGAGTTTGCACTTGTGTAGGTTGAGTTTATATCCAGAAACCCTGTTAAATTGCTCTAATATAGCTAAGCCATGGGGAAGAAAGGATATATAGAAAATAAGGTAATCAGCATAGAGAGATACCTTCTGCTCATGGCTCCCCCAGATTACCCCCCTTACCCCCCTTAGGGGTATCGAAAGAGGTTCGATGGCAATTTCAAAAGGAGGGGAATGAGTGGGAAACCTTGTCATGTACCCCAGTAGAGAGGGAAATATTTAGATTGCATGCTATTTGTGCAAACAGGCTGACGGGGAGGTATATAAGAGCTTGATCCATGAAATGAAATTGGGACCAAAGCCAAACTGATGTAGAGTAGCAAATAGATAGTCCCACTCATCACATGGTCAAATGCCTTTTCTGCATTGAGTGAAACATAACTTCAGGCAAGGGAGAAGGAAGGAGAATATGTGATATTAAACAGACAGCAAAGATTAAAATAAGTGACCTGCACAAACCCTGTCTGGTCAGGGGAGATTATGGATGGGAGAACTGATTCAAGATGGTGTGCTGGGGTCTTAGCAAGAATTTTAAAGTCTGTGTTAAGAAGCAATATCGGGCAGTACGATCCACAGTCAAGAGGGTCCTTATTCTGTTTCAATAACAGTGATATAGAGGCTTGGCGCAGCGTTGGGGGTAGGGGCAGAGAATTAAAGATTCAGAGAACACAGCACTCAATAAGGGAGATAAACAAGCTAAATTTCTTATAAAATTATATGGGAAAACCATCTGGGACAGGAGATTTACCACTCTGCATTGACCTAATAGCTTGAGTTATTTCATCTGGAGCATAAGGCTCCTCTAGGCAGGCTTTAGATGCTTGGTCAACAGCCGGAACAGGATGGCTCCTAAAACAAGATTCAATTAAGGAAGGATCCACCAGTGATTCTTATTTGTAAAGCGATGAATACATTTTTTAAAATTGATCATTGATCTCCTGCTGGTAAGTTGTAGGCAGGCCCAATTGCAAATTAATTTGTGGAATCAAATGTGATGCAGTAGACTGATGCAGATAATGTGCTAAAACTTTGCTTGTCTTGTCACCGTGTTAATACATTGCATGCCGTGATTTAGTCATTAATTGCTCCACCTGTTTAGTGGAGCAATTAATGACTAGATCATGGCATGCAATGTATTAAGGCTAAATTCAGCTTGTAAAGTCAAATGTCATTTGTAGAGATTTAGAATGGGAATTAGCATGTTGCTGATCTAGCTGTAAAAGTGTAAAGGGGGGAATGTTACGTCTGTGGGTCGTCACTGAATAATAATAAGTTGACACATAGCACATGCATACAGATTTAAATAAACACACGTGCTGAACTAGGTTTAGCCCTAGTGTCAGATTTAATAAAGAAAACAAAACAGCTACAAGTAAAAGTTTGCCATACAAGGCAAGCGCTAGTCTCATTAAAAGAGACGTCCTTCTCCAGGAACCTACTTACACTAAGAAACCGTCTCTATACTGGTTGGGATCAGCATGCCCTAAACTAACATAGTGCTGTTGCTCCTGAAGTCCCGGACTCCCAGGGACTCCGGGTCGTTGTGTCAGTCCTGGCTGGGCAGTGCCTTCACAGGCATCGTCTTGCAGTTGAAGGATTCCGTAGTAGTTATCCTGTGGAGCGGGCACTGTTGTCCTTGATGTAAACAGAGCACCCCTCCGTGTAGCATAATGGTGCAGTCGCCTTGAGCTGTGACGCAGACACTTTTTGAGCTGCGTGCAGCCTCCCTGGGTACGCCCCCCAGACAATCCAGACCTCCCAATCAGCTCAGCGCCGGGCAAGCCTACCTGCTCAATTGGTTGCCTACCAAGGTGTCTGCTGTTATGCGCCTGTGGCAAAGTGTCTGCCCCTTTTATTATTTATGTATGATTATTATTTGTGTTGTATTATTGTCATCATTACTATTATCATTACTATTATTATAATTGTTTTTTTTGTGTGGATGGGCGAAAGCAGTCTGACGTTGTTGTTTTGTTGTTTGAGACCGGCGGAAATGCCAGAATAAGAGGAGAATAAGAGCGGATGCTACCAGCCAGCGAACAAGGTACTTGTGTGCTTAAAATAATTAGAATTTTTAGTATTTGTTTTACTTTGGCCAGTTCCCTTTTCTTTGTGTGTTTTTGCAGCAGTTCTCTTCTTGCCCGTACTAACTGTGTTTGGTTTTCACTTCCTGCTCTGACGTCGCTACCCACCACTCTAGCCATCCATGACAGCGTCTCTGCAGCACACAATCATGCAACAACCATAGACAGGGTCCTCCCTGTCACAATCAGTTCATTCTGAGAGCTGTCCCACTCAGTCTGTTGACCGTGTCATGACCGTGTGTATATATAGCGTATAGCACGGCTTGCATACTAATGAGCCACTTCACGCTGAATAAATCACTACGCACCAGTACATTCTAAATTCCATGACAAGCTGCCATTCTATTTGTTATTAGTTACAAAACCACTGCAAATTTCACTAATTTCCTTTAATATATTTGGGAAAGAAACTCCACATAACTGGTACAACACCAACTTTCTGAGTGAAGACAGCAGTCCGTCTGAAAAAAATAAGTGCATCAGCAAGAGTAGACACATAAAAGTAGATGAGGAACAGCTAAATGAAACCGAAGAAAACAAAGACTGAAAAACAAAAAAACTACAGCATGGGATGGTTAATGTACTTAAAGAAAAAAAAAAATATTAAGTCCAAAAAATCTCAACAACATTAAGGGAATTTTATGCCAGTGCAAGAAGTTCAACTGGAAACCAGCATTCAGTCAACTCTTAGAAAAGCAGGTAAAGATAAGGCCAGACACAGCCCCCCGAATTACCGGCCTGGATTTAAAGTGTCTGCGAGAAATAGAGGCACTGTCCCCTGACACCATGGTCGGATTGGTGTGTAAAGTCTGATTCGGTCGTTAACTTAATCAGTCATGACTTGGACGTGAGGGTATCTGACAACTAACAAAAACATATTTTGAGATCCAAAAGGATAGAAACGTACTAGAATAAGTGTGACTCGCATATAACCAGTCCACAAACTCAACTCAAGATCCGGCTTCAGTCTCCATCACAGCTGCTCACCTTCCTTAGTGTCATTTGAAACTCCGCCCATCATCATCATCAGTCCTCTAGTTTCTAGTGAGATGGCACTTTCGATGCAGAAATTCACAATAAACAAACATGTGCAGTTTATTTTTAATAAGCGAACAGTGAATTAAATAAAATTAGATTTGGAGCATCCCAGTGAATGTAGTACAGAAGCTGCATCAGCCTTGCAAATCACACATAACTCCCCTTCATCAGCACACGCTAGAAAAGCAAAGAGGAACCAAATCAATGACATTAATAAGAAGTAACGTCCCCACAGATTGCATCAGATACAGCTTTATCCCGCACTCAGTATTTCAGTGAAATTTAAAAATAAAAATAAAATAATAGTACAAAAATGAACAACATTAATTGTACAGACAAAAAGGCTCTAATGAATCTATATTTCCATTCCCATGTTTAGTCTGCCAGGTAGCTTTGGGCCAATCTCTCGAACAAAAAATTCCTTTGCTGCTTGTGGCTTATCAAAGACCTTATCCGCTCCATTGAAAGAAAAACAGGTTGGATGCAACAGGCCATATCTCACCTTCGCATTACGAAGAAGAGTATTTACTTCATTATATGCTGCTCTGCACTTTACCAGGTCTGTGCTAAAATCGGGGAAGATAAAGACTGTTTCCGCTGAATATAAGCTTATCTCTCTCCCCTGCCAAACGCAGAAGCTGCTCTTTAACCTGAAAACTGGGCACTCTCAAAATGTGTGCTCGATCCAGTGCACATGTGGAGTCCAGGCCATTCTGCCCAAAGAATCTGCCAAAGAAGCCGGACATAAACTCGGTCGGTCTGCCTTCCTTCATTCCTTCTGGAACTCTGATAAAACGCAGGTTGTTTCTCCTACTTCGGTTCTCCAGATCATCAATCTTTGCACAGAGCTTGTTATTTTCAGAGGAAAGCAAGCTGCAGGTTGATTCAGTCCCAGCAAGGTGGGTTTCAAAAGCATTCATAGAATCCTCCATCTGCTGTACTTTCTCGTTGCATTCTGACAACGTGGCTTGAATGGGAGCAACTGCTAGTTGAATTTCGCTCCGAAGGGTAGTAGTCTCATCTCGTATAACTTCCTTGACGATCCTACGGAAATCTTCAAGCATCACGGAGCTGTAACCAGGCTCCGCAGTGCTCTCTCCACATCAGCGTTCGACCCGGCAGCGAGGGTAGTTGGATCAGCAGCCATTGACTTTTTGCCTGATGGTTTTGGAGGTATTACAAAGTATGCTGAACTGACAACAGCCAATAAGTCTAATAAAATATTAGAATTTAAGTTTACTATGTTGTATTAGACAAAAAAAAAAAAAGATTGGTCAAAAAATGATTGATTAGTATTGCTTGTGATTTATTTTTAAAGTTACTGGAACTCTTGCTTTTAACCTCTGCTCCATAACTGCCCCCCTAGTAGTCTCTTTGCTTTTTGCTTTTTACGTCAGAGAGAATTTTGGTATAATCCAGAGCTTGTGGAGCGGCCAAATCAGGCAGTGATGTGATTTCCTCAGCTCCCAAGGGTTCTGTGTCGGAATAATGTGTCAGAATAATGCTTCACATCTGAAACAACAACCGACAAGCCGAGCACTGCCTGCATACAATAAACAAAAATACCCTTATAAACGTGTTGTTAAAGAAAGAGAGAGAGAAAAAAAAATCACACATGTCTTATTCTCGGCCAAGCCAAAGCATTTCTAGTATGAAATCTCCATTCCCTGTGGGTTTGCTGTGAACTCGAGCAGACAAAGCTCCTTTTCCTGGATCTACTGTGTAATACTCCAGAGGTAACCTGTGCAACAAACATTGGGACAGCCTGTCCTAACTATCAGTTATTATCCACAGCTGGAGATGTATATCCCCGAAAAGATTTTTGGATGAAAATTCATTTTACTGGGCTTATGTGTGTTTGCAGTACATACGTGTATGCCAAAGGAAAGTGTATCTCAAAGGAAGTGTAACAGATATTATGATTGTGTGAAAATAACATTGAAACTGTTATTTTGAATACATCTTGTTAGATAACTTTTTACTGGAACCTTCCACCTTCTCATTGAAAGGTATTTTCAAAATAATTAAAATTGGTAAGAATAAAGCTTTAGTAAATTTGAGTGCAGTATCAAAATACACACCGAACAATGGCCATTAGAAACAGCTCCATTATCAAACATCTGCTATTGAGACATGGATCTGAATTTTACAGTGGAAAAGGGCAGGATTTGTCTAAAACTCTTGTTAAACGTGACCCCTGTCCACTAGCATGGTGCTTGGACCAAAGTGCAATGCTTAATGCAGGGGTTTTCAAATTTTTTTTAAACTACCCTTCTGTCAGCTAAAGTACCCTTTACAATTTCCGCTACACTGAATGGTACCACAGTTGCAATGAAAGGCAGAATGATGTGATCAACACGTTTCTTTTGTTTCCATGTATTTAATATATCATTTTTCACAACAGTTTGGGACTGACTGAATACCAAACAGTACAGGCTTAATTCTTTTAATCTTAATTACATGTATTTGGATGCACAGAATTAAAAGACAGTATTTAGGAATCTCTTTGAGAACACTTGTATTCGTTTTCTATTCGGCAAAGTTATTATAAATATAGCAAAATAGTCTGCACTATAAATGTCTATCATGTTCCCATTTACCTCCCATGTCAGTATAATTGTGTGCCAGTTAACATTTTTACAATATCAAAAACATTAACCTGAAGCTAAAACTACAGTAACTAACAATAATACACTTTTTATTATTAAAGCCAGCATAAAAAATATCTAAAGGGACTTTCTGTCACTTTGCACTTTCTGTAGACTTGTGTTTTCTTCCTTTGTTTTTTCTTTTGTAAGTTAGAAATGTATCCATTTCAAACATCAAAAACAAACTCAAGCACCCGCTATTGCTAATTGCAGCCGTGCTTAATAAATAAAACAAACAAAAACAAAACCCTATTAATGAGTATGAGTACTGTGATGACTATTTATGTTTACTGGAGCATTTATGTTTCCAAAAAATGCAAATATTGTGCTTCACTTATACAAGTTGAAAAAGTTCAGTTCTGTGTGGTAAATATTCATCTAAAATGACAAAATATTTCCAGATTGATGAAGATTTCGCATAAAATCAAAGAAAGACTGCCCTCAGATTCGGTATGTTTCAGGTTCTGGGTTTGTGCCTACGACTATGTCTAATCTCTACTGTGTTTGCAGGTGCTGAATATCTTCATAGTTTCACATGCTGCCTTGGAATTTTCTCCCTTTCAAATCAACAGCTGAATATTGTGTTCCTTGCAGTTTGATGCAGGTTTAATGTGGCTTGAATTGAGATTGTTTTATTATGCTGCTGTAAGCATTAGTAAGTGAGGCAGTGGGCATTGTAGATTTTTTTTTTTTTATTTTTTTTTTCATGTGATGTGACTGGTGGTACAGATGGCACGGAGGGGAGGTTTTACTTTCTGGAGGTATAATCAGATCTCAGGCAGCTTAACAGACTTATTTTTTTGCAAGAGAAACACGAATCCTGTTTCCACTGATGGAGACATCACAATACAATTTCATCTTCCTTTCTGACAAGCTGTGTGGATAGAACCTGACCGTTTACTGCAACATGTTTTTTTTTTCAAACAACCGTATTGAATGAAAAGCGTTTTAAAAATAATAGATGCAGCGTGTTTTGTAGACTCCATTGGAGTCCTGCAAGTTAAAACATTATTTCAGTTTAAATAAAAATATGAATTTGGAAATTGGTAGCCAAATAGCAGGCCCCTGAGGAGCCCAGTGTGTTATAGTGAAACGTGTATTGTATTTAATTGACCCCGTCATACTAGGTAATCCTTGTGACACCCTGTTGCACTCCAGTAACTGTGAAATTGGCAGTCTCAGCTAATAATCACTATTCATGACTCTTGAGGCCCTAATTGGCTCAATCTATCTGTGATTGTTGTAGGTGACCCTGGCTTTGACATAATGGGGGGGGGGCTGTTAAGCAGCAACGTTAAACTCATGAAATTGACTCTAAGCCTATTCTTACATGTGTTGTCCAAAGACATAAAAACAATATTATCTGAAGGTTCCAAAGCTCCCTTTTTACCTTACTGTCAAAAGGAGTTTTTGATTACACCATAACAAAAACAGGACTGAAAGGTGATGTCTGCTAGAGTTCCATGAGATGACCCATTATTAAACAATCCATTCCAGTGAGCATTTGTTATTTATTGCAGCATCATTTGTTTACTATTATATTGCTGTTTCAAAACCACAGTATGTTGATGCCTAGTTTAATAACAGCTTCAACATTCTGACTTGTCTTTCATGACTGCTAAAGCTGGAGTCTTTTTTATGAGCTTTGCTAATAGGGAAAGTTGTTTAAATAAATACCTGTGTTTCCTGGCTGATTTTAAAATCATCATTATACATCTGTACTTGAACTTATGATTTCCAATACATGAGAGTAGATGTTAAAACTTCAGGCTGATTTGTACTCGGCTCTCGCCAAGATAAGCACCAACTAAGACGTAGCTTTACAGTAAACTAATGGGATTCATCTGCATCTCCATCCATTTGTGTTTCTTTCCATCTGATGACGTAGATATCCTTCTGCCTGGTGTTGATGGCTGAAGTGTAATGCTGGCTCCAGGGATCAGCTTATTCTGCCCAGTATATCAGCACACACAACGGCTGCGATGCTGGCTCTAGGGATCAACCACAGTGAAGTCTCCCCAGCGCATCAGCATGACAACCATCTAGATTGTGCTAAGCAGGGTACATCTCTGGGGTCTTCAAGTGGGCACCTTCTGTCCTTAGTGTTTCGTCGACTAGCCCACAACACTTCAAGAGGGCTCAACAGTGATTCTGGCATCCCTGCATCATCCCCCTCCGTCCCCCACTGAACTCAGCCCAGCTTACTTACCCGTACATCAGCGTTGCTCTCTTTCTGTTGTGCTTGAGATCCCAAGCCAGAATCTTTCCGTCTCTACCACAGCCAGTTGCTGCTCCTTTCTGCTGCTTGAGATAAGTTCTTCACTGTGCGACGCAACTCTTGGCCACTGAACCTGACATGTCTGAGAAACCGGGTTGTAAAGTGTGCCACAAATCCTCGACATCCCACCCCACTGGCTAAACCTGGACTCTCCATCCTCGCTGTTCCGCTTCAGCAGCTAGTTGAGCATACCAAAGTTTCTTCCTCTCATACGCCTCATCCACAGCATCCTCCCGTGGCACTGTTAACTCTAACAGATGAACAAGGCGTGCTGATCCAGACCACAAGTTAATGTCTGGTCGAAGGTTAGTGGTGGCAATCTCAGATGGAAAAATAAGCCGTTGACCAACATCTGCCAGCATTTTCCAGTCTCTAGCAGCTTCCAGTTATCCTGAGCGAGGCTTGGTTTTAACACCTTTTCTTGGTGGTTGCTCTCCTGGATGGAGGAATATTGTCTTTTGTGTGTAATGCTTTGATGGAACTGGTGGTCAGGTTACGCTTGTCTTTCAATGCTAAGGCCAAACATCGCAGCACCTGCTCATGGCGCCAAGTAAACCGTCCTTAGCTAAGACCCATCTTACATCCTGTCAAAATGTGCCTTAATGTTGCAGGTGATGAACATAAAGGACATGAGGGATCCTCACGCACCCAGAGGTTTAGGTTCTGTGGTAATGGGGGAACATCATATGTTGATCTGATGAGGAAACTGATCCTGCTCTGTTCCATTGTCCATAAGTCTTGCTAGCTGAATTTGAACTTCAAACACTCAATCAGAGGTAAAGCTAAAAAATAACGAACTACACAGGCATTTCAGCTTATGCATTCACTGTTAGAAGTGTCAAACAAAAATGGTACAATTAAATCCAAAATGAAACTTCCTCCACAGATTTTGGCTGCATAGTATTTTGGTGTGACGTGTTATTATTCCTGTTCTATTCTCGGTATCCCATAACCGGATTGCTTTTTACGTCATCGGGGGGGGGGGGGGGGATTATTTAACAAGTTTATTTTCTTATTAGGCACCTAGTGCACCCAGAGAGCTGAAGCAGAGACGCTGTCTGATGTAAATGCGATAGATTTTGCTTGCATGCCATATGCTACCTTTGCAAACAAGCTCAGCTGTGTTCTAGCTCTAGATATAACAGCATGCAGAGCTTCTTGCATTGACTAGTACTTGAGGCTCCTCTCTTCCTCACAGAATAAGCATTTTAACTTAAAAAAGTTTCTCCTCATACGAGTAAATGTACATCATGTACTGCATTTCAAATAGAAATCAGCTGTGAAGAACAGGCCACAAACATCTGAGAACTTTGACTGGGACAAGTGCATAAGGTTTTTCTGAAAAGTTAATAAATCTTTTGTCTTTTTTTTCTCTCTCTCTGGAATTCAGAAAAACTGGGGAAGCTTACAGAGCCGTACTTAAAACAGGAAATTTCGAGGAAAGCCAGTCATTCTACAGTCAAGGGAAAGTTGCCATCTGTGTGACTTCCCTAGGGGCTGATCTGGAAGCCAAGTGCACAGAATTCAGGTACAGAGTGCCGACAGTTGTCAACAAAGAATTCTCAGGTGTCCAGATTACTGCAGAGTCTTCTTGTGAAACCGCAGTCAGTGTTTGCCTGAAACAGCTTGCAGTTTCATTGAAGTGATTCATTACAGTAGTTTTAAGACCTAATTTCTTATTAAATCAAAGCTGAGGCATATCTAGAAGACATACGGCCCGAGTTTCAAAAGGTGTTTCATTTTCGGTGGAAATGGCAAAATGTGCAGATTTTTTCCCCCTGTTAATCCGTTAAAAAATATCTGCCTTATTTCTAATGTGATCCTCCATTTTATCCACTGGTGGATCCCATTTCATGCATAATTTTCTGCAGTTCTAAATGAATAAGTAATGAGCATTTAAGTGGTTTTATCCTCCAAAACAATATTTCCGGTTCAATTGTGTTAGCAAATGCCATGTAAACACAATCGAAGATTGTACCACACCAGCTGAAAAATGAGTCAAAACGCAAATGCAACCACAAGGGCAAATTCTTATTTCAATTCAGTCTTACCAATCGCTTGTTTAATTAGGACAACATAAAACACACAATTTATGGGAGTTGTAGGTTTGAAAGGAGCTATAGCTGCAGTGTACAAAAATGAAAATGAATAAAAACATCTTTTTTTTTTTTTTTGGATGTACACAAAAGGTTTAAATTAATAATTTATAATTTATTTATTTAAAGACGTGCTTTAGTCTACTACGTCCTGAAATAAATAATTTTTTAATCATGTAAACTTTTGTTAAAACCAAAACAAAAACTGTGTACAATTCTACCAATTACCATGTGCGCTCCTTTGTTGTCTTGTCTAATAGCCCATTTTTATGCTTTTCCCATTTAATATTGCACACACAGGCCTGGAACAAGTCCACTTAACCATTCTGTTGTAAAGCCACTTGTGCAATACCACTTTATGCTGCACCTTACCTTACAGAAAGTTTCTATTTCTACTTTTCAAAGATAAACTCAACTTATATCTGAAGTGCAAAGCAATGTGTACACTGTGTCATTGTTCAACATCAATCTCTACCCCTAAAAAACATTTTAGTTCTGTAGCATATTTATAGACCTTATAGTTTCCTCCAGAATGGTTTGTTAAATTGACTTTTTCTTGTTCAGGTCTGTGTGAGTATGCAATATTAAATGGGGAAAACACAAAACCTAAAACTTTGTAATTAGATATGATAACAAAGGAAAACAAATTCCATGTTAGGCACAGAAGATAACATGGATCAAGGTTTCCACGTCCGGATAACTACTTTGAAATGTTGCACTAAACCCGATGTCAATATTGCTGTGTGCCATGTTTGCATGTGCTTCTTGCACCAAATTCTGTTTTGGGCCTGGATAAATACATATGGATGACGTTAAGGGGTTGCCCTGTTTGTAGTAACTCTGAAATGAGCATCTGAGGCGATTTATCCCCTGAGATACCCGTTACTTATTCAATTTGAGTTACATTTGTGCATATTAGTGAATAAAAAGCTGACTGAATAAGAAGCCAACTTCATCATCATCGCATTAAGGTTTTGTATTTAATTTTTTTTTTTAAATCTGTTTGTTTGGAAAGTTACAAAAATAAAAAAGCAAAGTAACCTAAAATTTGACACATTTGGGGCTACCCTGGAGAATAATCCAAATTATTCTTACTTTGATACAAAGAGATTGTCGGATCGGCTTGAGGTAAAGAGCATTGTGTGCATTGCAATGGGATTGTATTTCAGCTAGGGATCGTAATACACACACACACACACACACACGCACACATTATCTATTACTATTGTCTTTAGAAAATAGACACAGATTCTTAGATCACTACATATTCCACCAAAAGAAACCGTCAGAATAACTGAAGAACAAACTAGCGGATAGAGTCCCGTCATGTTTACCGCAGCTTTAGAAAATACTGAATCAGTGTGAAAAACGGGGGTGCAGAAAAAAAACGGTAATGTTCACACACTCATACATTTATAGTGCTTAATATATTTGAAATATATAAATCATTGTTCTGAAATAACGCTAATGTGTTTTTGGGTAGGCTACACATTACATTATGTAAAAATATACATCTGTCCAATAGGCCTATAAAGTATACAGTACAGCAGTAAAATCAAATGAGTACCTAGTGCACTTTCTTTTTATTTTAGCCTGTAGGCCACTGGTAACACAAAATAAATCATGCTGCTGTACAATGTATATTGTTTGTAACTTTTATAAGGCACCTTGTTAAGGTGCCTGCCAAGTGAAATAATAATAACATAATGGTAAATCATTGCATATACAGGTATTTATACTGTATTAAGAAGGATTTCATCCTCTCAATTTCAGTAGCCAGATCTAAACATATGAGGATGTTTTCCTTAACATCTTAAGGCGTAAGTTCTACTTAACAGCCAAGACTGAAGTGGAAGCGTTGCTCTGCACCCACAGTGGCACAGCGATCTGCTGTTTAGAACAGGACAATGTTTTCCATAATACTTTACGGTTGATGTTAGCTGCCTGAAGAGTGAAGGGAAACTACTAAAGAGCTATAGTTATCTGAACAAGTACAAACCCTACTTGGTTAAGGGAATAAATGAACACATTTTAAATTTAAAGGGGTTTTCAGGAAAACTTTCAGGTTTCAGATTATACAGATGAATGGAAATTCAGCTACCTGTTTGACAGGAATTCTATCTACCCTCCATCGATGTTCACATTGCTGCAATCTCATGCTACTTTGCTCATACTGTCACTCTGTAGGCCATAAGTGCATTGGTATCTGTGAGGCGAGAGTGTATTAAATGGAATGTCCAGACAGTAATTTATGTGTACAGAATAAAATAATTTATTTTTATTATCTATACACAACAAAATAATTAAATAACAAAAGAAAACAAAATGGTGTGAGGGAAGGAGTGCAGGGGTGAAATCCAAAACAGACCGTGAGAACTCGTCTTTAATCGTCTTCGTGGCGAACCATACATAAACAAAAAAAGACAAAAGAAATGTTAGTGTTTTCAAAAAATCCCGCTGCACCAAACTAGTCTCTCCCTTCACCCGTTACTCCGCCTATTTTACTTTCGGACCAACCCCGAACACAGTAGTACGTTCCCTTTAGTATGTAATGTCCCGTCTCTGTAGTCAGTGGAACACCAATCCCCAACTGACAAGTGTCCTTATCCTTCACTTGACTCCAGTGTCTGGAATTTACGTACTCGTACTTCCGCCCCTCACCAAGGTGCCGCCCCTCAAAAAGATGACTTTTGCCATGGTCACGAGATCTTGGTAAGGGAAGTCCCGAGTTGGTTTGATGCCATCTACTGTCGGGAGGCTGAATCACAGACCGAAATCCCTTTGACTCATCACAGTATCGTTCACTCTGTGTGGAGTTGATCAGATTAGCCCTTATGCAAGTAGACATATCTGCTGTAGTACCTCAACATAAATATGCACCAGCTTTTGTCTTTAACTTGTGTCTACTAAACTGCACCCATGTCAGGAATATAAATAAACAGAAAAAAGTTTATTCCATTAGCTAATTCGCCACCATATGCTAACTTAAATGGCTGCTAATTGTGCAACACTGTACAATTAATTGAATACATCTGTTTTACTGTTCATCGATAACATGGTGTCTTGTTTTGAATTTATTGAAAAGACACAAAGGAGTAAACAATATAGAAAAGAAAAACAAATCTCAGAACTGCATACATTTTAGAATATTTTTTTTATTAAGATTAAATACCAACATGTTACAGTTTACAAAATTAAGTCAACTGAAATGTATACCATGATCACTTTGTTTAACTTAATAAAAACAATTCTAAAACTATAAGATTTCTTCCTCTTAAGAAACAATAATTGCAATAAAATATTCCCACAGTGCTTAATTATCTATGAATGGAACAATACATAGAGACATGCTGGGGTTTGGGTTTCTAATTGCCTCAGGTTTCTTGAGCTTATTAGAAGAGAATCGATTACTGTGGGAGCACCACGTGTATAACCAGGCAATGGCTGTGTGTGGCCATTATTCATCAAGACTGATGAACTTTGGAAGCGTCTACCATTTGTTTCTATCCAGGGAAGCTTATTTACTGCTTCCGTATTTATCTCCTTTGTTCAAGTAAACCTCATTCATCCTGCAGCTCCCACTGGACACACCTTATGTTCCTGCTGGTTCTTTTTATTTATTATTTCATGGATTGCCTTTTGAGGGACCTTTTCTTTTTGAGTTCACACCACCTTTGTTGTGTATTATCTGCTGCCTGGACATGTCTCTCTATGTGCTGGAGCTGCCAGCAAGTTCATCTTTTTAATTGCTTGTTCTTGGATAAATAATAATGCAGATAATCCACTAGACGTGACATCATGGCAAACACTTTGACCACTTGTAGCGACATCAACCAATGGAAACTTTGGATTTGCTTATTGCTACCCGTTCCTCTGTGCAAAATGCTTGTCCACTGGACTTAGTTTCGTTTAAGGGTCCATTTACACCTACTGTATTAATGTATGAAAACCTATCATGGACAAATGTCTAACCATAAGAACATAAGAAAGTTTACAAACTAGATGTAATCTTGCTTGTTTGGTTGTTAGTAGCTTTTTGATCCCAGAATCTCATCAAGCAGCTTCTTGAAGGATCCCAGGGTGTCAGCTGCAATAACATTACTGGGGAGTTGGTTCCAGACCCTCACAATTCTCTGTGTAAAAAAGTGCCTGCTATTTTCTGTTCTGAATGCTTCTTTGTCTAATCTCCATTTGTGACCCCTGGTCCTTGTTTCTTTTTTCAGGCTGAAAAAGTCCCTTGGGTCGACACTGTCAATACCTTTTAGAATTTTGAATGCTTGAATTAGGTCGCCACGTAGTCTTCTTTGTTCAAGACCGAACAGATTCAATTATTTTAGCCTGTCTGCATATGACATGCCTTTTAAGCCCGGAATAATTCTGGTCACTCTTCTTTGCACTTTTTCTAGCGCAGCAATATCCTTTCTGTAGCAAGGTGACCAGAACTGAACACAATATTCAAGATGAGGTCTTACTAATGCATTGTACAGTTTTAATATTACTTCCCTTGATTTAAATTCGACACTTTTCACAATATATCGGAGCATCTTTTTGGCCTTTTTTTATAGCTTCCCCACATTGTCTAGATAAGAGAAGTTTGGTCTCAAATTTAATGCAAATATTTAACGGAATAAACTTTCAAAACTCAGTAAATCAGCAGATTTTTACTGTTATTGGCCCTGAAATAAAATTATATTTGTTTTGTTGTTGAAGACGAATTTAAATAGCTAGATAACCAATCAACATGCACAAACTGTCAGGAACACATGCACATAAATGAATAGTTTGTAGTTATATTGTATTCTAAAGATCATGTCTCAATATGAGTTCAGATGTGTTTAAAGCAATCAATAACGGATTAAATTAACTGACTTTGATTTATTGTGGCTGAATGAGCCCAACTGCTGCTGAATTAAATATGTAAAAAAAAAAAAAAAGTGATAACATCTATCCGTGAAGAAATACACAGCCGTCTCCCGAATCGCACTGAAACACTGGAACATAATTAGCAGGGATATGCAGGAGGGCCTCACAAATTAAATTAGGCAAGATTAACTGATTTCCCCATGAAGACAGATGAGAATCCTGTAGGGTTCACAGAAAATATCTGTGTTGCGCTTGCTGCATAATCAATCTATCACCTTGGCAGGGCTTTGAATCCCAGACGGTTGGTCTATAAATAGAAGGTAATCACTGATATGACACATTTGCAGAATGGCTCAGCTTGATAGTTGATTGTATTACTTTGCAAAACCAGTGGTTTTTCTAAGTAATGAACTTCATTCTGAATTCATATCTAACCTTTCAGGTCTGGGTTCTGAAACATTACCCAGTCACTGCATATAACACCAGTTAAGGAATATATTGATTGGGTTTATTTATATATTTCGCAAGGTGAACTTGAGTGTGAGCCAGTAAGAGTAACATTTTTAAAAATGTCTTTAAAGACGCAACCATTTCTTCAGTTTGTAATTGCATTATTGTCCAAATCCTTAGTATATTTTTAAAGAGGAGACAGTTATCTTTTCAGGGATACCAAGATAATTAAAGAGAAAGTAGTCTAAGTGAAGTTATCCGGCAACAAACTCCCCATCCTCAGTGGTACCAGTTTCCTAGAAAAAGGAGAAGATTTGGAGGTACCATTCTTGAGTCTTGCTCATTAAAATATTTACCAAAGACGATTATCTGTTCAGATACCAGGATATTTTGTCATTTTGAAACGTCCAGTTAATACGGGAAACACACACTCAGTAACACCAGAAACAGCTAATTATGTAGAAAATTATTAAAGTGAGTTTTCAGTTTATCAGTTACTTTTCTTCTTCATTAAGTATTTCTAGTGATTGATGAATAGCGTGTTGGATCCTGATTCTCCTTGGATATAGAGGTGTTTGCTGTTTTTGAATTCTCTGTACTTTATACTGTTTTAATATATAGAAAGGGCTTCTGTGAAGTGATGCTGTGGATTAATCATCAGCGATAAGCCTGAGTATTTTAGAGAGGGGGTCACACAGACTTGATCTCTTGTGTGAAAGTGTCAGCTCAAGGAAGAAAGTGTTTTAAACGTGGTGAAGGGCAGCCTTATGTTTTCATAGCTGTCCCATTGCATTCGCTTTAAACACCCTCCTTTATTCATTGTATGCTAACATGCCCAGTGGTGGCAAAATTGTTGCTTGCCTTGTTCATTGTGCAGATTGCCAGCATCCCTATAGTAAGGGTTCCCATGGCAACCACACTGCGTATGATATCATCACCACGGTCAGCCTCCAGTCCTTTTGAGTTTACAAGTTCAGGCCTAGGTTAAACAATCATTCTTGATTTTTTAGTTTTTTTTTTTTTTTAATTAATGCAACACTTATTATTAAAAAAAAAAAAAGTAAATGAAAGAGCTTCATAACCTGTTTTTACATCTACAACTTGGTCAATATAGCGTAAAGGAATTTATCTTTAATTTACCCAGTTACTGTGCCTATGGAATGGTGTCCCGCTCCATCTGGAATATTAGTTGACTGAATTAAATGAACTGTTTTTTCATCCTCTAAGAGCATGCACACAGCACTGGGTAATGTAGGAAACTCCTGTTGTCGCTGCCTGTGCTATCCCTGCTCTATGGATAGACAAATAAAGGTGCAGCCAACGTATTGTAGTGATAAACAGCAAGAGCCTTCTTATTATATCCAGTACTAAATAAATCACAGTCTATCAAGGTGTCTTAAGAAGTCCTATCCATTATCTTTTTATTTAAGCTGTTCATCTGCGCAGGTTAAACATGCTAATGCGGGTAATTCAGGCTTTGCCATTTTAATTGATGAAACTAATTGACAATAATCCAATGGTACATTCTTTTTTGTTCATTTCCTCAAAGTCCCTTTCTATGTGTGTTTGGATACTGACTCATAGCCATCTGTTACAGTATAAAACTTAGGCCACACTGCATTGAACACTGTACTGTACATCAGCATGACAAAAAAAACCCCAAACATATTGTGTGGCTACTGGCTTAATTCTGTAAATGGCTAAAGCTGAGACAGGTGTGAGTGAGCATAGTGGTCGACTCATTACTACAAATACTCCACTGAGTAAGAAGAACCAGCTTTATGTCGTCGTCCCCCATTACTCCCCAAATCATCTGCTTCAAAGTTACTGTACCATGCAATATCAGCCACCCGATACAGCATTTGCTGCATTTATGTTTTCAATTCATTCAGTGTACAAAAGAATGTATACTGTATATGGTAGTTTACATGTACAGAGACTTAAAAAAACAAACATTTGGTTGTGTTTAACTATGACATGTCTCAGTATAAAAGTTAATTGCTCTAAGGAACACACACACATATACATACATACAAGTACTGGTTAAGTAAAGTGGCTTTTGAAAATTTCTGTTTGAAAATTGTGGTAGCTGTTCTAAAAAGCCTTCAGCCAGCTGTTAAGTAGTGACATTACTTTTAATGGGTTTTGAAGAGCTATCTATCTGGTAATAATAGTTACTGGCATGAACACATTTCACCCGTGGTGTGCTGTTGCAGCCTGCAGTACTTCATCTTAGCCCAATTAGCTTTTTTAGATATATTCAGTTATACCACAAGTGTTGAGAGATCTATTGTTTAATATATTTTTTTATTTAACACTCCTGAATATTGTTTTCACTGTATCTTATTTTTATACCCCACAATAATTAGACAGTTACACAAATCAATAATCACTAGTACAATCAATCTATACCAATTGTAGTCTTTTCAGCCCGTGGCCTTCTGGGGAATGTAGTCCCATATTCCCAGAGACTACCTTTTCTCTTCTAATATGTTAATATGCCTGTTTTCTTGGAAGACATTGTGTTACTCATTTGATTTATTGTTAAACATGCTAATTAAAATAAGAATAATTCATGGAACTCTCTTCAATATCATTGTCCCTGGGCAATCATTTTTCTGCCCAATTATATAATAGAACAGAAATACATTTATATCATAATAGACCCAATAACTCCAGCAGCGGCAGGTGTTTTCATTTAAAAATAATCTTGATGGGTATATGAAAATTGACATATTAACAGATTGCAGTTCGTCTCTGACGGAGAGTACCCAGTGACTGAACATCTGCTTATCTCAAACAGGCCCTGGTTGTTAAGAATGACACCACTGACATTAAAATTGTTCAATGGATAACAGGTTTTAGCCTGTTTGTGAAATTATATAGCGATAAAATACATTTATGATATTAATTAGGGGTGTGCTGATACTCATAAACGTCCTCGTACTTGGAATTGCCTTTGAGAATTATTTGTGGACAGTTATTAAATAAATCTATTAATTAATGTGTTGATTTCAAAACAAGAAAATATTCAATTCCTGTGATGAGTCAAAGGGTTTTCGGTCTGTGATTCAGCCTCCCGACAGTAGGTGGCATCAAACCAACTCGGGACTTCCCTTACCAAGATCTCGTGACCATGGCAAAAGTCATCTTTTGAGGGGCGGCACCTTGGTGAGGGGCGGAAGTACGAGTATGTAAATTCCAGCCACTGGAGTCAAGTGAAGGATAAGGACACTTGTCAGTTGGGGATTGGTGTTCCACTGACTACAGAGGCGGGACATTACATACTAAAGGGAACGTACTACTGTGTTCGGGGTTGGTCCGAAAGTAAAGTAGGAGGAGTAACGGGTGGAGGGAGAGTCTGGTTTTGTGCAGCGGGATTTTTGAAACACTAACATTTCTTTTGTCTTTTTTTTGTTTATGTATGGGTCACCACGAAGACAAATTAAAGACGAGTCATCACAGTTTGTTTTGGATTTCACCCCTGCACTCCTTCCCTCACACCATTTTGTTTTTCGTTTGTTATTTAATCCTTTTTGTTGTGTATAGAAAATAAAAATAAATTATTTTATTTCTGTACACATAAATTACTGTCTGGACATTCCATTTAATACACTCCCGCACCTTTACAATTGAGTACCAATCCATGACAATGAACTTCCGCATTTAATGTTTTAAAACCCGCAAAGCTGATTTATCTCTCATTCGGAGCACTGATATTTGTACTGCTGTACCTAGGCCATAAATTGTGGATTTATTTAATAGCTGCGCATAAATACTTCTTAAAGGCAAGTATTAGTACAACCCTAATATTAATTATTATATAAATCCATATATACTTAAAATGATTTAAAAATGGACATTGTAATGTAATTAATAATATTATTGGTCACCTACAGTATAACATTATTTATTGGCTAACTGCTCTGACAAGGAGGGACATGGAGGATAATAAAAGCTTTGGAACATTTTATAATAAGTGCACTTAAAGTACATAACAATTTACATAGAGTATAAACATTATGATTTACAGTTACATTTCAATTTAGTAAACAATAATTCACACTTACCTAACATTAAACACAAATTAATCATTAAAAAATATGGGTATGTATTAAATGTATCCCGAATGCATGCTTGTTTCATAATTCTGGCACTTACTGTAAAGTGTAACACAGACTCCAGGGCTAGGCTATAATTTTCTGCCAGGGAAGTCTCTTTTCTCTCTTCAGACTTTTTACAATTTTAGTTGAATTCAAAACTACCTCATCCATAAAGTGCTAATTTGGCCCAGCAAACTAGCACACAGTACATTATGTCCCTCTTACAGAAGTAACTTTTGATCCCTTTCCCAAGTACTGTAAAGAGCTTCTGGTTCAGCTGATAACTTGTGAATTTGACATTTCTCCTGGGGTTGTCTTGGATCGCATCTAGGCTCAGCTCAGGTATGTGCAGGCATGATGAAGCCACTGCTCTGTACTCTAATGTATCCACTGTGTTTACTGGCATGGAAAGACCATCTGATGAGTCACATCAGCATGCAGGGCACAAATACAAAAAACAAACAAAAAAAAAGATGTAAAATGAATAAAGACTCTTAGCAATTCAGCTGAATGTGTATTTTCAATGTGCAGGTAACCTTTTTCATTTTTTACTAGACTTTTTTAGACTTTGGCATTTAAGGCATTTATTTGACACCATTTGTGGTTTGGCAACTTATGAGTGAAACGAGAAAGAGACCCACTGAGGCTTTCAGTGCAGTCTGTCACGCAAAACAACTCCCATCCAAATATACTGGAGCATTGTGGGAACATCAACCTTCAATCTATATGACTGGCTGAATGGGGAAAATGATTCAAATTCAATCTCAGTGAGAGAGCAAAAGATAAGAGAAAGGTACAAAAACATTAAAAAGTTTTGTTTGTTTGTTTTTGGTACAATTGGATACCCTGTTGTTCTGGCTGCATATTTAAGTGCTCACGGTTAACTCCCTTTAATTATCATCATTTAGTTATAATGAGGGTTTCAAAGAAAAGAAGATTAAAGAAAAATAAGTGTCTGCAAGGACGCTGGAATACCCTGAACAGGAATAAAATAAAGTGAAGCAGCGGCATTCCCACTGCAGAAACTGTGTGGGTTGAAATGAGTCTTTAAAGTAGGAGGATGTACAGCAATCCCAATACACTGCGGGCACAGTGATCACAACAGGCTATGATGCTCCTGCTGAACTAGCAGCACTTATAATGAAACACAAGTGAATTAATACAGAAGAGAGGAAAAAATAAGTTACTTACAGAGCACTGGGTTCTGCTGAAATGAAAGAGCAGCTGTAATTATATTTTGTAAAAAAACAAAAAAAACAATGACCCAGTTTTGACATCTTGTGCATTAGACTTGTGTGTATTGATGCAATAAACATTATCAGATGTGCTTTTCTTTATCATTTTGCATTAAACTGATTCCCAGCATCCCTTCACCTAACCACTTAAAATGCAAAAAAGAGTTTACCGTATAGCACAGAATGTTGTTGTTATTGTAAAATACAGTGTTTGGAATGCTATATTTTCATCCAGCAGTTTCTTAGATTTGTAGTGTTACTCTCGTTAGAGCGCAGTTTGTTACCTGCCCCATAGTTGCCGATATAAAAAGGGACAGCGGTACTGAAAGACGAGCTCCCTTATAAATGACCTCATTTGCCTTTTTATTCCTTTCATTCTTTACAGTTTGACTGTCGCATTTAAACAAAAGCTTGGGAAATTAGGATGTTTTTTAAAAGGAATTGAAAGCTGTGTATTTTTATTTAAAAAAAAATAATAATTTCATGGAAACTAGAAGAGGTTGTTAAACAGAGTTTCAGCTGAGGAGCTCGAATTAATTAGGGGCAAGCAAAACAACACCTCTCCCACACACACAGACACATAAACTTTTTTATTTTTTGCTATAATACTGGCAGCATGCCTCCAATTTACAGGAATGCCATTTAACAAACAAAATGTGTTTGCAATTTTGCTCAGGGCTGTTCAACTAAACACGTTCAGTTTGGGAACAATCAATCCAAAGTGCATTGTCTGCATCGGCAAGGACCATTACAGGCCCTGACCATTACAGGCCCTGACCATTAAAGGCCTGGACCATTACAGGCCCTGACCGATGGGCCTCTGTCATTTATTTATTGGAAGCCTATGTAATGCTCATATAATCTATTTGTTTTGCTTCTTTAGTCCAAGGGCTTTTAGTCCTGTCCGTTTATTAAAAAGCATTTACTGATTTTAAACCTTTGTGTATGAATGAGGATCAGAGTTGACATCAGAGTATGTACAACTGATTAGCAGTAAATAGCTATCATTCTCAAGGGCATTGCAGCAAACTACTATGAAATGGTTTAAATTATTATTTTACTTACGCTCTGTGGCCTTTACAAAAATCATAGGTTCTGTTATATATTTATATATGGAATACTGCATAGATGCTTAATTGAATTAATCAAGTAACTTTTAAAAAAGTTCAGACCAAACAGATGCCTCTGGTAGTGGTTTTACACTGTACTCAATGTGTAAATATTTGTGTACGATATAACTCTAACGCTAACCCTAATACTAACCCTCCCCCTAAGTGCCTCTAATTACTGTGTATTTACATAGTAGTTACTTGGTAAATACATGTGTACTTACTAGGTCTGTCAAGCAATTTGTGCCCCGCGTGAAGCCAGTGGCTCTAGTCACACCTTCCTAGGGTTCCAGCAACATAAGTAGGCTGACTTTGTGCTTTTCACCCAGGCTGCATTGCTCTGGCTGGAGCTTATTTTCTTTCTTTTACTGTTTTTTGTTAAGGTTTTTTCTCGTGTGTTTTTTCAGTTTTAACAGATACTACGCGCAGGCCTGTCTGCAATGTGGTGCTCAGCACACGTGCAGCAAGAGAAGTTTATGTAACAATTGTATCAGTAAAGAGTTAGGGTTAGGATTAGGGATAGGGACAGGGTTATATCGTGCAAAAATATTTACACATTAAGTAGATTGTAACTATGCACAATAACAATAATAATTCTGTGTAAGTACATGTGTTTTTACTAAGTAACTACTATGCAAATGCACTGTAATTAGATTCCATTAATGTAAATTGTTGCCGCCTCATCACTGGTAGCCAAAACAAAGAGACAAACAAAACGGACTACACAGACAAACACGGCTGTTATTATAGCTCTTATTATGATTTACTATTATTTTACTATTACCTCCGTCTCCAATCCCGTTCTGCACTGACCGAACACCCAACCCAGAGTGAGTGAAAACATGCTGCTTTTATGCAGCTGTACCGAGACTCGATTTCTAATCAGTCGTTCAATTGGAGTCTCGGTACAACTGCATGTGAATTAATTAAGTGCAATTCCCCGTGCTCACATATTATTACATTTTACCTGCACGTGAAGTGCTGTGCAATCCCCTTGCCTAAATACAAATATACATTTTAAACACTCCTGCTCGTAACCCATATTATATCCTGTGTACCAATGACTTATAGCACACGGGCGAGCACTTTGCCACAGTTCTGTATATAAAGGAGGGCCACAAGGACTATATGAGGCCATTTGTCTTATGAAAACAGTGAGACCTTAATAGTGTAGTTCAAAGTTAAACACTTTCTTCTGTATTGAGTCTACTGTACAGTAATACTGTACTGTAATAAAAATGGAAAAAAGACAATTGGAAAAAAGAAAAAAACATTGCTGTCAAAAAAAAAAAACTGATCCTCAAAAACAGAAGTTAATTTATTTTTCTCATATTTTACTGTAAGTTCCTTCAACTTTCTACCAAAAAGTGCTTCATCTGATTAATTGTGTTCAGTTCCTCTCTTTTGAATCACTTTGGGCTTGCTTGGAATAGTAAACGTAAGGTCATATTTTGTGTGCGCTTTTAGATTTTATTTACAATCAAGAAATAAATACATGGAAAGTAAGCCTGTGTACTGGAATACATTAGGGACTGGGGTGAATTATATCATCTTTTGAGACCGCAAATGATTTCCATGAATAGCCAATGTGCATAATCACATGCACAATGGGCTTGGGGGAAGAATGAGAACATCTTTCGAAGGCTTATGAACTGCACCACAATTCTCGGAAAAGCCATTTAAATGTAATATATACCAGGTAGATTTTGAGTTATAATCTCCCATGGCCATTTGCTTCAATAAAATAAAATACTTACTGATTTATCTGATCAACTGCGGCTGGCTGTTTTGATATAATTTAGTACATAACTTAAGTAACGAAGTATACATGTAATATAATACCCAGTAGAACACACAATATAGGTGTGTACTGAGCCATGCTTGTCATACCCAGGGTATAAGTTGTACACAGGTACACGTACAGCTTTTCCAGACAGTTTATAAAAAAAATGACAAATGTTTCTTGTATCTCCAGCAGTGTAAATCTAACCATTTTAAGAAACTAATTGACAGTCAAGCTGCGGTGTACAGCGACCTCAATTTGATTAAGGCAGGTTATTAAAAGTGAGATCAACAATTTAAAATTACTAAGGATTAAAAAAAGAAAACCAAATTAAATTAATTTGATTTATTTTTTATTTTTGTTTATGGATGCATGCCATGCCTGTCGTAATTGATTTCTGTGTGGTCTACTTTATGAAGTTTGCATTGAAGTACAGTACGTAGTGCCTTTTACCAGTACTCATCAGGCATACCGGTATAGTGGAAAGACCTTTAGTTGCTGTAAGTATGTACATTCACTCGCCTCTTACACTCTCCCAGTCCTTGTTTTGTATTTGACATTCAAATGCATATGCCATAGTGTCACAGTTTCTTAAACACTTACCCTAGCAATTTTTACAAATGGCCATGTTGGTTATCCCTGATTCACCAGTGCCGAAAGATCTTCCGTTCCTGTCATAGCACTCCCACAAATTCTGACTCATTTCCGATTTATTTATCACTAAACCCTCCTTTGACCCGAATCATATTTATTGCCCTGGGGACAAGAGGGAGATGCGGTGAATTCAGATTACTCAATGCATTTCACGGTATGTTTCCCTTGCGAAAAAACAAAAAACAAAACCCAACAACTATATAAAACCTTGCTAAGTATTCCCAGCAGGGTTTTTTCATTGTTCCGGTTATGCCACTAGATTTATTCATCCTTTAGATGTGGCTGATCTTAAGTACCTTTGGCCTTTTATTTCAGATGTGCCCCTTCTGGTTTGTCTGTCTTAAATAATCTCCAGCCTCGAGATACAAACCCCCATCAGTGGTAGGCACCTAGAAACAGAGCAAACTCAGAGTAAATAATTGTATTTTTTAGATTTGATAAGAAACCCATGCCTTACGACGAGGAGCAAGCATTTTCCTCATGAAAATTATTTTAACACCAAGGCCATTCTCAGAAGGATATTAGAAGGAATCGTTGCGTAACATCAGTCAGAGCATCATCCAGGGAGTTGAAATTAATTCATCAATGTGAGTGTTATTATGTAAACATCTACAGCAATTCCCATGGAGATAGTTTTTTCACTGTTGTAGCGCGATGTAAAGAAGATCTTGCTGGAGCGTGTCCACAAAGCTCATAGGAAGGGTTGGTGGATGATGTGTGTTATGTGGCTCATTGTGCATAAACTGTAGCACCCACACAGAGGCGTTTGGGGATACAAATAAGGCAAGATGTAATCAAGCAAGGGAGTTGGTAAAACCATGGGCAGGTGCAACGAGGGAGACTAAACTGCAAAAGGACAAGTTTGGGATCACACACGCGTATACAATGATTTGCAGAAGTATTCACACCCTACCAATATTGTCACATTTTTTTGAATTACAAATAATCTGCACAGTTTTTCAAATGCACTTTTTTTATTCAAAGCTGTGGTGGTTAAACTGAACACTATTATATGAGGAGGAGGTTAAATGTCAGCAAAACTTGCAAAGAAAATGTACAAAATGAAATGTACTGGTTGCATTATTCAGCCCCTTAAGTCAGTATTTGGTAGAAGCACCTTTTGCAGCAATTACTGCTATGAGTCTTTTTGGATAGGTCTCTACTAGCTTTGTACAGTAGGATGTTGACATTTTTGCCCATTCTTCACAGGAAAATTGCTCCAGTTCTGATAAGTTTGTTGGGGATCGTCGATGGACTGCAATCTTCAAGTCTTGCGTAAATTTTCGATTGGATTCAAGTCAGAACTTTGACTAGGCCACTCAAGAACATTAATTATCTACTTTTTCAACCACTCCAGTGTGGCTTTGGCTTTGTGCTTCGGGTCGTTGTCCTGCTGAAATCTGAATTTGCTCCCCAGTTTCAGAGTCTTGGCTGACTCAAACAGGTTTTCCTCAGTGATTCACCTGTACTTTGCTCCATCCATTCTCCCCTCTACCCTGACAAGCTTCCCAGTCCCTGCTGAGGAGAAGCATCCCTGTAACATGATGCTTGATAGTTGAGGTGGTGTTGACTGGGTGATGTGCAGTGTTGGAATAGCGCCTAATGTAGCGCTTGGAATCTAGACCGTAAATTTCAATTTTTGTCTCATCTGACCACAAAATCTTTATCCACATGTCAGCAGTATCATCTACATGCTTTTTCGCAAACTCCGTATGTGCTTTAATATGAGTCTTTTTGAGTAATGGCTTCTTTCTTGGCACCCGTCCATACAGGCCAGCTTTGTGTAGGGACCAGCTTGTTGTTGATGTGCGAACACTGATTCCCATCTCAAACACAGAACTTTGCAGATCTCTCAAGGTCATTGTTGGCTTCAATTTACCTCCCGAACCAGTTTCCTGCTTGCCTGGCTGCTCGGTTTTTCGGAAGGCAACCTGAACGGGATAGCGTCTAGGTGATATGATGCATCTTCTACATCTTAGTGATGGACTTTAATGATAATCAGCGCCTTTGAAATATTCTTGTACCCTTTTTCTGCTCTGTGCCTCTCTACCACTTTATCCCTGACTTGTTTCGAAAGCTCCTTGGTCTTTATGGTTTCTTAGTTGGATCACTATGTGAGTTGCAGCTTGAAAGTCTTTATATACCTGAGGGAAATTATCAACAAGTTAAACTACTTTGAGTACACACAGGCTGAAACTATGTCACTAATTGTGTGACCTTTCAAACAAATAATTTGTACCTGAGCTGATTTAGGGCTGCAGTAGCAAAGGGGTTGAATACTTATGCAATTGAGATTAGTCTGTTTTTCTCTGTAAATCTTACTTATTTATATTCAACAAAATGTGAATACTTTGCAGGGGGGTGAATACTTCTGCAAACCACTGTACATGTAGATATTTAGAAAAAAAACAAATACAGCTATATGCATAGCAGGGAAAAAAGATAAAACAATGTTTTATTCTCATTTACTGGCACAATCTGTGTAAACGGATTTAATTGTATACACAATTAAATCACTAGCAAATGTTTAGAATAAAAGCACATGAACACATTTTCCCACTGTTTTAGGAACACCAGTGATACCACGCTGTTGTTTTGTTGAACAAGGAGCTGCCACATAAGTACCTGTAATACTTTTTACAAACCACAAAGGGAACATCAGCCAAGATAATATTATAAAAGAAGCCAGTGTTTTAAGCCAGCCCAAGTAAGCAGCAGGAGCTCCTAACCAGACTGCTCTGGTTTGTTCCAACTTATTCTTTTATTTTGTTTCAGTGACAAAATACAGAGGATTTCCCCTTGCTTTTTTTGCCCTTCTTGGATGCAGCAAGTTTGTAAGTATTGCCTCCTGTGAAGCAGGTTCTAGTGTCCCGCTTGTCGCCTCTATTTAATGTTGGTTCTGTTAGGAGCAGTGCCTGGTGTTCACGGCCCATTACCCCCAGGTGCTTGCCAGCATCCAGAAGCACCGCTTGCGAATCACAATCCTATTGGCTGCTCGCCATGCAGGCTCCCCTGGAAATGCCAGTTGATATAATTTCCCATTTGATGTTTTCTCAGTGGGATGCTGTCCACCATCCAGACATTGGCATGCAATGCACACAAACACGTAAAGCAACAAACATGTTCTAGGAGTATAAGCAGTGTTGGACCGTAACTGAATAATAAGAAAGCAAAGTTTAACATTAGCAGGATCTGGTTGAGACATCTTTAAATGAGAACTTTTTTATTTTGGATAATAGCTTGTCAGATGGCTTGATCAATAAAATGTTTGCATATATCTGAGGAGAGGTCTATGATCTATGATGCCAAGATATTTATTAAGCAAGCACCAATCCCCCCCCCCCCCCCCCCCCCCCCCCCCCCCCCCCCCCCCCACCCCCCCCCCCCCCCCCCCCCCCCCCCCCCCCCCCCCCCCCCCCCCCATGTCTTTCTGCATTTATACTGTGATTGGCTGAACAAGATCACATGACCGTGCAGTAATAATTGTCTTACCGCATGGCTATGACATCATAGACCAACTTACTTACCTGATCTATTAATATTACTAGGCCTTAACAGTAACAATTATTGAAACAGTGTTTCTGTAGGTAAAAATGTCAACATACAACTGAAACAGCATTTTAGTCACTCAATAATCTGTTTTTATTTTCATCTCTGTCACTAAGAATTACAGAAAAATTGGCAAATATACTGTGGTATTTATTTAGTCAGAGAACAGAACAAAGAAAACTCAGAGGCAAGCAGTAGTAGTAACACTATTCAAAAGCCATTTGAGAAATCACAGCGCAAGTCTCACTCAGCATGTAATATACTGTATATGCAGCAGCTGCATCTACTTATTAAACTAAATAGCGCCTTAAAACTGACTAGCGAGCATGCAATATTTAAACTCGACACAACAGATACATCTCCCCACTACCGTCCGATTTCAGAAACATATTTAAAATCTCTCCTGTTCTCTGCTGACACAACCGTTGGGCTTTTAAACAAGGTCAGGTTCAGTATAGAATTCTATTGTGCCTGGCGTGGACGGGAAGGACTGCAGCACTGCGCAAACTGACACGGAAGTCATTTAGTCCACATAACATCCAATGCTGGTTTACAGTCTAGGGAAATTATGCCGGCTACTGGCATCTGTGAGAAAACAGCCTCAGAAATTATTGGTCAGCTTCTCTTGTTTTAAAACATGACATCAAGGGATTCAGCAAATGGACATTCTTTACCAAAGCAGGAGGAAACTGAATTTGCAGGAATTTGGAGGAATCACTAGCACACTAACTTAACATGCTCCACAAATATTTTTTATTTAACCCAAAACAAAATAGGTCAGCTTTTCCTAAGTGTGTGAGTAATGTTTTTCTTATACTGATTTAATTTTGTACTTTGCACCTTACACATTTTGGAGTCTGTATGCTTTTCATTAAAATAAAATAAAAAAAAAAAATGTTTACGGTTTTCAGTCTGTTTTCTGGGAGACACCACTCACAATACTGTATTTATTTGTTTATTTTTAAATAAAGACTACTTACTTAATCGTCTTTGTAAGGAACTGTATCTGCACAATAACTGTAGACAAAGCATTCCGTATTGGAAGCCACATGGTTGATTATTATCACTGACATAAACCAACAGGATGGTGTCATAGGAGGCAGAGTGGGCCAGAAATCCAGGGCTTTTAATCAGAATCCCACCTATGCCACTGACTGACTCACTGTGTGTGACCCTGAGCAAGTCACTTAACCTCCTTGTGCTCCGTCCTGCGGTTGAGATGTTAAATCAATGCCCTATTGTAAGTGACTCTGCATATAATGCATAATTCACAGCCTGCCTCTGTAAAGAGCTTTGTGATGGTGGTCCACAATGAAAGGCGCTATATAAAAATAAAGATATTATTATGTTGTTGTTTTCTTTCCGATTTAGTTTAAGAATGGTCGCAGCAGTTATTGTTATTGATGTGTACTTGCTGCTGTGCGTTATTGTTTTCTGTCATATGTCAATGCATTGCCATATTTTCTACATTTTCTTTAAATTCTCAAATTAATAGTCGATACCCGGGTAGTAAAAAGAGACCCGGGTCGGGTAATTTAAAACCCGATGGGTACCTGGGTTTTACCCGTACCGACCTCTAATATATACATATACAGTGTTTTATTATTATTTTGGATTGAATGTTTTAGTTTTCCATTGTGAGTGTTGTTCAGTTCTCTTGTCTAACTCCATCCAAAAAATAGGAGTTAATTAAATACTGGAGTACACTCTGAAAATATAGCCTTACAGCCCTTAATCAAACGTTTTCCCATTTGGAAAAGTCATTGGGTTTATTCCCATCTTAACACCCTGGATTAAATAGGAATGGCTCAAATGAAAAGGAAACCACATAGTTACATATTTATGCAAGTATACTCTAATCAGTCCAGCTCCAATGGTTCACTTTAATAGCTTTGCCAAGAGGGATTGCTTACTATTGTGGTGGTGTTTGCATGTCTTATTTAGAATAAATTTACTCTGAAAGACACTTTCATTTTAATATTTCATACAAGAATATGAAGCCATGGTTATGAAACTGCTGAGATAAAGGGCACGGATTACAATTCAGAGAACAATTATACATTAATTTATATCAAAAAGGCGCATAACTGTCACATGCAGGGAGTGTGATTATTTTTTTCTGAATACTTTTTGGAAAGCAGGTTATTAAAGTGTCTGTCAGATATCAGAGCTCTTTCCTGTTGTACACATAGCAGATAACCCAAAATGTCTCTGTGACAGGGTCACCCCCGCCCCTGGGTGTGTTTGGTTTATTGTATATAGTGTGGGTTATGCAGCACGGGTGAGTTAACGTGTGTATTGTTATGTGGGCACGTGTGTGTCACAATTAGTTCATGTGCAGACTCTGCCGGGGCCAGATTGAATTTCTCACTGGGGGTTGGTGTGTTTGCAGTGAAGAACGGGAGAGAGAGAGAGAGAGAGAGAGAGAGAGAGAGAGAGAGAGAGAGAGAGAGAGAGAGAGGAGGGGGGGGGGGGGGGGAATTAAAAAAATAACAATTGCTACTCGTGCTGGAAGAGCCAGTATGATACTTGTTTGGGGTTTGTCCACTGTTTGGTTTGTCTGTTTATTTTGGCCAATGTGCCGTTTGTTTTCTGTATATGTGTTTTGTTTTGTTTAATTATTTCATTTATAATGAATCTATGCAATCTGTGTCTCAACTTCCTGGTCTGCATTCACCACACAAAGCTTATCCATGACAGTCCTGCTGTCAGCATAGGGCTTGGGGTCTTTTCCAGTGTTGACGGTTTCTGTGATTTGGACCCAGTATATTGCACAGGCTCGATCCGTTGTGACCCTCTTGCAACAAGTTTCCATTCCCGGAACACCAGGGAGGCTGTTTTGATTTACAGTAAAACTTTGATTATCCGACCCCTGATTATCCGAACACCTCTATTATGTTATATTTCGACTATGTTATAATTATTTATATTACTGGGTGCTACCTCCAGGATCAGTTTCCTAAATATCCCAACATTGATCACAATTAATGAAAACAGAGGTGGAACACCATAATAACTGTCAATTTTTTTATTCTGTATTATCTGGCAGGTCATGGTCACCTTTTCCTGGTACATGTTATTTGTTATTTATATCCTTGGTTAAGGGATACTCCATGCTTGTAGCATACCTTGTTTCTGTGGACTCAGTAGACAAGAACATAAACACCTTTATGCCTGACCACCTTAGCTTAGACTTCTTTGCAATGATATCAGATTCTGATTTACTCAACTGGGATAGTTCCTTGAAAAATACACAGGCCACTGCAAATCAGTCAACTTATCATAACAAGTAGTCTGATAACTGATCTGTTTAACTAACCCTTGTCACAGAGCGTGTGGGCAAATGCTTACAAACTGTGCGAAATAAAGCCTCCAAATAAGTACATGCAGCACACATATAATTAATAAATAACTCATACTTGACAGCTTTTGTTCAAAGATTTAAATAATTGCTTATTCTTTCCCAATCGGTGAGAAGCAGTTTTCTTTTAAAGGCGATGCAATCGTGAAACTGTGGGTGTTTTGTTATGCTGTGTAGACTCTAAATGTAATGTAATTTGACTTCCACACTTTGACACCTACAGACTTGGCTCAACTAACACGCTGTTGTTTGTTTGAATGAATGAATGTTGAGTAATGACAAAAATACACAATAGTAATGAATGGATAATGAAGTCATTAGTTTGCTTCTGTGCCAGAATGCTTTTTTTGCACTTTGAGTTGTAATTTCTTCTTAGTTATAACTGCAGTGTCAAGGAGAAACATTACACTGCAGCATAATACTGTGCTTGAATTACAATGTTGTTCAAACCTCCATACAATGAAAAACCTGCAACTGAGTTTTACTGGCATTTAACCTGATCTGATACTGTGAAAAGTGTTGCATTTAAATCAAGGGAAGTAATGTTAAAAATTTACAATATATTAGTAAAACCTCATCTAGAATATTGTGTTCAGTTCTGGTCACCTCGCTACAAAAAGGATATTGCTGCTCTAGAAAGCGTGCAAAGAAGAGCAATCAGAATTATTCCAGGTTTAAAAGGCATGTCATATGCATACAGGCAATAAAATAATTGAATTATTCAGTCTTGAACAAAGAACACTATGCAGCGAAAATTCTAAAAGGTATTGACAATGTCGACCCAAGGGACTTTTTCGACCTGAAAAAAGAAACAAGGACCAGGGGTCACAAATGGAGATTAGATAAAGGGGAATTCAAAACAGAAAATAGGAGGCACTTTTTTACACAGAGAATTATGAGCGTCTGGAACCAACTCCCCAGTAATGTTGTTGAAGCTGACACCTCAAACGAGCAAGATGGGCGGAATGGCCTCCTCTCGTTTGTAAACTTTCTTATGTTCTTATGATCTACCTACGTTGTGAGCTGTGCAGAATGTGTCTGGACTTTGTATATTGACCAATATACAAACTAGGCATGTGCATATGCTTGTATTCTTCGATGAATTCCCTTAATAATTTTTTTTTATTAAGTGAAACCAAACACACCTATTAATTTATGTGTTCATTTCACAACAGGAAAAAGCATTTCCCTCACCTTTGAGTACCAGTCAATGACGATTAACTTCCACTTAGAGTGATTTAAAAAGCCTTTCACTCTGACCATGTGACCTTTCCTTCAACTAAACTTAAGAGCTACTGCTTTGTTGACTTACTGAGATACGTATTTTTTCCTCAGGTTTAATCAAAGGTTAAGCCAGGACTACAATCCCGCAATTCACTGCAGAGATGACGCATTTTGTCAAGCAAAGTGAAATCAAAATGATTTTATATCGAAAGGATAGACAAACAATCACAGATAATATATGAATGGTTTTAGTTTGTAAGGGTAAAAGGTTTGGAATCTGAAACTTTGCCCACTCATTCTTTAGTTAGAACCTGTCAAGGTTCTAGTAGTTAGTGCCTATTTCTAGTATGCACCAGTACTAACCAAAGAATTCAGTCCTGGGAAATGCCTGCAGTCATGCCTTTGTTACTTACACAAATATTAGGATATTGTATTGTTAATACAATTATTGTTAATACAAGCCAATTATTTTTAGTCTCAGCTGACCGCTACCACCCCCGTGCTGACTTGGGAGCGGCGGACACGATCACACGCTGTCCTCCGAAGTGTGTGCTGTCAGCTGGCCACTTCTTTTCACCCTGCAGGCCCACCATTCAGCCACCTCAGAGCTACAGCATCTGAGGACAATGCAGCTCTGGGCAGCTTACAGGCAAACCCGCAGGTGCCCAGCCAGACTACAGGGGTCGCTGGTGCTTGGTGAGCCGAAGACACCCTGTCCGATCTAAGCCCCCCACCCCCCCGGCGTGCAGTAGAATAACCGGATGCGCCACTCGGGAGCCAGTTATTGCTTTTAAACTGAAATTGATTTCTTTCAGAAATTCATAGTGTTGTTATTTCTACCCTTTCCACATACTTCCCAAGCAGCAGAGACATGTGCCGTAATTGCCACGGCTAGAGTGTTAAACGAGGAACGAGATACTTTATCAACAGATGACAGAAAGAGGTTTTCTTCATTGGTCAGCAAGGCTTTTCTAACAGAGAGCTGGAGCTGGAGATGGATCACATGAGCTGACAATGACTGTAGAGGCAGTGAGGGAGAGTACTCTAGAGCAGCACGGAAGTGTATCCTTAGTTGGGAAGGAGTTCTTCACTCTAATAGGTGAATTCACAATTGCTTTACTTATCTCAGGTCTGTAAACACTGCAGCAGACATGCAACTCCAGCTCAGTTATGTCATGACAAAAAACTGAAGACCAATCAAGGAGGTTTAATCTGAATCGCTACTGTGTTAGGGGGTGGTTGGTTAATTTTAATTGGACTCCACTGTGCTGCACTCGAACAGTTTTAATATATTCCTAACGAGATACTTGATCATTCCTCTGACAGTGCAGTTGGTTTTAAGTAGGGCAGGGTTGTGCAAGACATGTGTGGTGTTGTTTCTTTGGGACTGATGATGGGAGGACTAAGATAATAGCCAGTGCTACTGTGAGGTCAGAACTATACCTGCTCAGTAGTCATTCTTTTCCATGTTGGGGATCCTGAATGTAGTATCATTGCTCCAACAACTAAACCTCTGCGATACTAGGCCAACATATTATTTATTTGTGCCGGAAGTTACTTATTAAGATATAGCGCTTGTTCACAAGGATGTTCCGAGAGATGGCTTCATGCCAACATACTGTATGTCTGAAAAAAAGCTGAAGAAAATGCTGCAGATAGGCAGTTGTACTAAACCAATAATTGGTAATAGACAACTTAATGAATGTAGTAAACCACATACCAATAACATATCACACACAAATCCTAATTAAGGACAGAGGGAATAACCATCTGTTAATTCCAGTACGACTAACCTGAACTCTGGGGAAGGCATGCTTGTTGACTGACTGTTTTAAAAATAAACACGTCCTATTTCATTAGAAAACCATGATGCATTATAATTTTACAGCCAAGGCCTTAAAAGAAAGACCTGGCTTCATCAGTAGCTCAGTCAGACATTTTATTTGCAGGCCCATCTTAATGTGTGTGTGTGTGTGTGTGTGTCGAGGTAAGTGGTGGGATGATAGGGATAGAGGAGAAAGGGTGTAGGTCACCTGCAGCCTCCTGCATTCCCTAGAGCTCAACAGGATGCTAAAATAATTGGGATAGATGGGGCAGACATCTTGAAGCTTCTAGAACTTCTTCAGAACTCAAAATGTAGCTGTCAGGGCCTGCTGTGGCACCTCGTAAGTCATCCTTCTTTTGAAGGGCCCTAATGAACAGCACCTGAAGAGAGAAGCTTTCTTGGTGAACTTAGCTGGAAATGGATTCCACTAGGCATCAGCGGGACAGGTATGACAAGCTTGTTTGATTGATTAACTATCTCTGCCACCATGCAGAGGATTTTTAATGTTGAATATTTAACAGTGGGAGCCCAGAAGCCCTAGCCTGAAAGTCTTTCAAATGACAGTACACTTTTGTAGAATTCCTGGAAATATAAGTACCATATTGAGACTGTATAAATGGTTTAAGGACAAGCCCTGTGGAGGCTTGGGCAGGATATGGCCACGATTTCCAGGTCATGCACTGTATATGCCTGCCAACAGGGATATAAAGATGCCTGTATGTGTGTATATTTATGTGACTTGGATTTGTAGCTTGAGAAATGCTTGTCCAGAAACACATACTGTACAGGGGTAGGAATTGTGTTAGACTGCTACAGTATTTCATTTGATTACTACCCATCACTCCATCCCTGGCCTGTAGGGTTGATAGTATTTTTGATAATTCAGATTTGCCATTTGGTTTAAATCCAGTTGTCCTAGTTTTGTGATGGCCCGCTATCCACCAGGACTAGAGCTACAAGCGTCTTGTGACCGGAGTCAGATTCCAACCCAGAATTCTAGAGATTAAAAGCTGGTGCATTTGGTAATATTACACCCAGTCCCTATTAAACACATTTGTCTTGGTAACTGCTACCATATGTTTTCTATCAGATGGAGTGTGATCCGTTGAAGTGTGCTGAAAAGTGGAAAATTAGGGGAAATTGACTTTCATTATTTAAACAGTTTCCTTAAAATGAGGGTAAAATACTAATAATAAAGCAACATAAACCAGAACCACTGATTGCAGACACCATAAACTAGTAAGGGAAGTGTATTTAAAACTACTTATTAATTAAAGTTCAACCCCATGTTAGTTTGTTCCTAATCCCATGGTAGGTTGTAAAAACATTGATATAGAAATGTAATACCAATCTGTTTTATGCTAACCGGGCTTAAATTGCACAGTACCGCTCAGATTTTTAGTCCACTGAAAGAAAACCACCTCCCAGAGTCCCTGTTTTCCACCAATCTGAATGGGAGACTCACCAACTGTACCCATTGCAATTACATGCAATATGAGTGTAATAGTGAAACCTCTGGATCACCAGGTGATAGTAAGATTTGAGTGAGGTGGAGTTCAGATGATAACATGACTACAAGAAGTGAGCTAAATGCCACAACACCGTAAGAAGAGCCAACCAAACAGTCAGGACTCAAAAAACACAGTTGGAACCAACACAATCGTTAGAGGAAACGTACAAATAAATACACAAAATAGCACGTTATTTTATCATTCATGGGGTTTCCATGCGGGTCAATTTACATGTGAAATGGTGATGTGCGTACATGTTTAGGAGAATTCCTCGGATAAACCAGGTTTGTGGCCAAAAAAAATGGCCAAAGAGAGGGATAGGGTAAACCTCATTTACTCGTGTAAATAACAAAACACTCAGGAAATCCATTCCCAGTTTTGCATGGAAACCTGCATTTCACATGTAAATGTTAATGAGCATGTTTATCCTTAACTATAAATATCACAAGGGCGCAGGTCAGTTGTTACTGTGGATTCCAAGACGGCAGAAAGTAGTGCCTGAAGGGCGATTTTATGGTTAGCAGTGGTGCAGTTCACCTTAATGATAATGCGGGCGGCTTTTTTTATTATTGTTTTTTCCTCTGTCTGGACTGTCATGTTGTGTATCTCTTGTAGGTTCCCTGGTATATGCTGTGAAAGATTGCGCCACTTTCACGGTTCGTTGCCCCTTTAAAAGTAGACCCAGGACACGGAAATTGATTTTTCAGCGCTTGCACGCACTTTTAATAAACACAAAATCAAAATAAATAAAACAGAAACAAACACCTAGCTCTCTTTTGGAGCTCTGACTATACATCAATATATCCCTGACTAACCCACAGGACAGCTAAGTTGTTTACCTGCTACACAAACACAATACACAACAAAAAGGTTTTCACTCAACACCTTACTCTGCATACGACTGCTCACTCACTCGCTCGCTCTCTCTCTCTCTCTCTCTCTCACACACACACACACACACACACACACACACACACACACACACACACACACACACACACACACACACACACACACACACACACACACACACACAAAACACAAACACAGAGTCAGGCTCTTCTCTCAGCAGCCCTGATCAGTTTGGTTGCCTCTCTTAAATACCCTGCACCTGGCTCCAATTTACACTTACCACCAGGTGCAGGGGATTATCTAAACAATAAAACAATTAAAACCCTTAGCCCGTTCACCCAAACGTGCATTCTCACATGTTTTTAACAGGGAGGAATTTTAACCCCCTCCCTGCTATCTCACTATATATATATATATATATATATATATATATATATATATATATATATATATATATATATATATATACACACACACACACACACGCACACACACACTGTATATATGGTGATCTGCAATACCTGTTGGTCAGTTTCATTTTATACCTCCAAGTTTATTTTTAATTAATGAGTCATAAGATACAGTATTCACTACTAATGACATTTGAAAAACAACTGAGCGAACGGAAACCCAAAAAAAGCATTTTACACGAACTTGAGTTAAAAAAAAAAAAACTTGCATGGAAACCCCATGATTGTGTGCGGTGCTTATTGTTCATTTTAACCCAATCCTGTCCTCACACACTGATCTTTATTTGAATTGATTGTGCCATTAACCTTTTAGCCTCTCTAAAGGATGAAAGTCTTTTCCGAAGGACATCCGTGACCCTTAAACTTGTTTATGCTAATAGGTTACTACGCTACTGTACAGTCTATTCTTTACCTAGTATGCCTTTTTAATTCAAGAGAAAGCTTTCATTTGACAAAGCGGATTAAATAACATCCCAGTAAATATAATGAAGTGGTGACCCTCTGTTCCTACAACTGTCATCTTCTGAACTTTTGCACAATGCTCACCATGTCTGCTTCAATCAGTTCAATTCAACTTTGTCCTTGACTCTGCAATCTATAGTAATAAATGTATGTGCATGTAATGCTATTAACTTTAAATGTATGTGCGTGTAATGCTGTTAACTGAAATACTGTTTGTTCTCATGGTATGTTCGTATGAAAAGTGCCTTTGTGCAACAGCATGAAATATGGCAGCAGATGGCTTTTTTTGGTAACTGAATTTTGTAAGCTTTTAGCAGTATACATCAAGCAGCTCAGTGATCAGCCCTAATATCAATTTGGGGGACCCAGGAAGAGTCTACAAAATGTTGGGTAGTCTACTGAGCTCAGAGAATGAAGTGTCAAATTGATCTCTAGGCTGATTTAATTGGATGAGATCTGGCAGTTAGGTAGGACAAAGTAACAGGGCAACTGTATGTGCCATTACAAAAAGTTAATAAAATACCCAGGCAAAAAACATTCATAGACCAAAGCTTTACCGGTAATGGACCAAATTGACTACACAGTGGTAATGATATGGTAGGTCAATGCTGTTAGGCGAGGTTTACTGTATTGTATAAATTTGTTGTATGAGAAACCCTTTCCTGTGGGAAATCTAGTTTCCTTCCTTTCGATAGAGTGGTTTAACATGATTTTAATGAGTCTAAAGGCTTGCTGAAGGTTGCATTGTCTAGTTATGCACATTGTCAGCAGGCAACAGCTGAACTTCAGCTTTCATCTCTGCAAGCACACCTCATACAACATTTGAAGACTGAAAGACTAAAATAAGATTAAAATAGTGTATTTGTGTTAAACTAGAACACAGGCCTGCTACGAAAAATACCTTGCCATTATTGCTGACATGGAGAGTCAGACAACAGGAACTAGACTAATCCCAGTGAAACTAATACTTTTTTTATTTTGAAAGATTATGTTTATATGCATTGACAACACAATACAAATGGAGAACAGTGAGGAAGTAAGGGAGAGCCCAAGCACCTGGGTCTTTATCTTATTCTCAACATTGAGATGTAGAGAGCAATCACATTGTGGCATTGTATACTGAGGTGTGCTTTGATATTGAAGTACATCACTAACATAACTACAGGGCTGATAACACATTATCATTAATGACAATTTTAGTGGGGGAACCGTGCAGGTAAAGTTGTTTGATTATGTTTTTTTTTTCTTTCTTAAAAATGGTATCGGTAAAAATAAACCCCTGTCATTTCATTTTTTTGTCGATCGTCCCAGAGTAATATTTCTTTGCATTTTTAACTCTGCAGCGGTGTGGCTTAGAAATGCTTAGGCCTACCTCGTATATTTATACCTAGTATAATGCACTTCTTGCACTTCTTGTCTACTTGTAATTGTGACTTTGGTAATGCTGTATAGTTTATAATGATTTGCAATGATTCTTTTTAAATGTAAATTGCATGTCATAAGTTTAGTTGAGGTCTATTGACATCAGTGCTCTCTACCTTAAGCCTTAACAAACATATGGATGTTCATAAAGCTGTTTCACCTTAGCTACCAATTTTTATTTACCAATACACAGTATGTCCTATACCGGCCTCGCAGGTTGTAAATTCGATCAGAGCTAACCTGTGTCATGAGAAAAGGTAATAAATCTGCTGGCCAGTGGCATTACCCATCTTCCCTGCCTGATCTATACAAGTTGATGTAACTTAAAAAAAGGATGGTGATTAAGTAGATACAAGAAAAGTTTCTTCAATCAGCATTGAAATATGCAGGGAGTCTGGTCCCAGGTACGGGACAAACAGAATACTCGTTCTTACAATTTTTGCATGACATTAAATACCCCTCTGTATAGATGGTCCACCTCCTCTTTCGCTGATATTTAGCCAATAGCAAAGGTACAACACATTATTCTGTTACCATATACTATATGTATTTAATTTAGTGTGTATGTTTGTGTGTGTGTGTGTGTCTGTGTGTGAAGTCTTGTGTGACAACCTCTGAACTCAGTGCATTCTTCAAACCCCTGGTGCCCCAAAAGGTCCTTACATCTAGTTTTTGTCATCTTCCTTGTTCATATTTCTCCGTTTTGCGCGACCCTTTGAGTGCAGTGGCGTTAGCTCTTATTCTCCCTGAGAACCTTTGGGTCCAACGCCAGTCCCTAGGAGCCTTTTAGCCCCTTTATGCTTTGCATTCCAAAAGTCTTAGAGCCTGGCCCCTTCTGGTCCACAGCATTGTTATCTTGTTAGCTTGCAGTCAGTGCTGGGCAAGAAGCTTGTAGACGCAAGGTCTCTATCAATTGTTAGCAGTACATGCAATTTGAACCAAACAGTCTGCTATCTGCAATATTAGTATATTTTCAGAAAAGAACACAGTACAGCTCTGCCAGTCCACATGCGTAGCAAACTGCTAATCAATTCTCGATCCATGTTTTCCAACACAAGTCATGAAAGAAGATTGTCTATTAATAACTAATGGCTATTATGAACCTTAAAGAGAACACAAAGCCTACATTAATCAGACTTCCCAGTATGAAAATGCAATACAGCCATAAATCCTGTGCAATTCATGTTTTGTGTGGCTAAGAAAACTAAATACATTTTGATAGTAGCATGTTGTCATATAAATCCGATTGGGATTGTATCTGTGGTTAGTGATTTATTATAATACAGTAAAGAAAATGTATTTCTTACAGTAGGTGTCTCTAGAAATTTCTAGAGCTTTTGACAGAGCAAGTCCATATTCCCCAGTAATGTTGTTGAAGCTGACACCCTGGGATCCTTCAAGAAGCTGCATGATAAGATTCTGGGATCAATAAGCTACTAACAACCAAACAAGCAAGATGGGCCGAATGGCCTCCTCTCGTTTGTAAACTTTCTTATGTTCTTATGTTCTTAAGTCAAGGGATTTAATACAATGTGTGTATCCATGTTAGGGTTTTAATGCAGAACTTCTTGAATGTTTTTGTTTTTTTTTGGCCAGCAAGAAAATAAAGTTGCCAAAAAAGCAACTGTTGTAAGTACAAAGATAATGTTAATGTCTACAGAAAATGGTTAGAGTGTTAATTCTTGGGCTTCACAAGCTTCTTGCCTAATCTTTTCAGAGATTTCATACAAGCTAACCGGGTGGAGCAGTAGAGTCATTAACTCTATGTTGCCCAGTTATTGTGTTTAGTTTAATGTTATAGTAAATTATAATGATTTAACAGTTTCCTGTTTCCATGACGATCATGTAGAACCAATTGATATCATGGGTGTTATGGGACCATTGCAGATAAGGCACCGGTTGCCCATTCGTGCCCAGTTATACATGCCTTTCCTTAAAAAAGTTTCCATAGTGAAAGCCTTTGAAAGTTTAATGAAGCATAATGAAAGCATGGTAAAGCATAGGCAATCATTGCAAAGAATACCAAGGTATATAGTATAGGAATATTAATAAACATGGCTAACCAGGGATAACTATGGTAAATGCTAACTATAACCATAGGAAAGCATGGTAAAACTACAAAAATACAGTGCAAAAAAAAAATTCTGACATTCATCTGTGATGATGCTGTTTTATTCCTGGCCTCCAACAATTGCTGTATACTCTTAGGGAGCACCCACACATACCGTTGACTAAACTCTGTTCTGACATGACTCCTGTAGGCTGCAAATACTGCAGATGAATTTTAATAATGACCATAAAGCTGGAAAATAATCAGCAAAACAAAGCAACACTTTGGGAAACGTTATTTGGCTAATGAGAGGTGATAAAAATGTTTTATAAAAAATCTTTCTAAAGCTATTCCTGAGTACAGTCTTTGTTGGTGTGATTTTATAATAAGTGAATACGTTGTGTGTAGGGTGTCTCCACTGGTGAAATTCTGCTGGTACTCAGTACCGGGACTTATTTTGATGCCGGTACTGGGTACCGGGACTTATTTAACCTGCTTTTCATCCAACGTGCGTTCCGTCCTCTCACACTCTCCACTACGCAACTTGTACAATGCCCCCTTTTCTAAAACATTTACATCTAAAACATCTACATCTATAAAAAAAAGTTAGAAGTAAACCACAGTAATGATATTACTTTATGAAAATGTGTCTTTTGCCACTTTGTTTCTTGTGCATAAATCACAATACCAGGGATAAAATAAACAAAGAAAGTCTACTTTTATTCTGTTTCTGTCTGAAAAATCTTTGTCTAGAATAGATCATGGTAATTAATCTACAAAGAAACACAAAAGAGAAGCACACAGAAAATATTATTGTAAGATAAGTAATAAGTACACAATAAATAAAAGAAGCAGTGATATATGTTCTAATCCAAGGCTGTTAACATGGCCAGGTCCTGTTGTAGGAGAGTACCCAGGGTCTGGAAATGCCTGTTACCTTAAAACATTGAGGGGTATTTTAGCCCCTATTGTGCATTGTTTGACTTAGACCTTTCTGTATCATTTTTTCATAGCAGTTTTTTTGTTTTATACCATTTTTTATAACATCGTCCCTTTTTTAGAATATCTTGAAACAAACCCCTCTCTACAGCAGTTACTGCATAGTGTCATATTTCTTAATACATATCATTTAAGGTTTAATTAAAGTGTTGTATTATAATACATGAGTGAGTGACACATGCAGAGGGTACAAAGCTTTCAGTATTTTCATTTTCCTTGTTTATGGTGAATTGGTTATAATTGATCAGTCATTTTTTAAGGCTTGTTTTGTATTTATAAATTTATCATGCACCAATATGTATACATTTTAAAAGTATTTATTCATTATGTTTACACACAGCTGTGCATATGAGTACCTGCACTTTTCTGTTGAGAATTTCACCCCTGGGTGTCTCTTACTGTATAGAAGACGTCATTTCACACAGTTTGAGCAGCCAGAACCACTCAGCTTCACTGAGTGTCACCCAAACATGACATGTCTTCTACAGTGAGAGATACCCTGCACATAACCTATTCACTTAAAGTATTATGTAGTTCTACATGTGTATTTGTAATAACACGATCTGTCTCTAGTTGGCCTTGACTGCCTATTTTAGTTATTTGCAAATGTACTTATTTTTCCATCCCTCTTCACAGGCAGTCTCCTCTTGAGTCCAGACCAAGCAGTACTTACACAGTGAAACTGACATAAACAGCGCCTGGAAACCCTTTTAGTGTCACCTCTAGTGCTAAAATAAATGGATGTCATTCTTCCCTTTTAAAATGTTAATGAATGCTGTGTTTGTCCACTGTCAGTGGAAGGGTTTTGCATGTATTTTATTACCATGCCTTTGATAAATAGCCTCTGCAGCTCATACATCATTAATTGAAAGCCCCTATGTTTAGAAGCTTCTGGTTTGGAGGGAAGATTAAAGACTCCTCTGAAATGTATCTGTGGAGCTGGGTATGCTCTCAAAATACTGCCCTTTTTTTATAAGTTGACTAATTGAAAGCAGATTATAGAGTTGTTGAGCAGTCCAGTTAAAGGTATGGTATCCCATTGTCTACTTCTATGCGCTGTTATAGAACCGCTGTAAATCCTTTTGATATTCTAACACTAAATGCATTTTACATTGTTTGCATGCAAAAACGATAATTATAGGAGGTGGTTGGAATAGTTCAAGTAAACTTACAGAAACTCTGATCAAGTTTCTCAAAAATATTTTGGTGATGTTTTGATCAACTGTGTATTTTTTCAGAACGTTTAAGAAAATTATTATTATTATTATTATTATTATTATTATTATTATTATTATTACAGAGTCACCAGGGGCGTATAGGACCAGGACCACATATCTTTTTTTTTTTTTTTTTAATTAACTCTCCAGGGTTCAAACATATGGCCACAGCTCCACTCACACAAGAACACTAACTCCTCCCTCCACTAGGTGGAGCCTAGACCCTGTCCCCAACATTAGCTCATTAACACTCCAGGGGGACTCCCACTCATTGGCTTTGCAGCGTGCCTATATCAACCCATGCCCACTAGCCCCTAGCTTTATTATTATGAATTAATATCCATGTTAACTTACAAGTATAACTTCTGTTAAAAGTATAAACAAGAACTGAAGACACCTTTGACTTGTAATTATGTTGCGTAATTCTGTTTAACTAAAGATTTTGCACGTATATGGAAAAAAATATATATAGTGAGTCTTATCTTGAAAATACATTCAAAATATAGATTGAAAGATAGAGTAGCTTTACAGTGGTTAAAGCTATAATGATAACTTGATGGAAAGTGTGTCTTTTCAGAGTTATTACACTTTCAAAATATCCACCTTTAAAAAAATGAACATGCACAGTTTAATTTTTGAAAATACAGAAGCTTTGTAGATAAAGCTAGGCCAGGTTACCATGTTTGTGTTGTAAGTGCAATTGGACTGAGGTGCCAACAGGTGGTGCTCTCCTTCTGAGTGGCTGAGTTCTGGTCAGTTATCATTCATATCTTAATTATAAGCTACAGTAAAGGAACTGGAATGAGACTTCCAGAACTCGTTATAAGTTGATCATAAAATGAATGTCAGAGGAGCATATCGATCTTTCTATGTTGGTCGTTCAAATGCATTTTGTCAGTACATTCAGCCTAACATTTCATTATTGTGAAATCAAGATCTCAAATCTTGAAATGAAAGTGTTTGTTTTTTCTATATTACAGTGTTTTAAATTGGGTCACCCCATACTGTACTTACTGTGGAGGCCTCCTGGGTAACTACATCTTGTTTCAGTTTATTTTGTACATGGTGTCCGTAACCAACTGGGGGAATTCTGCCAAATTCATTCCACTGCCCACCCCTGAAGGCCGCTTTGATTGAATAAAAGGCCCCCTCAGCCTGAGCAAAGTAGCTCTTTGTCCTGCAGGAAGTTAACCAAAAACTTGTATGTAGAGGCCAATAGGCAGCTGCTACAGAGCGATGTGCAGTACATGAGATGGAAAGGATCAAATGGACATTACAAATTGTGGTAGGCTTGATTGTTCCCACTAGGCCCCTAATCAGAAACATTCTCCGTTCTGGATTCTGTTGCTAAAGAAGGATTCCTTTTCAACTTTGAAGTGCAAATCGTTTCAAAGAAATATGAGGTTCATCCAGAGAACATAAGCATTAAGTCTCGCCTCAGGCTGGTTTTACTGTACATGAGGACAACTCCCGGGTTACCACAATGTAGTTTGAACCACTGGCATACAATGTATGGCAGTCACTAGTTTGATGCTACTAGTAACAGCTATGGCAAAAGGTTTAGCATCACCTACTATCTTAGGATTGAGAAAAACTTTATGACCATAATTTAGATATTTTATTTAACATTATATAATCAAAGAAACTACAAAATTATATTGCAAAAGTCTGTTGGAAGCCATAACAGTAGTACAGTATTCCTTGAAGGTTTCAAAATGTCAAATTTTACATTTTTTGTATCAGTTTTTCATTAAGTATATGGAAAACTACAAAGTATGTAGTTCAATATGTTAACATAACATTCAGCAGCTTTCATTAGACTTTATGAAGTAAAATGAGTTAATTCTATAGAGGGATATAAAACATTTAGTCATAGCTGCAAGTATTTCGCAGCATTTAATTATTTCTTAAATTCACACTGTCAGAAAGTGAAGAGAAATTATGGAATGAAGTTGCTGTCAAAAATACTTGTGTGCATAAAAAAGTACCTGTAAAAAGCATTCTGTGTGTTTGTAAAATAAATGTGTAGGTTTGTGAGCTGCTTTGTGCACATTCTCAGCTGAGCATGCATTGTTCCACTGTTTATTATTGAAATGTATATTAATAGTTTATTTTGATATCCATTGTATTTAATTACATCTCGCTTTACTCCAATATGTGTTACGAAGGAAAACAAATAAGTAAAATAACGCCAGCTAAACCAACATCACTATCGTAAATATTGTGATTGAATTGGTGCATTCCATACCCATCAATCTAAGGGAGCAGATGTCATGTCCTGTACATTAGGTTAAAAAGTCTCGTTACTGATGCTTTAGGGTCATGATTCTTTATAGCAGTTTTGTTTTCAGCAATTCTGTTTTTTTAATTATCTCTGTTTTACCTATGAAACACAATCAACATGGGTGTCACTGTGCTGAAGAAATGAACGTGACCCAAAACACCACTTAATGAAAATACAGCAAATCTTTATTTAACTGGGAGTTCATTGAGTACAGGTTACAATCCACATATAGGTATGTGCCGAGAGACATCCAACATACAGCAACAACCTCGTTTGACAGGTTCTTCAACTTTTAATCGTTGACATGCTCAGTGCACCAATCAATCGCAGTATTCGTGATAATGATGTTGGTTTAGCTGGCATTATTTTACTTAACACATATTGGAGCAAATCATGTTTGACAGTTATTTCACTCCATAAGAAATCAACCAATTGGCTTACATGCGTGAATGATTTACCCTAGCAAAGACACTAGAGCAGCCATGCAGTTTCCACAACATTCATACAGAACATTTGTGTGTCAGTCAGAATTGCCTTTGTTTTTAAGGTTGTAGGAAAGAATTGAGTTGATAAGGAAGGTGGGGCGAGGAAATCAATGGCAGGGATTTCTTCCACCAGTGTTTATAATACAGGCTGAAAGAAGTTTAGCGAGGATGGTGCAGATATGTGCCTTTACTGTCATTTGTACTTAATTATTGTATTGCAAAGGTATTTGAAGAAGATTGAAAAGCAGTGTAGCAAAATCTATAGAAACTACAATCATCCTAAGTAGAAAACAGAACCCTAGATATGCATGGCTGGTTTTGGGGTATCACCACACATACTGTCTGGCAGACATGGTGATGAATTATGGTACAGGACAGAACAAGCCATGGACTACACAATGATTCATTAAAAAAAGGCCACATCACATGGTTCATGTGAGGCCTCAGCTCATCCATTCAGCATTGATGTTCACAATCACAGTTAAGTAGCTATGTAATATGGGCTTCAACAATGCCCTCAACAGGTGTTTTTATATTGCCTCATGTTGCCCATAGCTTTTTCATTCAGCACACTATGGCAGCTAGTGTGTGTAAATAACCCATGCAACTTTATGCCAGGCCTGTACTGTATGTTAGCACCATATATTCATGGTTGTTGGTGCATATCATGGACTGTGGCTTACATAAAAATACCTCAGGCTGGCAGAGCTATGTCTGAGTGTGTGTTAATTAAACCCATATATGTTTCCTAGCCTTTGCCTGCCTTTTAAAATGTACAAAACAATGAGCAACTGGGTATGCTTACACATGTTTATCCTGACTGGATCATTGCCTTGTGGCCTATTTAAAGTTTATGGGATTGCAATGAATCTTATGAAATGCATATTATATCATTTTCATGCTGTTATATAATATGCATGACATCTCTGATTTCCTTCTGCTCCAGCTTTGCTGAACCAGTTTGAGCTGGCATGGCTTTAAAACTGGGGATTTATGGAGCTGCAACAGATATCATCATAAATGATCTGACCACACTGCAGTGAACACATTCTGTCAGTACATACAGGAGTACAGTACTGGCTCTGTAATGGGCAGTGTTGTGTGATGGACTTCATTTTGGCTTCTGTCCCCTGTCTGCTTTTAACTTTATTGTCGGAGGTTAAAAGCTCTATAGTCACGAATGCCGACAAGCCCGTCCTTTTTGCATTGTGGTGTTTGCGGTGTGTGAGGTCTCCAGTTTCCACCCAGCCTCCACTCTATTACAGCTACATAAACATCACACACGTACAAATGCACACATATTAGAAACTTCTAGTAAAGACATCGAAACGGTGTACATTACATACAGCGGTATAGCTGTATTGCCAAAAGTTTTTTGTGCTGCCCGGCTCTGTTTGTCTGTTTGTTGTCTTATTCCAGTCCTGTTTTTATTATTGATTTGTATTACTGTTTTTTAAAAGGGTGCCAAACAATCCCGCAGACCAACGTTACACAACAGGCAAAACATACTGTGGCATAGAATATCATGTAGGATCTTGTGTGACACGCTGAAATCCACTGGTTGAGAGTTGAGAGGTGAGAGCAGCTACGGGCTTAGTGACCGATGTGACCTTGACTAAGTGAAAGTCAGCTTACACTGCAGTCTGTATTGTTTTTTATAACATATAGTTCAAATAAGAATAATGAAATAGTATAGCTCTTTTTAATGTAACGTCATTTCCATCTGGTGTGTTTCCTGACCCTGAGACTGGATGAAGAATGGTTGTTACCGGTGTTTAGGATTGTTTTAGGCTGTTTACACTGGTTAGGCTGTTGATTTATATTTGAGACTTATTATCAGGGCTGTACACTTGTTCACGGTATAAAAATAGGTATTTCAAGTTTTATGATTCAACATAATATTTAATAAAGCTGAAAAAATGCTTACTTGAAAAACAGTATGCTAAATTGCAGACTATTTAATTTTATGCCCACTTTTTAAAGACACTGTATTTTCACCATCAGTGAATTATCAAACAAAATAAAAACATAAATAAATGTAAAAATAACAACAGACTCGTGAAATGTCCCCTTCTTTTACTGGACAGAGAGATCTTTAGCGGAAATATTTTCGATCTTTAATGCAGCTGGGGTCTTTTTTTTTGTGGTACTGAAATAAAAGTTTGTGTAACAAAATCTTGAAATTAATTCAGGCTTGTCTTACAACATTTTGCTGAAATTCAACTAAAAGAGTTGAATTGAATTTCACACCCCTTGCTTAATCACACAACTGCAGAATTGATATTGCTGTCAATCATTAACAGAACAATTCTCTAGGAAAGGTTCTAGGTAATTCTTACTATTGCCCCAGACTAGCATCTTCCTGTGCTCATTAATAAAATCACAATACAGCTGTGAGATCCATGACACACCTCCTCTCTCCATTGTTCCATGGCAGTACACAGAAATTTGCTAACAATCACATAGTGATATAATTGGCTGTATAGGGGCGCACCATGAAACAGAGTGAACCCTTCTCTCTATTTGATCTACAACATCCTTATTGCTAAGTCTTATTGCTCTTCATTTTTGCGTTGCATGGGCTACAGATGCTATAGCAAGCCAGGTACCCACACTCTCAAGCCTCATTCAATCTATAAATAATGTCTGTTTCTTCCGTGGTTTTACAACCAACTTTTGCTAACAGCTAACAGGACTTCTACACTGCACAGTCACATCATTTGATCAGCTCATTTTGTGTACAGTTCCCTCATTAAGGATCTCCCTTTCTCTCCCTATTGCTCCTAATAAAGTGGAGCCACACCTCTACTGCAGAGCATGTTTTCCATGGTTGAAGAAAACCCTTTAAATACTTAAAATGCTTTAATTGAACTGCAGTTGAATTGCTTGTATGAAATGGGCTTGCTGTTATTGTGTCTGTGGATATACAGTAAAAGGTCCCATCTGCTGTGCAGTCATTCGAGATCCCAGAGCACTTGGCAGAGCGCAGGGATGCTGACCCCTGTACATTGGCCAACTCTTTGGAAACAAGCAAGGATGCATAGTTTACAGGGATTCCCCGTCTCAATATTTTAAGCAAATAATCATGGATAAACTGAACGGCCGGTGCCAAACCACTTAAACTGTGCAGGAACTGGACAGTTTTATTAGGAACTATGAGCAGATAAAAGCAGGCACATCACAAGGATGGGTAAAGTAAATGATGTACCACATGCTCCACTGTTTGCTCTAAAATGGGTAGAAAATGTTTTATCAAAGTTAGAAAGGGGAATGATTGTGGGGACTATAATAGTTGGATCATCAGTATCTAGGGTTTAAAGTAACTTACCTTGCAATAATCACCCTGATTGTTATAGGAATAAATGCAGTCCTTACTGTTTCTAGTTTTTGAATCTGTAACTCACTGCGGCAAAGTGGCTGCAGTGTACAGGTGCGAGAGTGATGCAGTGTTTAATCAGGAGACAGACAATTGTAGTCCCCTCAGAACTGGTTTTTAATTATAATCTTGGTCTGGTGACCAAACAATAATTTCAGGCAATATACAACAATGTAATGCACTGGAATAAATAAACGGGTTGCAGTCCCAAATAATAAACACAGTCAATAGTACACGCACAGTGCACAAACAAGGTCACCAGTCCTGGGTGAGTGCTGTATTGCTCGTGGTGCAAAATACAATTAATCGTGTTAACAAGTGAAGTGATGTCTGGGTTTGTGCTGGCCTCTGGCGACAGCTCCGGACGTTTTTAGCCGTCTACTAAATAACAAGTAACAGTTAGAGACAAGACAAAACAAACAAAACACATGCATGATATAACACAGGTCCTTCCGGTCGATTCTGTAACCAATATGGAACAGAATACTTCGCTTCGTCCCCTTCTTGTACCGTCACACATGACCCCTTGGTAAACGATTGCAGCCGCTCTTCCAATCCGCGGCTGCCACATAGTTTCCCTTCTGGATTGATGAGTTAGTGCACTGAAGCTCTGGCCACTTTCTAGATGACCAACTTTTAAACCTGGGAATGAATTGTCAGGCCAAACAGTCCAGGGTACTCAGTTCCTGTTACTTAGCACCCTCATAAGTCGGGAGGGAGATTTACCACCAAAGATCATTCTGTTTCTCACACACACACACACAAATCCAATATGGTACTGCAGGAGTTTGAGCAGGATAATTTGTCTTTCTGAGAGCTTAGTCTCTCCTAGATCACAGTTTCCAGGAAAATAAAAAAGGGATTTTTCTGAGTAGCGGAATTGGGAATTGGTGTTGGAAAGGATCAGCTTAAGGATACGATGCCATTGAGAAACAAGGACGTCTGTCCGTTCCTGTGATATTAATCAGAACATGGCATTGGGTTTTTTTCTCTCCAATTAGAATGCAATTAGAAGAGTTTTTGCATAACACAGCCAACCTCTAAGGGTTATGCTTCGAAATCTATAAATAGCCAGTGGGTGGATGTGTTCGGTGTTATGAAGGTGCCCTTATAAAAGTGTCCCATAGTAAAAGCAAAGCAAGGAAAGCATGTTAAAACATAGGTAAGCATTGTAAAGAATGGTAAGGTATGGCGAAGCATATTAAAAACATGGCAAATATAGGTAAACTATGGTAAATGCCTAGTACAGCCATGGAAAAAGCATGGTAAAACTGATGTGAAAATACCATAGTAAACTTTTATAAGGGTATGTACAAATTTTCAAATTAATCCAACAAGTTTTTAACCATCCATCCACACATAACATGTGAGCTGCAAGTTCACATGCATATGAAATTCAGTGCCAATACAATACAAAGTCAAGAAAAAAATTTACTGTAGGTGTGCAGACATGAAACTATAAAATAATTTTAAAAAACTGAAATACTTTATGGAAGCAGTTAATATTGGGAAAACAGCAGTGAGAAAAAAATACGAGATGTGCTTACATGCAACTGTCAATATATCTTTTATGTGTTTTTGCATTTTTAACTGCAACACTATATAACTAAATCATAGTTTATAAAGGTTAAAAGATGAGTATCTTCAATGTATAAAACAGCAGCCGACTGAAGAAAAGAATCCATGCACTGTGTACTTATAGTGGTTGGGCGCTGCAGTGATGGATCACCACCGCTGTCACCAGGGGTTGGGATATGGTGTGAGGATGATTTGGTGCCAGTTGAAGTCTCCATAGAGTTGAGTGAGTATGGGTAATGGAGGCTTATTATGTTTTCAAGAGGCTGTATGGACTGAGGTTAATTGGTCAGGACTTACAACCTCCAACCAGACAGTGACATGAGAAACATCTCAGCAGGAGTAGCGTGGGATTGCTGATGGTTTGCAAAGATTTCTACCCCACCCCCACTGTTTGAAGCCTTTGTGTCACTTGCAGCTTTGCTCTATTTATGTCGTAGAGTTAGTTGCTATATTGAATATCCACTGTTCCCATCTCTAAATAATTTACTTTAGCTGATAGGTTGTTCTTCACACTATTGAATACTGTAGACTACACATTCCAAAAGAGACAAAAAGACCTCAGCCTGGTACTAGCCATGGTGATGAGGATGCTCAGAGCGAAAACTGAAATCTACCAATATGGAATTGGAGATTTTGGTACAAGCAGTACTTGTAACACATGAAGAAGTGTTACAAGCTTGAAATACATGACCATGACAAATGAATAAAATATGGAATGTGCGATGGTTTCTTAATAAACAAATGTACCACTTCAGAGTTTGTAGTAGGTTGCTTATATATTACGACTCATCATCCAGTTACTTTGCTTTGCATATTAGTTCAGCTTCCTATTTTGTATAGAATATTTCCAGGCGTATAGACTTTTCAAACTTCAGAAACAATAAGTTTTATTTACTTAAATCCGTGGCAGTCAAATGGGTGGATAATCCTTCCATTGTTGTACAGCAATATGTTGAGCAACAATACAGCTGCTTATGAACAGTCTACAGTTTAAATAAGACTTATATCTTCTTAAAGTGTCATGTAATTACAACTCTCATATCTCTTATGTTTGTCTGTATTTCTTACTCTATGTATGATTTTAAAGCATATCTGTATGGTATTTTTGGTCGAAAAACTGTGCTTGCTTTAGCTACAAACTAACTGCGTCATCTGTCCCTCTGTCCTTTTTTTCTTTACCATTTTCTTTCCAACTCGAATTTAACAATACTTCCTGAACCAGTATTGTTAAATACCAGAATGCCACATTACAAAAAATACATCCTGTAGGCATTACTAAAATAACTGCGGAGGATGAGCCCCCATTGTATGAGACTTTTTCTTTCATGTGCCTCGGAATATCGTTCCATCTTTCCATAATCTCCTCCACCGTTCTTTTAATAATGCCAACACTCTAGAAGTAAAGGCTCTCGTTAGAACCTTACTTTGCCACTGTGGGGAGACCTTTTTAGGTGCTTCTAAGAACCTTTTTAAATGGATTATATATTTTCTATTTGCAGACTTTCTGTTTTTGGCATGTAAGCTTGAAGCATCTATTGAAAATTGGTGTTTGCAAAACAATACGGTAGCAGTATTATAAACCGTAATTTACAAACTGACTTGATCAGAAGGGTTAAAAAATGAGCTGTTTGCAAAATGTTATTAAATGTTTTTTTGTCCTTGATAACAATGTCTCCTTCTTGCTGCAGACAAGTCACCCACATCACCTTGCCTTTTATATAGCCTACTGTCTGACAGCGGCAAATGAACACCTGCTTTTCAGAGTTCTTAAAATAATCACGCAAATACGAGGCCCGCAATTACCGGCAGCTTTAATAAATTAGACAGAATATTTAATAGACCAAATTTGCAAAATCCCCTCCCAGTTTTAGCGGTTTCATTCAGAAACACCCCAGAATTATATATGCATATACATAATTACATATGCATCAAGGGCTAAAGCTCACAGAGACGTTGCCCCCGCAAATCACGTGTTAATTGCGTGTTTATTCCATTGCGTGTGTTTTATAAATTCCATCCAAGAATTCAGAACCCTCAGCGCCCGTTTTACGGTCGTAACGTAAAACGTAAATCTGGGCCTGAGTGTTTAATGTCAAAATGTATGTTCACAAATGAAAGCAACTGCTACTGTTGCCTTGTATCCACTACCTATTCACTACAAAGAAAAAAAGGAAGTGAGGGCATCAGTTAAAACTGTTCAAATTTAATTTAAAACCTTGATGACAAATGCTGTAAATGACCTGAAATTATTTGAAATCTGAAATAAGATTACAAAGTACTGTAGCTTCACTTGTATTTGTAACCCTTTCACTTACATTTGGATGATGTTTACAATCAGTCTAAGGTGCTGCAAATTCTGTTGCTCCAAATTAATGTGCCATTGTCTGTTTTTATTTATGTTTAGAGAAAACTGTGTTTTTTGTACAGGTATGTGGCATAACAATTGCATCAAAGTTGTTACTATTATCGTGGCTTCAAACCCTTTGAAAAAGAACTCAGTACAGAACTCAGTAGTTCATTCAAACCATCTTGCTTGCTTAACGGTGGAATGATCAAACGTTTGATAAAGCAATAAAAAATATGAAGGTTTACTGTGCACCTTGACATGTCAGTTAGGTTTAACAGTCTATATGATGGTCCATTGTAGCTGCCCTGTTGCTACAGTACCGTTGTACCTGTGCATTGAACAGTAGGTCATTATTGTCGTTGAAGAGATGATGAAGGAAGACTCATTGATGTTTAGATTAATTGACTAGACTACATAAAGTATAAGTAATTTAACATGTTAGTACACTAGTAGTACCTGTATGTAATAACATAGTACTATGTAATTTGCAGTAAGCGCACCATAATGGATAGTGAAGGGTAATAAAGCATAGTGAAAGTATGGTAACGCACCTGTTAAGATAGAGAGGTGTGACTAGTAGGTGAGAGACTTCTTTCTGACCTGAAGTTTAATATGTTTGTGTGTCTTGGTGGGAAAGTGAATGTGTTTCAAGAAAGCTGCGAGGAATATTGAGTTGCAAAACTACAGTGGAGTACCATTGGCTCACGTGTGGGAAGTTAAGTGCAAAAAGATAAAAAAAAAAGTCACAATACAAAAGGGTGGGGGGGGTGCAATGTTGTTTATGATTTATGAAATATAAGTCTGGTTTATACTCACTTCAACCCCCGCACCCCCTTGGATTCTTCCCTTCTCTCGTTTGTCTTAATATTCTCTCTCTCCCAGAGCTCTTTGGAACATTTGCAGCCCGCAGCCAGCTCCATTGTCTAGATACATTTTCAGGGAAATGTTAGGCAATACAAAGCAGATGTTTGTGGCCAACTATAAATCTTGCTTTGATTGCTAGAGTGGATATTAATCATGTTGTTTCTGTGCGTTCCCTGCATTCCATGAAGAAAAGACATGTCAGACCGTCAGTGCAGTATTGATACATAAAAAAGTGGGCTTGATTGGTTGACTTCTACAATGTAGCCTATGGAACACATAGGTTTCATGGACTATACCAAATGGTAAAGTCAACCATGAGTAAAATGACTAAAATATTTATTAGTTGTTCACATACCCAGCAGAAAAGGGCAAAGTCACATCTTCAGCTCTGTGTTATACTATTTAAAGTGCAGGGTAAGTGTGACCTTTTCCATTAGGCTCACTTACCCTTATCCCTTCTTGTCTATATATAGTAATTGCTTTATTTCAACATGCACATGCGCACTCATTAACATGTACCAACATCTCTGAATTCATTGCTGAACTCTTTTCAAGTGGACGTTGAAAACCATTAGAACATAAGAAAGTTTTAAAACGAGTGGAGGCCATTTGGCCCATCTTGTTCTTTTGGTTGTCCCAGAATCTCATCAAGCAGCTTCTTGACGGATCTCAAGGTGTCAGCTTCAACAACATTACTGGGGATTTGGTTACAGACCCTCAAATGTGTGTAAAAAAAGTGCCTCCTATTTTCTGTTCTGAATGACCCTTTGCCTAATCTCCATTTGTGACCCCTGGTCCTTGTTTCTTTTTTCAGGTCAGAAACGTCCCTTGGGTCGACATTGTCAATACCTTTTCGAATTCTGAATGCTTGAATCTGGTTGCCACAAAGTAGTCTTCTTTGTTCAAGGCTGAATAGATTCAATTATTTTAGCCTGTCTGCATATGACTTGCCTTTTAAACCCAGAATAATTCTGGTCTCTTCTTTGTTGCCAACTTTACAAATAATAAAATGTTGAATGATTTTGAACTTGGTACAATAAGTCCTTAGAAAGGTGGCGAAACCTAGTTCCACTGCCTGTACTGGATCAAGACAAAATTACCTTAATTAACTTTTATATTATAAATAATTAATTAATTTAATATAATTATATATATATATATATAATATATATTATAGATATATAATAAAATATATATATATATATATAATATATAGATCTTAAATATTCTTTAAATAAGAAGACAAAGCCTTTATCCGTGTTGTCTGTCTGGCTGTCTCTTCTTGTGCTGATTGATAATTGTCCAAATATTTAAACATAAATTGGGAGAAAAAAACTAAGTGAAATAAAGTACACTAACATATAGCTGTTCACAGGTTAAGACTGGATTTTTATCAGGACTGCCCAACCGTGGTGAAAAAACAACAACAAAAAATCCCCATTGCAATAGATTATGTGCAGTGGAAGAGTGTGTGTCTGCTATTGAATTATAAATAAAAAGAAAAGGCACAGCTGAGCCTTGCTAGCGAGAGCGTTTGCATCACAGAGTGCAGTTCACCGCACCTATCGGACGTCACTGGTTTCTCATTGACAGGAGTGTAATGGGTGTTAGTGAGAAGTGGCAGTGCAGTGACAGTGCAGGACTCATTGCTGAGCTCATGCTTGCTTGAATAATCCCTCTGAAAGGTTTTTCCACAAATAAATCTACACAAGGGGTTCTAAAAGCTGTTGTTAAAGTCAGAACAAGCTGAGCCGACGCCAGGCATGTGAAAAAGCAGTGTGGCATACTAATATGTCTATAGTACATGGTGTACAGAGGGCAAGGGAGATCTTCATAGAACTGACAGAGAGGTAGGGAGCTGATCTTTACATCAAACTGGTCACACAGAGGGAGTCTTATATGTATTTTTAACAAGGGGGAATCATGATTCTGTATTTTGGTTGTACCCTTACATATATTGTAAAGTATAAAATACTGTGTACAATACAAACTGTATATACACACTGTACTGGTACCAAATTACTGCACAATCGTATATAGAGCAAGAGGCTATTCAGAAAAAACACTTGGGTGTTAATGTTCTTTTTTATCAATGTGAAATAATGACTTAAGTTTTTTTTTTGTTTTACCACTAGAGGAATCTTAAAGGATTCTATTATGGGGTTATTGTGTACAATAGTCTTGTTTTTTTAAAACCCTGCAGTACAGTAGTGACAGTTGGTCTGATTGATAGATAGACAGATGTTTTTTAGAATTGGACATTCTCCATCAATTTTTTTTTTCTCAGCTGGTGAAAGAGGATGATAAAAAGAAACATTCCAATCTGAAAGGATCCCTATTGCTATCAGAAGTCTGCAATTATGAAATTATTAGTAAGAAAAAACTGACTGTATGAAAACTGCAGTACGGTACAGTACATGGCCACATAGATTCAAGGGGATTTCTTGTATTCCTATGAAAGTCACTTGTCAGCATGACCTTTTAATGGACACAGACAGGCTAATCAATGGGGCACCTGGGATTGGTTGCCACATGTATAGTTGCAGCACTTCTGTTTGCTGTAGCTGACAGAAATATCCAAGCCTTCTTTAAAATGAACTCTGCAGGGTAGCTGTATTGAAATGTTTGTTATTGAACAAAGCCTGGCTGGGAGAGTGTGATCAGCACCAGGCTCTTCTGCCATGGGATATTGAACCACCAAGCAGACAGCAGACAGGGCATTCGTTTCATATCGGCAGAACCTCTGACATCACAGAGCCCCTTCACGGCTCACCAGTCCAGATTGAGGCTCAGGTAATCCTCAAAACACATTTCAATCTTGTTACCCTCTGACCCAAAGGCAAACTACTACTAGGAAAGTCAAACACAGCTTCAACTTATTGATTTATCTTATACATACTAGTATCTAGCTGGTAATTTATTTGTTAATGTTATACAATGCTGACTAGACTTGTTATTACTGTTATTTTGTTTCTGCCAGGCATTAGAGAGCTTGCATCCCTGTGTCTATGCACATTTATTAATCAACTTAGCGTATTAATGTTTTTTTTACCTGTTTACTTGGGTTCGGCAACGTCCCTTCTAATCTTTATAAATGCATGAATCTGTGTGTGCATAACAAATTGTAATGGCAACTTGTGGTAATGAAGTGATGTAGATGTTTTATCCATTTAAAAGTTAGCGTTTAGGGTTAGGGCTGGGTTTAGGGTTAGTGTTAGGGCTGGTTTTAGGGTTTGGGTTTGGTTAAGGGTTAGGGTTAGCAAAAAAAGGTTATTTGTATGTAGCGTACATGCTGTGTAGTCTGCCTATTTATACTTATATAGTGGCTTTCAGTGCTTCAGTTTAGCAGAACCAACAGCGATATTGGTTTCACCGATATTTTACACTTATGAGATAAAAGCCACTAGACGAAAGTTGCATTTGCTTTTCAGTTTGGGATGTGGTGACCTTATATACAGGTGACAAATGAGTTCCACAGCACAATATTGAAGACATTTCCAGTGCCAGTTATTTACAATCTCATTCGGTCACACCTCCTTAATAAGAACCTTGTGGGGCTGCGTGAAACAATTCTCATTTTGTGGCCATCAAATGTACAATTTAACTGACTGACTAACTGAGTTCTCATTGCCATGTTCACTTACTTTTTTGAAAATAATATGTCTTTGGATTATGATTGTAAACTGTCTTGGAAACACTTGATTTTAATTAACATATTAACTTAATGTTATTAATTAATGTAATTATGAATGCAGTACATTATAATTAAAATCTACATAGTAGATGTTTTAGTAGTTTGACAATTCAGGGGTCTGCCAGCTGGTGGAGATAAAGTACCTCCTATTCATAAGCTAATAAGTGTTAAATGTGCATTTTGAGGAGCAGGAATGAAATGTCTAACTAGTAGGATTGCAGATCACTAACCTGGGGCTGACCCAGGTGGTCTTTAGGAGTTTTTTCATGTTTGGGTGCCAGATGCATGTAGGAGTCAGTATTGCTTTCGTTGCTATTGCTGGCATGCTATAAATATGTTTGCTGTCTAATTAACATGACCACTGTTTGGAGCGTAAGCTTTATTTCTCATCTTGTCTCCCTTCAATCTGAAAGATTTATTTTTTTCCCAAACTAGTTCTCGCCAATAAAGCTGTGGGAAATATTCTGAAATAAACACACACAAAAATGTAAATACTTCTCTGCATCAGCAACACTATCCAGATGAAAGTCAGCAGGGGTTAAGCCTTAAATAGGCTTCATCCCTGTTTGTCTGTGGTCCGTGCAACTGTTACATGTAGTTCTGTGTATGTCTTACTCATTGTTCATGGACAGAAAGGTGACTGACAAACTCTTATGTAATCAAATAAAATTGATTGGTTGATTTGCTATCCCTGATTGTCCAATGTGGTTAGAACAATGGACAGTCAGACCATGGCTGTTGTTTGTGGTTTGTGGTCTAAAAAACATAAGGCCAGCCACCAAGACAGACAGGCTGGTGACTAAGTATAGTGATAACTGGGTTTTCTTTGGCTCCATGTCCTCTTCACCTTAAACAGGATCCTAAGGTCTGAGGAAAGGTCTTGCATGACATTGGACCTACCACTGCCTGAGGCACCCAAAAAGGACCTCTAACTGTAATTTCTCCATTAGGCAGAGTAGGCTTACTCAGGAGAAAGTAAATTAAGCATGAAAACAGCCAGCTCCTATGTAAACAGCCTGACTTCAGGTATGCATCTGCATTCAATTACCTGGGATGACTCTTCTCAGAACCTCTTCTCATTCGCTGGAGGCTGCATTCTCTCTCCAGCATACATCAAAATGCATATTGCCAGGGCAAAGCATGCCCTTTGAAGGACATCACAACATTGCCCTGTCGGTTTACATTAGTGTGAGGCAGCACTGCTGTTTTTTGTAACAGTGTCACTGAACTAAAGCACTTTTGACATCACCTCTTCAGCCATTAATGATATGATCATGTCATACTGTAGTTCAGTATACAGTGGTTGGCACACCCATGGGTGAGTTCTTTCTTCCTCACAGTTGTGGGTTGAGACTTTATTACATAAAAATAATGTACATGTATTTATTATAAGTTGCAGTGTATGTTATGCAGTATCATTGTCTTTTTACATGTTCAACTTCATAAAACATTTTTACAGCTCCACTACTGGTACATGAACATGACGGGTTACAACGTCATACTTTTGTTTACAACTCGAACCTCCCAGAAGGCAGTGGGTTACACATGGGTTGAGTTCATAGTGAACAAGGAAGCATGTGTATCACTGCACTAAAGTATGGTCCTTATAAATCAATACGATCAAAACCCCTAATCCATGGCAATAATAAATCTCATTTATTCATGTAACTCTTTTTAGGTTCTTTATGGATGATGTATTAAAGAAGTTAATACTTCAAAATTCCACTGTTGGGTGAATGGACATCACAATCCCCATTGCCATTTGACATCACTTTACATATAGAACCCTCCTGCTGTTAGTTTAGTACCACAGTTTTTATTTCCTTTTTAATCTGTGTTGTCTGTACCTCAGTTTCTTCTTCGAAGTGTTGTCAAACAGTACCCTCAACCACAACTTACTGTTGCTGACTGCTGCCATGATGAAATCTGTGGACAAATGCTGTTAGAGTTTATTTCATTGAGATTTCAACCAAACAGGTAGTGATCAAGGTGTCCTTATGTTGTAATTTCTTGTACAACCGATAAAGGAAATTCAAGCCTACCCTGTGTCATAAAAAAAAAAAAAAAAAAAAAAAAAGAATTATGAATCAGCCCATTTGTTAAAAGATTGTTAAACTCCAATGAATTATAATCAGTGTGATGCAGTTACACAGGTGTAAAAATCACAGACTCTAGACGAATGTTAATTGAAACTCTACGGTTAGCAGCACTGTGGGTTTGTCAACGAACTAATTTCATTTTTTTTGTTTATACGCCTATTAAATATAGAGGGTTTTGCTGGACAGGCGCATTGTTTGAGTTGAAAGAGGTGTGTTTTGTACAGGGTTCCTGTGATTTGGGTTGCTGAAGTACATCTGTTGCTCCTTACCATATGTTGCACGCATCTGTAGGCTCGACGCATCATTACCGCTTGCAAGCTATGCTTTCTGGTGTCATTGGCTTTATGCAAACTTTGCCATTTCATGAACACTTGATGGACATGTTGGTCAATGCGGTTACTGTGCTGAGGGATGATCCGGTTACACAAGCACCTGAATAATCTTGCCCCTTGTGAAGTTACTGAGATCCTTCTGCTTTCCGGTGATTGTTTCTGAATATTTGCACACATCTTTCACACAGCTATCAGATTGCATATACTGCAGACTTTAAATTTACAATCTACCAATCGGTTTATAATCAGTTGTACAGTAATATGTTGCAATTCATTAGTGTTGTACGTGCCACAGATAATGTGGTGATGAATCCCATTGGAAGAAAATGTGCTTAACAACTCCTTAAAGCAATATTATTAAAGTGGTTGTGCTGATCCACCTGGTTGGTTCAAGCCCCATGTTCTCCATGGGAGTTCTTCTGAACACTGTGGTTAATGACAAGCCACACTAACTGCGTCAGATCCACAGTTACCAGTGTAACTTATTATTATGACATCTAATTAGATCCCTACATGCTGTCTCTTCATGTCTCATAACAGCTGCTGGCTTTGTGAAACAGATCTGCTAGCCATGCAGCCTATCTCTTATGGCATTAGTGCAGTTAATATGTGCTTCAGTGTTAATATGTGATTAAATCGTACATTGACTTTTGGTTTGATGTATGACATGGATTGGGTTGTAAAAGCTAAACAACACAAAATATTTAGGGAAATTTTAAAATGTGCTTGTTAAGACATGATTTAAAGTCTCTTGCTAGTTTTGTCTTGTTTTCTTTACAACAGTGGTACAAACTGCCTTATTAAATCTGGTCCAGAGTCCGTTTGCTTCTTTTGTGTTTCCGCTTTTACAAGTAAACAGTGCTGTTGTCATTCTATTTGTTATTCTTTGGAGTTTTCAACATGCCCTGCTGTGGCTTAGTCAGAGGATGTGATGCACAGGGAAGCAGTATGCAGTGCACAGTAGATTGAAGGAGGTTTGCTCTGCTTGCATTGTTGAGTCTCAAGTGTGCTGGCACCTCGCATGGCTGAAACTCTGCTGACACTGGTAAACTTTCCGTGTAGGATTTCAAAGCAGTTTGAATTCATTTTAAGACAAGGTTTTTACACTCTGCGTTGTGTGGTTCCTAATACATAAAGAACTGTGTCACCCCAGCACAAGCCCTGTGTTGTATTTTAATATAGGTTGGCTTGTCTTGACTACTGTAATTCTCTATCACATCACCCCCTCATCTTGCTCAGTTGCACAGCCTACCAGTAAAATTCAGGATTATTTTCAAAATTCCTGCTCACCTACAATGCCCTTCATCACACCAGTCCCGAGTACCTCCTCAACCTGCTGACCCGCTATGTCCCTGCCTGCAAACTGAGGTCCTCTGACTCTGGCCTGCTTGTTATCCCCAAGCAAAAGTGCACCACACTTGGAGAACGCTTGTTTAGCTTCATGGCTGTGACTCTTTGGAACGCTCTCCCAGCTTTGGTGTGTGATGCTCCCAACATCACTCACGTTAAATCAACTCTCAAGACCCACCTGTTCTCTCTTGCTTTCCATGCTCTTTAAGCCTGATATTTGCTATTCGCTGCTGTGTTACTGCTACTATTTCATGTATTTGTTAATATCATGTACTATACACTTTCCACTGTATTTAATATATTATGGATTTTCTTGTTGTTACTGCATCTTGTAAAGCGCTTTGTGATGGTGGTCCACTATGAAAGGCACTATATAAAATAAACATTGATTGATTGATTGGTAATATTGTAGGTTGGTGCATTGTCGGTATTGACACGCACCAGTAAATAAGTCAGCAGGTCATTTCATAATGTGGAGAAGTGCTTTGGGTAGTGATCAGATGCATTCAGGTTTGATATAGTGGAGAAATGTTGTACAGTATCAATCAAATATCAGAATTGTATTTACTGGAAACAAATCTTTTTTCTTTACCTTGCCCTGAACCACAGCAGAACGCGCAGTTGCCATCTAGGTCATCCTACAGCTGCAGGCAGTTGTTCAGTGACAGAGTGACAGGAATGCTTTAATGAGGGAAGTGTACCTGCAACTGAAACCACTTTTAGGGAATGTACAGTACACACACAGGAAAGCCAACAAAAGTCCACAAAAGAGTAAATGGTCTTAAAAGCATTGCAAAGTGCAATGGTGTAATGAAAGCAGTGAAAAGCACAGAGAGGTACAGTATGGTAAAGAATATAAAAAACATGGCAAACCGGGGTAAACTATGGTAAATGCAAACTATAATGATCGCTCCTTACCCACTGAGTCGTCTTGCCTTGCTTTGCTTTGTCATTTATCTGCACCTGATTCCATGCTGTGTATAATCAGTTATACCCCATAGAGACACAAGGTAGTTTTTGAGAACAAATCAGCCTCAGTGGTGTCCAGCAGAGGCATCTTATAATTCTGCATTTCCTTCTTTCAGCTCTTCACGAATTCCCTACTGATGTTTTCTCAATCAAGCAAAGGAAAGAAGGAGCAGTGGCGCTGCATGTGATTTGCGTAAGTCTTTAAGCATTTACTTTAGTATTTCACAATAGACAAAGAGGGCCTTATTTTGTTTAGTACAGGTTTTTAAAGGGTGCTTGTGGTATGTGAAAGCTTTCACAGAGGACGTAGTTTCCCTCAGTTTCTTCCTCCCACAGTGAAAAGTCAGAATGTCCAGGGAAGTTATGGGTTGTAAATCTACAGCAAAGTTGTTTCTCCATAAAAGCCCATTTAATTGTAACTTTTTTTAGGCTATTCCTCTTGATTCATTATTAACCTGTACAGACTTGGAAATGGATGCACCTGCCAGTCAAGTGCCTACTATCAGTCTGCTAGAACTGCTGCTGTGGTCATGGAGACTGAAAGAGACAAGTTTTCAAAGCATTTCCGCCATTCTTTAATAAGAGAAAAAAAATCATGTTGATATTACAAACTGAAAAACAAAGCACCTTGAGAGCCCTGAGGAGAACTTGACAAACAGTATGTAACTTAATGGTTTGGTTCTGGTTTTGTAAAGTGAATGAGCTGTTTTCCCTCTTTCAAAAACAGGAGTTAATTAAAGACTGGAGTAAACGATTTGTAGAGGGAGATCTTTTATGTGTTATAGAACATACCAATCAATCACAATCGTCTCAAAGCACTTTACAGATCAAAAAAAAAAAAATACACCTTAAAAGTACATATATTCAAATAATAAATGTCTTTTTTTAATCGTACTTTAAAAGGCAGTGAAAAATGTACATTATTTATAAAAAAAGAAATAGAATAAAACGGGATAAAACATTTTCCCTTTAAAATACATATACTAAATTATATAAATGTGTTTTTAATCATACTTTAACAGCAAGATACTATGCCTCCCTTACAAATTATGGCAGATCATTCCACAACTTAGAAGATCTAAAGCTGAACGCTCTGCCACCTACCTTCTTTCACTGCGTCTGCGGAATGCTGAGCAAACCTTCATCCTGTGAACTAAGAGAGTGACTAGGGATGTATGAAGTCAGCAAGTCTTTTAAATATAAGGAAGCAAGACTAAAGTTTTATAAGTATATATGTCTAACTGACCGCGTCAGGAAGGTAAGAGCTTCCTGATTGGTGGATGACAGTTCTGATGTTTCTGATCAGTGATCTTCATTCTGAATTAAATGAAAGTTGTTAAACTAACTTCTGCAATTCAAATGTGTTTTCCCACCATTTGATATCTTAATAAGGTGCTATGAACAGACGGCTTCTGGTGCTGATTGTTTTACCCAGTATTGCTTGCTGATTGATATCATCTCGAGCCATCTATATATATATATAATTATAATTTGTTGCCTCCTCTGTGTGATGTCTGTTAAGATGAACTGCTTTTTCTCGACTTGAAAGAGAAGGCAGAATGTCATCCACTCATCACCTCCATGTCAGGCAGCCTGGATGTCAGCCTTTGCTGCCCGTCAGCACACATCAGCCCCGTGTTCCCTGTCGCCCTGGCTGGAGAGTCCTGCTGACATCTCACATTCATTACAGACTGCTGTTCTGTAAGACACCACCACCACCACCACCACCATACGCTCTTACTCGTGTGCCCCATCCAGGGCGGTCAGGCAGAAAGAATGTGGCGTGAGTCATGCCCATACTGGCACTTGTAACTGATTCGCTAGCATATTTTCATTAGAATTATCTACCACATGAATCATTCACAGGCACAGTCTTTTGTCAGTTAATGGGTTAAAATAAAACCCCATTAGATATACAACTCCCGTTGCACAGAAGTACCCAGAGTTTATTGGGAAGCGCAGGTGTGTCTAATTGCTATATACATTTTGTTAATACCTGGCTATATGTATCCTGTGAAAATACATTTCTTTTGGTTTCATATATTGGCTTATATGCCAGGGGCCCAGTATAAAAGTAGCACAGACTGAGCAATGGGAGACTTATTTCCAGCCCTACAAGCAAATGATTAACTTGGAGGAACCTGACCAGAAGATGGTTCCTTATATTTACAGAGGAACCATATAGTTATTTTGTCATTTTTGCTTCTAAATTGTATATTCCTATGCATGGCAGCTTGGTTTAACAACACCACTCAACATGGAAATAATGCAGGGCACAAAAATCTGATCCTGGCTCTGTATGTGTAAAATTGTTAATAAAGCTCTCCTTAGTTGGCAGAAATGCATGTAACTGCAATGGAACTGTAAGTTATTGTAAAGGTTACCCCTGATTGGCGGAAAGTGAATAATCCATTTAGTACTGTACAATACACTATACTTCAAAACTTATGCAATTTAAAATAATTATGGGATTGAATTTAAAGTGTATATGTACTGCCAGTACTTTCTTATCATATTCGGTACACTTCAAGTAATAAGCAAACCCAAATATGATCGAATGGATAAGTGGTTGAACCAATACCAAATGCAGAGCAGGGTTCTTCTGTAATAGAGGAAGCCTGTGTTTGCAGCCAGCTCTGCACCTCAATCGTTGGCAGTTTCATTATCAAGGCAGTTCACACAGTGCTAGTGATATCCCTTTATTACCTCCGCCACCACACAGCGACAGCTTCAGCACAGCAGGGTCTGCTCCAAGGGGCTTTCTCAGAACCGCACACACTTCTCCACAGGCTTTGACTGCTGCTGATTTAACAACTGCTGAGGCTATTAAGCCTCTTGGGTTCAAAGTAAAGATACAAACTGAAAACCAGACTCAGGTTTTAAGATGGATATACATGCAGAATGTATAATCGCACGAATGTGCTTATTCCACAGTACTGTTTATCCTGTTTTAAAATACAGTTCCAGTGTTCAATACAGATAACAAAAAACACAGAAAAAGAGAGACGCTTTTTAGAAAAAAAAAAACATTATTTATTGTTTGTAAAAAATATTCTAGCATGGCCAGCTCAAATCTGAATGCACAATGAAACATCAACATGCAGGGAACATGGAAAATCTGAACAAACTGGATACAAAATAAAGGAATAATGGCCATGTATACAAAAGGGACCAAAAGCAAACAAAAACAAAAAAAAGGATTTATTGAAAATGTGCAAAAGAAAACAAAAAGAAAAAAAAAAAAAAAAAAAAAAAATTATTCGTCCCAGGCACCCTGATTATGTGGCACAAGATGAGGCTGTTCACTGTGGCTTGAATAGCCAGTAAGGTGCTGACCAGAGCAACATTAACCCTAAACAACTCAGGCCTTGTGCATCTGATCCATAAAACAACCTGTCGCCCTTTCTCTTATTCTGTAAAGATTTTGTGTGAAAATGTTTGTTTACTGCACCAATGTAGGTCTTGTCAACAGCGCAGCAGCAGCATTCCAAAACGCTCTAAGGTTATCCCCTAATATGGTCATCTACCGGAAATACACAAGTAGGACGTCGTTTTAAAGGTCTGAATCTCCTCTTTCCAGGGCTGTCTCTCAAAGTGCCTGAGTAAAAAGAGTTGAAGGGCCAGGTTTTCAGAGGAATATTTAATACTGGGCAAACCCCAAAAGGGTTTTAATAAAACAACAGTTTTAATTGTAAAAGCAAATTATATCTTATTTATTCAGTTCCCAGGAAAAGGAAGAGTCACTTGTGTGCCTACAATATATTGCCAGCAGCTAAATACAGCAGATAACAGGCTCCAGATATCTCATTTGTATTTATATTCTGTGTGAGTTACTGTACTGTGCACAAATCTAATCATCACGTAAAATGATGGACTAAAAATTACTTGGACTGTAAATTTACTGTTTGTCTATGAATTTCACCCAGGCTGTTTAAATTATCTACCGTTTCATAATTGCAAACAAAAAGGTCTGAAATATACAATAGCAACAGGACCCTTCTGAATTATTGTCTTAACATTTGGTACACAGCTGTATTCTATGATTATCACAGTCAAGTTCCATTTAGGCTGCTGTCCACTGTCACATTGTTGTAACCTCCCTCAGAGATGCAATTCTTCTTTCTCACAGGGATGCTTTGTACTTTTTCATGAATACAATCTTTATAGTTCTCAATATTTTTAATGGGATGATTCCTGTATGTATAGCGTGCTTCTCTTGATTTGTGGTTAAATTTGGGTTTAAATAGCAAATTTTTCATCCCTGTTGAGAACAATGGAATTAATTATTAATTAATTGTGATTTGCTGTGTCACATTTTTAGCATTGGAAGCTTATATTAAAATTAAGAGCCTGAACCATCAGCGAAAGAGATATTTACTGTAATAGAGAAGTCCTAACCCCCCCCACTGGTGTTCAACCATTTAGAACTGTACTTTACGGTAAAAGCACTATAGGACTGGCTATGATAAAATATTAATAATAATAATAATAATAATAATAATAATAATAATAATAATTGACCAAAACTACTCAGAAACAAATTACATTTAAAAAAATGTAATAGGAAATGTGAAAATAATGTATGTGATGCTTTGACATTGTGCAGTTGACAGTATACAAAATTGTAACAGGGCTTCTAAATATAGTCTATAAAAATGAATGTCAGTTGAATGTAACTCTTACCGTATGCTTTGGAAGCTGACATTGCAGGGTTAGCACAGGGATTCCAAATATAGCAATTAACATAACTCCCAACAAGAGAAATTCTTTGGATAGGATCCCCCTTGGCAGTCAGATAGTTAACACCTAGAAATACCTTGATTTACTGTACATGTTACATGTATAGTTTTTGTTGCAAAGGGGTGCCATTTTACAATCGAGTCATCCAACATCTGTCTGCAAAAGGCAGATTTTCTACTTTGTACAGCTCATCAATCATCCATGGACGAATGACAACACCTGGCAATGTGTGACTGTAGATTTCTAGATCTGATTGATTGTTTCATTTTTGCATTGGGGGGAAGGTTAGGTGTTGTAGGTAGGAACCACTGTAGGCTTACAAAATGTACAAAACATATCTTAAATATTTTCACTAATTGAATCTTCAGTCTTCTGTGTGGTATTTAGTGGAATTTCTAATTATTGCTGTTCATTGTCCTTGTAGAACTGACCGATTGCAGTCTCTTTTAATTCAGCATTATACTGATAACGTACAGTACTGTAGAATGGTTTGATTGGGATATTCTGGTAAAACACATTTAATAATTCAGTAATGTACCTGAGGTGAAATGTCAATTTCAAGCAGCCTTCTTAATTAAGCCAAGGCATGTTTCAAATCTAATGGTGGTTTTGCAATGTGTTCAAGTGGTGACATTTTAGAACTCAATTCACTGAGCCATAAAAGCTTTAACTTTGGTGTCGTGACAAAAAAGGTCTGTATCTAGACTGGTTCAGCATGGTAAGACCCGTGCCTTAGAGCAGTGGTTCTCAGTCCTGGTCCTCAGGGACCCCGGGTCTGTTGCTTTTCGTTTCAAATGAGCTCTCAGTTACTTAACTAGACCCTTAGATGAATTGATAATTTTCTCAATTAAACCTTTTTAATTGTTTTCAGCTATTGCATAGTTCAAGTTACTTATAAAATGTTATAACTAACTTCAAATCTGCAACTGCTTAAAAGCTGAAAATAGTTAAGTAATTGAGAGCTGAGCTGGAATGAAAACCAGCAGGCACAGGGGTCCCCGAGGACCAGGATTGAGAACCACTGCCTTAGAGAAGGGGTCCTGGAGGGCTGTTCCACTCCCGGTTTAACAGGTAAAATGATATAATGAACTACTTTATGGTCTGGATAGAGGTTGAATTGGTTTAATTAAACAATATAGAACAGGTTTGGAACAAAGAACAGGCGTGGAAGGGCCATCTTTGGACACCCCTGCCTTAGAGTGAATGTTCTCTTAATGCTGGTGTCTTGAGCTCATGTGCTTTGCAGTGAGTTGTATTGTGATCTTCACTAGGCCAGCTTTGGGGTTGACATTCTTGATATCTCAGGTCAGTTGCTTCTTAGGAGGTCTGGGAAAGCAAAATTATAAACTTAACCTTCAGTGGACAAACATAGTTTTGAACACATTGTCTCTTAAATGCGTGTACTCTGGAAGATTGTTCTTGTTTCAGTTATTGTCAGTTTGAGTCACTATAGGAAAGACGGTGTATTTCGTTGGTAGTTGCTTTTAAATTCACAGCACAAAGCTGTGATGGTTTATGAGGAACAGTCTCAAAAGTGCTTATTCAGTTCTGTTCAAGTCTGATTGATACATCATCAGAATCAGAAATCTGGTCATGTAAACTGTAATGAGGAACCATTTTTAAACTCTGTATGCCATTCAGGGTCCCTGAGGTATTCATAAAGGAATGATCATATATCCTTCCATAGTTTAAAGACATTGTAGTCACACTGAAGTGGTGCTGTATTGGCTGTCTATGGCACTATAGTGACAATATTATAGGATGTTGTTGGTATCTAATCTTTTGTCCAGACCCTGTCCAGTGTATTTTATCAATATATGTGGATAACTTTTTTTTTATTCCTTTAATTCTGTTAAGTTTTTCTAAGCTAAGCTTGGTGATGGGGAATGACAAAACTGACTGCTTGTTGTAACTCTTCCCTAGGCTATGTACATGTTTTATGCCCTGGCTATCGTCTGTGATGACTACTTTGTGCCCTCCTTGGAGAAGATTTCTGAAGTAAGTACTCAGCCTATTCAGTATGAAACTCCAAGTACTCTAGACAGTGTGAGTGGCTGTAAATTACTTCATTACACACAAAGATTTTCAGTTTTACAATTTTACCTGTGTCAAATGCATATAACGTCTGAAAGTGTCTCGGGACAGCTGATAACACCCAAAGCAGAGCTGTACCTTGAGTCAAGCATCCTTGTTCTCTTCTAGCTACCTGTTACCTGTGTACACCTGCAACTCATGCTAGTTCAGTCAAAACCTCTTTATTGAAGTTACAGCCAGCTCCATCAATAGAACAGGTAGTAAAGGTCAAGATTATTTTTGTATTGCTAGAAATATGCATTTGTGCACTAGAAATACAATGTCATCAAAAGTTATTCAGAATATTATTGCAAGTCCCATTGGGCCTTATTCCTATAGCTTACAGTAAGCGTGCCAGTAGTTACATTGAAATTGTAGGAATTTACTAACATGATAATACTTTAGAATTGAATCCTAGCCAATAATTTAATCGCAGTACAGAAACCAGAGAGAGTTGGAAATTAAGTGGAGACAGAGATACCTTTGTCAAATGCCCAAAAAAAGCCTAAAAAGGGGTTTGGGATAGCTGATAACACACCAGGCTACACCGTACCTTCCGTCGAGCATAGAGGAGATGGTGTTATTCTAGTGCTGTGAGGGTATGGAATGGGCTACCTAATGTTGTTGATGCCAAATCAGTGGCATCTTTAAGACACGAGTTGACAAAGGTTTGAGATCAATTAGTTACTAGAAACCGGGTTGAAAGGTCTCCTTTCATTCGTAAAATTGGTCAAATATCCACAGATCTATAAGGCTAAGAGGTAGTCAATGCCATCTAATGCAGCAGGCTCCAGTTTGAAATATAAAACTACGTTTTTTTACATGATTTAACTGTATATACTGTACTATATATAAAACTATGGCTATTAAAATGTAGGGCTACTGCTTTAATTATTTTGGCGCCACTGTATGCTTGGGACTGTGTTACCCATTTATGGAAAATAGGATACTACTAGAACATACTAACATAAAGAAATGTTACAATGAGTGGAGGCCATTCGGCCCATCTTGCTCGTTTGGTTGTTAGTAGCTTATTGATCCCAGAATCTCATTAAACAGCTTCTTGAAGGATCCCAGGGTGTCAGCTTCAACAACATTACTGGAGAGTTGGTTCCAGACTCCCACAATTCTCTGTGTAAAAAAGTGCCCCTTTATCTAATCTCCATTTGTGACCCCTGGTCCTTGTTTCTTTTTTGAGATCGAAAAAGTCCCTTGGGTCAACATTGTCAATACCGTTTAGAATTTCAAATGCTTGAATCGCTGCATAGTCTTCTTTGTTCAAGACTGAATAGATTCAATTATTGTAACCTGTCTGCATATGACATGCCTTTTAAACCAGGAATAATTCTGGTCGCACTTCTTTGTACTCTTTCTAGAGTAGCACTATCCCTTTTGTAGCGAGGTGACCAGAACTCTACACAATATTCTAGATGAGTTCTTACTAATGCATTATAAAGTCTTAACATTACTTCCCTTGATTTAAATTCAACACTTTTTACTATATATCCAGGCATTTTGTTGGTCTTTTTTATAGCATCGCCACACTGCCTAGATGAAGACATTTCTGAGTCAACAAAAACTCCTAGGTCTTTTTCATAGAGTCCTTCTTCAATTTCAGTATCTCCCATATGGTATTTATTATGCAGATTTTTATTGCCTGCGTGCAGTACCTTACACTTTTCTTTATTAAATGTATTTACTATGTGTCAGCCTAGTTCTGAATGCTGTCTAGATCATTTTGAATGACCTTTGCTTCTGCAGTGGTTTTAGCCACTCCTCCTATTTTGTGTCATCTGCAAATTTAACAAGTTTGCTTACTATACCAGAATCTAAGTCATTATATAGATTAGGAAGAGCAGAGGACCTAATACTGATCCCTGTGGTACTCCACTGGTTACCTCACTCTATTTTGAGGTTTCTCCCCTAATCAGTACTTTCTGTTTTCTACATGTTAACCACTCCCTAATCAATGTGCCTGAATTTCCTTGAATCCCTACTGCGTTCAGTTTGAGAATTAATCTTTTATGCAGGACTTTGCCAAAGGCTTTCTGGAAATCTAAATACACCATGTCATATGCTTTGCAATTATCCATTGTCAATGTTGCATCCTAAAAAAAAAAATCAAGCAGGTTAGTTAGATAGGATCTCCCTTTCCTAAAACCATGCCCACTGTCTCCCAGGATACTGTTACGATATAGATAATTTTCTATTTTGGATCTATTATATTTCTATAAGTTTACAAATAATAGAAGTCAGGCTTATTGGTCTGTAGTTACCTGGTTCGTTTTTGTCTCCCTTTTTGCGGATCGGTATTATGTTTGCAATTCTCCAGTCTGTCTGTACAAACCATCTCAAGAGACTGTTGCATGATATTAGTTAACGGTTTCTAAATAACTTCTTTCATTTCTTTGAGTACTACTGGGAGGATCTCATCCGGCCCAGGGGATTTGTTTATTTTAAGAGCTCCTAGTCCCTTTAACACTTCTGCCTTGGTTATGCTAAAGTTATTTAAAACTGGATAGGAACAGGTTGACGTGGGGCATGTTGTCTGTATCCTCCCTTGTAAAAACTTGTGAAAAGTAATCATTTAATATATTTGCTATATTTTTTACTTTGTCTATGATTTTGCCATTTGTATCACTTAGACATTTACTTCTTGAATGTTCTTTTGCTGTTATAATATTGGAAACATGTTTTGGAATTGGTTTTAGCCCCCAAGGCAATGTTAATTTCTATCTCTCTCTTGGCCTTTCTCACTTCTGTTTTGACTTGCGCTTGCAGTTTCAAGTACTCTTTCTGTGTACTTTGTTCTTGGTCCCTTTTAAATGCACTGTAAAGTACCTTTTTTTCCTCTGAATATTTTTTTTAATTGAGCTATTAAACCATTTTGGCCATTTTGTTTTAGATTTTGGTTTGTCTACTTTTGGGATGTATTTGTTTTGCGCCTCTAGTACTACATTTTTTTAAAAAACAGCCACCCTTTCACTGTGGATGTTTTCTCTATTTTACTCCAATTTAGTTCTGTTAGTATATGTTTAATTCCTTCTTAGTTTGCCTTTTTAAAATTGTAAACCTTAGCTTTAGTACTTCTGGGGTTTTAAAAATAACTTAAAATGAGACCATGTTGTGATCTGAGTTTAACAATGGTTCTCTGACCTCTGTTTTAGTTATTCTGTCTTCTTTGTTTGAAAAGACTAAATCAAGGTATGCACTCCCTCAACTTGGAACCTTGACAAATTGTGTTAGAAAGCAGTCATTTGTCATTTCTACCATTTCAATTAAAATTTTCCATATTCTATATAGGATAGTGGCCACTACAACGTCATTTTAAATTTTCACTAAGACACCTATTAATACTAAGGTGGCTGCCTGAAATGTTGGAATGTGCAAATGTTAATTGATTCCATATATACATTATTTTAAATCTCCTGTGAATAAAGAGATCAGTCATGATACTCATGGGATTAAAGTATAATGTTATACATATTGCTGATGTGGATCAGCTAACATGCCATTTGACCCATGTATAAGGGTTTAGCGAGGAAACCAATTACTCCTGAGTTGGCAATCTGAGTGAATGACACCATTTTGAACCTGAGGAAAAATTAAAGTAACCGTATATGTTGTACATACAGGCATTATTAATAGAATAATAGGGGGGCTGCAGTGATTGAAGAGGTTGTTATTCATACCAAGGTTTTGGTGATTTCCATTACATGAGAGTAGATGTTAAAACATCATGCTGATATTGGACTCAGCTCTCGCCAAGATACGCACCAACTAAGACATAGCTTATTTTACTGTAAACTAATGTGATCCTTCTGCGTTTCCTTCCATCTGATGTAGATATCATTCTGTGTGGTGTTGATGATTGAAGTGTCATGCTGGCTCCAGGGATCAGCCTATTTTGCCTCCCTGCTGCATCAGCACACACAACAGCTGCAATGCTGGCTCCAGGGATCAACCACAGTGCGGCCTCCCTTGCACATCAGCATGACAACAGTCTGGACTGAGCTGAGTAGGGTACATCTCTGGGGTCTTCAAGTGGGCACCTTCCATCCTTGGTGTTTCGTCGACTAGCCCACAAATCTTAAGAGGGTTCGACAGTGATTCTGGAGTACCAGCATCACCCCATCCCCCCCGTCGCCCACTCAGCTAAGCCCAGCTTACTTACCTTCATTTACATTTTTTTATTTGTACTGTGCTTGAGGTCCCAACAAGAATATTTTCATCTCAACCAGAGCCAGTTGCTGCTCCTGTCTGCTGCTTGACATAAGTTCTTCACTATGCATCGCAGATCCTGACCAATGAATCCAGTGGCTTTGGGAAACTGGGTTGTGGAGTGTGCCACAAATCCTCGACCACCCACCTCCACTGGGTAAACCTGGACTCTCCATCCTTGCTGTTCAGCTTCAGCAGCTAGTTGAGCGTACCAAAGTTTCTTCCTCTCATATGCCTCATCCACAGCATCTTCCCATGGCACTGTTTACTCTACCAGGTGAACAAGGTGTGCTGATCCAGACCACAAGACAGTATCAGGTCAAAGGTTAGTGGTGGCAGTCTAATGTGGGTAAATAAGCTGTTGTCCAACATCTGCCAGCATTGTCCAGTCTCAAGCAGCTTCCAGTTTTGATTTTAATACCTTTTCTTGGAGGTTGTTCCCCTGGACGAAGAAATGTTGTTTTTCATGTGTCATATATTGCTGGCAATGGTGGCAACATCACAGCACCTGGTCATGATGCCAAGTAAATCGTCCTTGGCTAAGACCCACCTTACATCCTGTCAAAATGTGTCTTAATGTGGCTGGCGATGAACACAAAGGACACCACTGATCCTCTCCTACCCATAGATTAAGGTTCTGTGGTGATGGGAGAACATATGTTGACCTGATGAGGAAACTGATCCTACTCTGTTCCATTGTCCATAAATCTTGCCAGCCGATCTTGCATTGTTCCACACTCTCCCATCTTGTGCATTCTCCCTGCTTGGCCTGGGAAACTGCCTTTATGCACCTCATTCTCTCCTCCTGCTTTTGCACTTCATTGACTACCAGCTTCCTCCATTGAGCTGGGGCTGCTTTGTGCCATGTAGGAGGAGCTGAACTGAGACTGAACTGAAACCTCTGCCATGCTGAACTTGCCCCATGATATCACTGATACAAAGGGCAGCCTTTGCATCTTCCACAGCTTCCTTTGCCGCCCACTTTCTTCCAGTTTTCAACAAGGTGCTGCATCCCTCACACATTCATCGCGTGACTCTACCAATGTTATTTCCAATCAAAACTTGGCGCACTTAAACTCCTCTGTTAGAGCTGAGACTGGCAGCTGCAGTATCCCTTTACCATACAGTCCCACTTTGCTGAGGCAGTATGGAACTCCTAATCATTTTGTGACATATGAACTGATTAACGCTGACAGTTTCTCTACTGTTGTCAAGAGAGACCTCTTGCACAGTGAGTGGCAACAGCAGCCTTGGCCGTAGACCAAACTGAAAGCACCAGAGATTAATTTTGCCCGCTGAATCGCTGCTGTATGTGCTCTTCAACCCTTGCACATATAGAATGTAACTTTTGTGTCAATAATTAAGTTAACATTTATAAAAATTCTCTAGCCTCTCTTCCTAGTTTTGGGTATCTCTTCAAAAGGGCGGTATTCTTTGTTGTGTTCTTGTTTCCATGTTCTTCAATGAATGATATGTTAGTTGTAGTGTTGAATTTCAAAACAGGCCAGAGATCACAGTTTGAAAGAGACAATAATTCTAAGAAAATGTGTTGTTTGCCACAGTACTTACTGGGTTTTCCCATGCTTTTCCCATGGTTATACTATCCATTTACCATAGTTTACCCTGGTTTGCCATGCTTCTTACATGCTTTACCATACTGTATCTCACTATTCTTTACAATGCTAAACTATCCTTTTACATTATACTTTATTACAGTTTGCTATGTTTTTACTATGGTAAACATTTATCAGGGATTAACAATATCAAATAGTTGTTTTGTTGGTTTTTGTTTTGTGTGGTATTGTTATAGGGGTCCGTATACTATACTGTAATTGAACTAGGTGAATTTTATTTTTGTGATTAATAAAAAAATAAAATCTAATAAATAAAAAAGTAAATTAAACACAGGTAACAATGAAACTATCGTAAATACTTATAAACTGAAATGTGACTGGTGAGTTTAGTCACAAAATTACTATGAATTAATATCTTTAATCAATTGACATGCGATCAGTGTGAATTGTAAAGATGCTAGTTTTGAATCATAGTGTTTATGTTAGCTAACTGGAGCATTATGTTCCCCTGAACTGCCTAATCTTACATATTCAGTAGTACTCAGACTCATGCTTGGTATGAAAGGCCAGTACAGGTAAGGCTTTTTCAGCAGACAGTGAAATGCCAGCAGTCTTTGATATCCCTGCTTTTATGTGTAACCTCTTCCCCTGTGAATTCTTTTCCAGCGTTTGCAGCTCAGTGAAGATGTTGCCGGAGCTACATTCATGGCAGCTGGAAGCTCAGCTCCTGAACTGTTTACCTCAGTTATTGGTACGGTATTGAATAGTTTTTTTGGATTTGTTTTGTTTTTTAATAGACAAAAATATTAATCAATTCATGGGTTATATTAGCTGAATTATTTTTGTCGAGCTGAAGAATGTGAAACTAAGTTATATAATTGAAAAAGGAACTCCTTTTTTGAGTATGAGTAAGAACAGGACAACATTTTTTGATCATTTAAAGAATCTCGTCAATATTCCAAAGCAGACAAAATACTGTACGTCACAATTTATGATGAGTATGTCTGATGTCCCAGCTCTGAAAACCGCATGCAGTAGCAGTGGTTCAATACATAGTTAAAATGGGGATTGTTGAATACCACTTGGTATATATGGATCCATGAAATACATTATCTTTTTTAAATGGGATGCATTTGCAAACATGCAGAAAATAGTATGTCTTCGAAACAAAAATACCGTCCAAATCAAGGCATAGTACACCTGCAACTTCAGGTGAAGTGACAATGTTTCTGAAAGGCATAACAATATGGAAATGGTCTGCACTACACCACCAAGAAAGTCTCTCTGGTATACCAATTCCTGTGTACTGTATTTTTTTAATGTAATACAGTTATATTCTGAACATTTCAGTATACAGAAATATACTTCCCTTTGCATGGTTGCAGAGTGTAATTCTGATACATTCCATGTCCATAGATATCACAGCACTAATGCACACTTGAGAGACACTTGTGGGCGACCGTAACATTTTCCACGGGTGTTGAATTACCTAACATATAATGTACTCTATTTTTATGGTCTTGATTTGGGTGGGATCCCGAACAGAGTGTGAAAGTGCCTCTGGTGCTAATGCTGTATGATATTTACTATAGTCTCCCTGTGGCAGAGCAAAGCTCTGCCCTTTAAATTGGCAGGGATGGGGTTAACTTCCCCTACCTGCCTGGGTTTATTATGTTCAGGTGGCTGGGGTTGATTAGTTGATTAGGTTGATTAACGATCAATCAGCGCCCAGCCACCTGATATAAAAGGAGGCCTCTGCTTCTCATTTGGGGAGAGGGAGCTGAGGAAGCAGGTTGGTTTTTTTTTGGTTGTTTGGAGAGCTTGAATCCAGTGAAGGCATTGCCCAGCCTGGAGATTGTTATTTTTGTAAATTTTGCTTTTTGTCTTTCTTTGTGTTTAAATTGTTTTGTTTTGGCCCTTGTGCCCTTTCATTTTGTGTTTATTTATAATAAAAGTTATTTTTTTGAACTGCAGTCTGTCTTTGGGCCTCTATCCACTCGCCAGCCTGCCACACTTCCCTTATAAAAGTTTTCCATAGTAAAAGTAAAAGCATAAAAAAGTGTAGTAAAGCATAGGTGAGCATTGTAAAGAATAGCAACGAATGCTAGAGCATATTAATTAACATAGTAAACTGGTAAGTGCACAGTGGAACCATAGGAAGAGCATTACTACAGCGGTAAATATTTATAAGGGTATCTGTGACACTGGGCTTTCGAGGTACTGTGTTGACATTCCCACAGTATTTATCAGTTAGCTTTCAGTATTTTGGCCCATTTAAAAACTGAAGAAGGATCATATCTGGAAAGCATTCACTGTTTCTCAATAAGTCATAATTTTCCACAGAGGGATAGCCAGGCAATGTTATACCATAACAGTTTTCCAGACTTCATTTGGAAAGACCATTACAGAAAAAAAAAAAACTGCTTTGGATTTAAACACACAAAAAACCCTGTAACAATATAATTGTCTCTATGTTGGGAAGATGTCATTGACTCCCCAGAACAATTTCTTGTTTCATTATTAAACTGTTGTTTCAATATTTAGCAATAGTTTCGGTCACATTTGTAAAGGGCTTTCCTTTGGAGGGAAGTCGACCCTGAAAGAGAAGATGCCGTTTTAATCACTTTTACCCCCTCCCTTACCTATTTTAATGATTTCAGTCCTTTTATTAAATACTGTGTAAACATGACTTGATTCCCATATAGATTTGCAGGCCATCTTCTGTGTGCTACAATAGTCAATATAACAGCCACAACACTGGTCAAGAACTAAAGCTGGGCTAAGCAGCATACCACATGTGGATATGAAAAGTCTATTGCAGAATGAAGGAAACACCATATCTTAGAAGACAGCTCTAGCTTTGTTCAACACTTTCTTGCCTAAGGAAGCAAGTTTTGTTTGGAAACAATATGTAAATTGAGGTCTAATGTTTCTGTGTTGTTTTTAATTTAACCAGGAGTGTTCATCACCAAGGGAGACGTGGGCGTTGGGACCATTGTTGGGTCTGCAGTATTCAATATCCTCTGCATCATTGGAGTCTGTGGGATCTTTGCCGGGCAGGTAATATCTTTGGTAACCCTTTTTTGTGCTTGGTTGCAATAATAGAAAATCTATTAAAGGGTAGAAAAAAGAAAGGGTAATAGACTTCATTAATCACAAGGTTTCCTTGACACACACACACTCCACTGTATGTGTTTAATTCTGGAGTAATTGAAGAAAGAACAAAGTGTGCGTGTTTTGTAACTAGAAGCTCTAGGGGTGGAATAGTCAAGTTTCTTGAGGGACATTTTGACTTCAGGCAGACATCTGGTGCGAAGTTCACACAAGTTTGTTTTAAAATGTTACAAGGGCTACCAATATTACTTAATTAGCTATGAACAAGACATAGGCATACACATCCCTTAATATTGTAAGAGCGGTTGTTGAAGGGTAATGCACTCAGCAGTAAAGAGCAACTTGGCAATGGTATGAAATATCACAATGCTCTTATTGCACAGTATTAATGTATCCTTTATGAAGCTGAGATTAACTTGGTACAGTTTTTAACGCATCCCTGTGGCCTCTAAATGGCTCTCTGTCTTCTTTCTAAGTGTAGCTGGTATCATATGTCCCTAACCAATGAAAACATTTATAACATTTTAAAAAATTAATAATGTTAAGTTTTAGAAGTAAAAATTAGGTTAATGTTGCCGCACGACCATGAACAAGTTCAAGTTCAATTCCCACCAAATTATTTTATTATTTAACTTAGATTAAGCAGTAATAAAAATATAAAAAAGTGGCATTTCAAAATCACATCAGCATTTTATTTTTGTTGGATAAATTTTTTTTCATTAAAAACGTGTAATTTAGAGGGGCTTCCGAGTGGCGCATCCAATAAAGGCACTGCTTGGAGTGCTGGATATACCCTATAGCTTGGAGATCGCCAGTTCATATCCAGGCTATGCGACTGCCGGCCAGCAGTTGGCTGGGGAATCCTTGGCTCATCACGCACCAGCAACCCCTTGGTTGGTCAGACACCTGCAGGCCTGCCTGTGTGCAATTCAGAACTGCATGGCCCTCCAACGCTGTAGCTCTGCAGTGTCTTCACTGCAGGCTTGCAGTGTGAAAAAAAGCAGATGGCTGATGACACACATTTCAGAGGACGCAAGTGCTCATGAACAAGCAGTTTCAACCAATTAGCATTGCCATGTGAGAGTGGGTGCTTATTGTTTCAACCTACCAGCATCAAGCACAGTAAATACTCCATATTTTATGCTGAAACACCTGCCCAATTTTGTGGGTTTACTATTACAAAAACAGTAACGTGAAAACGATTCAACAATAAAAATTAGGTTTACCAGAGCTTCTTGTCAAAAATGACGCTTTACTTGCTTCTCCAGGCAGTTATTCTTTACCTTTGCCCCTCCCCACCCCCCACTTTTAAACAGTTAGGCGCCCCTTGCTGGTATGCCCCCAAGAAGAACTACATCAGATACAAACACAGTACCGCTTTGAACAAATGTGGTAACATTTATATCCTCTAGGGGCAGAGTGTTGCAGGTGGGCAGTTTAGGTGAACTGTTGAACCAGCCGTGCTTGGAGAGAATTTTGAGAGGTCTATAGAAGCCATGAGAGTGGCGTCGATAGAACTATGACATCGGTGTGTGTGTGTTTTTTTATGCATTTAGTAACCTTTTTCTAATGTTTTGAAAGCCACAAAAAAAAAAAATTCAACAGACTTACATACAGTGGCTGTCAACAACTTCTGATGAATCACTGTCATGTGTTAGATTCTGTGCAAACTCATTACAGTTACAATGAGGTATTACGCCACACTTTCGCACCAAACTTGTTATTGTATATGGATTGTGATCTGACTCGGCTTGTACACATCAAAATTGACAGGGTCGTGTGTCATTTATTTGTCAAATGAAACAGCAGGCGGTGTTTTGTAGAAAATACTGCTGCCACCGTATTTAAAATAGAACAATTGCACTTAATATTACCTTCAGACATGGTGTGATAATTATTTTTTAACAAGGTTTAATGTTCCATTGTGGATGTGGTATTGGAGTCCCCAGGCAAGACATTGTCCGCATTATAACTCCTGCTGTCACTGCGGCTACTGCAGCATTTTACCAGCTTGGATTCAATTTTGATAGAAGCAATATGTTCAACTTTTTGACAACCTTTGCGAATATTAGCATTATAATTTTACTTATAAATGTTAACAGCCAATGTCAAACTAATTTAAAAAATGCATATAGCACTCTCAAGTGTAATTCTTGATTTATTGGTGAGACAATTGTCTCCCTAAACTGGCTGGTAATTTAGATTTTAGTATTTCTTTAACTTGTAATGGCAGTTTGTTTTGTACATGGCCTGTAGACTTGCTGGCATAAAAAAAATAAAAAAATACAAAGTATTATACCTGTATTATCACTAAAGAAAAGACCACAAAGTCATAACCCCAGCTTGGCAAGACACTATTCATTATTATTTTTCATGTCTTTAAAAAAAAAAAAAACAAGTTGACAGTTTTGAGAAAGAGGCTTTTTCTCTGACTTGTTCAACAATAACGCTGAGCTTGGCAGGAATAAGCTGTTTTTTTTTTTTCAGTGCTGTTTCAGCTAATACTTGTGACAGCTGATATATCTGAACACTGTGGTCCCCAGTCCTGCTTTAACAATAGACATCACAAGAGCCACCAAGAGAATGCGACTCCTCAGTTAAAAACTAATTGAATTAGCATATTACCAAGCTCAGAAGAAATCTTATGCACCTTGTTCTGTTATTTTACAGCAAAATATTCCCAAATTTAACCACCTAAATATGACACAATTGACACAAAGACACCTTAATAAAGTAAGGCTCCAGGAGGTGTTGTTGCAATATCAAACTCTGGAAATCGAAAATGTCATAATGCCTGACATTAATGAAGACCCATCAAGAGTCATGCCATGTATTCTGTTGTTACTGAAATACATTGCATCACTAGTATGCTGTTGGTTTATCGGTTTCTTTCCAAATTTTCTACAACACACCAAAACCTTTTTTTTTTCTACTTCTGTGGGATACAACAACATGTTGTGGGGTGTTTATGCCTGGTCAAGCAGACAAGATCTGGTGATATGGATTTCACATTTTACTTTGTTAACTGAGAGCTCTATATTCCGGTCAGAAATATTTACATCAAACCCAAGGTCTTTAACACTTTATGAATAGACTTATAATAAGATTCCAATACAATTATTCACAGCCCCTTCATTGTAATGTTTCTTATAAAGATATACCACTTGTTAAAATAGTTGTTATTTGGAGTGAGGTTACCAATTTTAGAAAACAAAAAATGCCTCAATTTTATTTGGGTAATCCCTTGGCAACTGTGCTAAACCCTGCTGGAATAAACCAATACATTTTCAGAATCCAACTGGATTGCATGAACTCATTTTATTGGTAATCCCAGGATACCCCAGTTCTTTAAAATGCCCTGAAAACCCAGCTGTGGTGAATACTGGCAGTGTACAGGTTGATTTCATTGAGCCCATATTATCTTATAAGTTTTACCATACAATCTATGACTGGTAATTTTGAATTTAAAGAGGAAGAGGTATGTGGTAGCGACAGTGGCTGAATGTGAGTGCATATATTTCTGAACTACACCTAGATAATACAAAAAAAAGAAATACATTCATTAAGAACTGTAAAAACTATTCTTCTTGTTATGTTTGCCTTTTGGGTTTTAAAGAATGACACTTTAAAGGAACCACTTATTTGAAGTAGAATCTTTAAGCAATTGAAGTAACAGATAAAACTGTCCCATGCTTTCCCTGGGATAATCATGTGGGAATATTTGTGGATAAAGACAGGGTTGATTGAAAGGGATGTGATACTGTTTGTAAACTAGCTGGTTCATTATCTGTTACTTCCAAAGCAATCATTCTGTTCTGACTGCCCTAATTATTTAGACATAGCCTAATGTTTTATCTAAAAAAAAAATAAATAAAACAAAGTGAGGATTAAATCACAGAATGAATTTACTATCAAGCTGCTGTGTTAATAATATTTCTATCCAGTGTGCTTTTTAAAGCCTCATATTTCAGTGTAATCAATTTACACACTGACTGCCTTGGGGCTCTGACTCATAGATCATTCTCTGTTTACACTTTTTAATAGTATCAGTGCTGCCATCCATCAAATGCATTTCTGTTGCTTAATTTATTTATTGTGAATATCATAACAGGAATATTGTGGAAATTCAATTTTGTTTTATTTTAATCTGAAATAAAATAGCACCCATGTCAAGGTCAATGTTTAGTTTTCTTCATGACTGTCCAAACCAGACTCTGCATGAGTTTATCTAGTTTAGACTTAACATACATCTGTGTTACTGCTTTTATACAGCATGTTTTTATGTGAAGGACTGTGACTGGGTGTCCCCGCACCTGTGTTTATTTGTATTATTATTATTATTATTATTATTATTATTATTATTATTATTATTATTATTTATTATTTAAATGTACTGTTCTGTGTTTGTTTTATTGTTATAATTTAATGTAGTTTGGCAGAGACAATGTTTGTTTCTCGTCTCTGCCAGACTACATCTCGTGAGATTGCGTGGTTGGCATCTTGACAGCTATTGACAGATTGGCTGTCGACCGCGCATATGAGAAAAGCCATGCAGAATGTGGTTGAGGGAAGCTAGGTAATTGATGGCCAGTTAATCCCTCGACCACAATATAAAAACCAGCAGCTTTAGCTGCCCGGGGTTGGGTGTTCAGGGAGTAAGAACGAGCGAGACGAGAGAGAGGAGTTTAAAGAAATAACAATCTCTACATGTGCTGGTCCTAAACTGGCATGATACTTGTTCAGAAGGGTTTGTTTGTTTGTCTGTTTTTTTAGCCACCTTGCCGTTTTGTTTTCTGTATCAGTGCTTCGTTCTGTGTATTTAATAAATGCGCGACCAGCACTTCAACCCGCAGTATTAGCATCTGTCTCTTCCTGGTCTGACATCACCACCAAGCCATCCTGTCCAGAAGGACTTACTGGATTTAAACATTAGGCTTGTAAAATACTCAACATTAATGAAATTTGGCCAGTTCTTCTAGAATTTGACTCGACAGATTGTATTTATCTTTCCCACCATGTTGGTAACACATTATTACTGCTAAGTGGTATATTTCAAATATTCATCTGGTTGCCTCTATGCTAGTTTATTGCCATCACAAAAGCCAAAATCTCAGGTTGTTAGTTTTATATATTAAACCAGTCCTTATAAGAGGGTGTGTGGTCCAGTGGTTAAAGAAAGGGAATTGTAACTAGGAGGAACCTGGTTCAAATCCCAGTTCACTGACTCACTGTGTGACCCTGAGCAAGTCACTTAACCTCCTTGTGCTCTGTCTTTCAGGTGAGACATTGTTGTAAGTGACTCTGCAGCTGATGCATAGCTCACACAACATATAGTAACATAGCCTCTCTCTGCCCAGCTCGAGGCATCTAGTAACCTGAGAGCCTTATAGTGAGGGAGCACTCTGCTCAGCTCATTTGCCCCTTTAATTAACATACGCAGAACTGCACATTTCAAGCAGTTTGGTGCACTTCTATTCATACAGAATAACTCAAATCAAAACAAAACCTAACTCCTATTGGAGTGCTAAACTAAACTTTTCTTCCGTTCCAGCTATATTGAACGGCTAAGCCATTTACCGATTTCAGAAGCACTTTTTCACACACAGTTTACAAGTTAAATAACACTAAGGGTCACAGATTACCTTTTCTTTATCCCACACATGACTTTGACCTTCACACAGACCCCAACCAAACATTTTTGACCTGTTTTAAAACCTGCCTGCTAATTAAATTTTCTAAACCAATCAAACAAGTAATCAATTAAACCTGTGGCTGTGCAAAACAGCAACAAAACCCACATTTATTTGGTATAAATTAACCCCATCTCTGCCAACCACCACCAATACATCATCCCAGCTTGCTTTACAGACAGGGCTCTGCCTGCAAAAAGATTGTATTGTATGTGAAATCAGCACTGTATGTGATATTGACATTTGTACCTGGACCCAAGAGCAGAGAGAAAGTTTAATGACGGAGCTAACACAAAAGAGGAAAGCATTTTGAGCTGGGTATGCATATTACTTCAGATTTAGTGCATACAGTAGTTAGTACTTGTTATGAGCAGACATACCAGATGTAAAAGGTGCTGAGTCATGGCTACTATTCTAAAAGCCTCTAATAATAGATTTTTTTTCTAGATGGGGCAATTACTGGAATAAAAGGATGTTTTGGTTCCACAGTAACATTACAGTGCAAGAGAAGAACACAGACTCTGGGCCTTACATACTCTTATACCAAGATTACTAATTTTCGTACTGTTTCTGTAATTCTGGGTGGTATTTTATTCAGGGTATTTTCATACCAGTTTAGCTCCATTTACTGAAGGCATTTAGCAGAGGATATAACACCCATGTTAGCCTTAGAAGTCATAATAGAATTGGTGCAAACAGTAACCAACAGGGTCTGAAACGCCTGTTTAATGGCTTGACTAGAGTTGGCCGATTTTAAATCAGGTCGATTTCATGATTTAAATCATTGTTTCATTTACTACCTATTTTATATAGTTTATCAAGGAAAATACATGAAAAGTATTTTTTAAAAATCTTTTATTAACACAAACATCTTAAACTCTTACTATCTATAAACTAAAACTCTTGGGGCTGTATTCTGATCACAGCGCCAATGTGAGTGCAAGCACGAACGGCTTTATTTATGATGGAGTAATTTAGTTTGGTATGTTACTATTCACAAATCACCTTTTCCAACATCGTTAAATTTACAGTTTGGAGATACTGTAGAGCTACAAATTTGTTTTAAAAAATCAATTAAAATTTAAAAAAAAAATCAGATTTTTTTCTTTTTCTTTTTTTAAATAAAAAAAATCACCAACACTGGGCTTGACTGTATTGTGCCTGACCTTGACTGATATACTTCATTCACAAGCAACTGTGGTTATATTAAAGTGTGCTGAGCAATCAATTTTATAAGGCTATGGATCTTGGTGCCTTTTGCTGTAGATCCTGTGTCCTGATTTCAGCTACGTGTAGACCATTGGTGTGATTGAACTAATAACTTTAGTTTGGTTGTGATTGAAACAATGTATTTTAAAAAGTCTATTACAAATTCAGTCTCTTTTGAGTGACTAAATGCCAAGACACAGCCTGTAATAGGATAGGTAATAAGAGGTCAGTAAAATATATGGAATAAGTGGGTGAAAATATATATTAATATTATTTGTTTATTTAGCAGACACCTTTATCCAAGGCAGCTTACAGATTATAGGGTGTGTGAACTATGCATCAGCTGCAGAGTCATTTACAACAATGTCTCAACTGAAAGATGAAGCACAAGGAGGTTAAGTGACTTGCTCAGGGTCACACAGTGAGTGAGCTGGGATTTGAACCCGGGACCACCTGGTTCCTTATCTTTAACCTTCTCTTTAACCCCTGGAACACACAGCCTTCTGTATATGTACCATATTTACACAATACTGGACTCCTGCTACAGAGGATTGCTAGATTGCTGTGGTTAGAGGGACAGATGACACATCAAAATATAAAGCTGTTTTCTCTGCCAATCTGTCAATAAGGACCAGGGAGGTTAATGAACTCCCAGCCCAAGTTCCTGTGTCTGCGATCTGCTCGTTATTTATTTAACCAGGAGATTCACCCATTGAGACGAGGCCTCGTTTACAAGGGGGGCCTGGAAAACAATACAATAAAGGCAGTTACAAAGTACAAATAACACAATATAAACGTGCGGTTCAAACTTAATCAGCGAACATACAGAGATCAAAGAATAAAATACATATCTGTTTGTTTATGTGGACTGAAGGAGATGCATTGGCAGGAGGTTCTAAGCAAAATCTTTAAAACCAGAGAAAGAAAGATTATCAAATTCTGCTACGGTAGTTGATATTTAGAAGATCATTCTTTCCATACCTGTTCGGACCCTTGGAACAGCCAAATGAACAGACTCCTGAGAACGTAGACAATGCCAGTCCTTTCTACCATAACTAGGTACCAAGCCTTTAAAAACATTAAATACAAACAATACCAATGAAAAAGGCTCTGATTAAGTGAGAGCCAAACTAGTTTTATGTACATACTGTATGACAATGATGTGTCACTCTAGAGCAACACAAATGATACAGTATATCTAATTTATACAGTGACTGTTTACAAGCAAACTGGTAAATATTATCACCTTGGCTTCAGTCGTCTCAAACAATGCATGCCCTTTCACTGTAAATTGAACATTATTCACTCTGTTGTGCCGCAGTAGAAATGTGGAACTTTCTATTGTGCTATTCAGATTTTATTTTAAGCAATTCAATTAACTCAGTCTCGGCCATAAGGTGTCAATATACCTAGGGGCTGATTTTGTTGTGAAGTATACACATGATAATGTATAATGGAAACCATCTTCAAAACTGCATTTCAATAAGCCTTTCCATGTTAATGTTAAATGAATGCAGAATAAAATAAGATTTTTCAGTTTATGTGCCAAGCCCAATTTGGCCCCACAGTTCAACTGTGTTTGTCTGGCATTAATTCACAGTTGCAGATTTGCTGTAGACACCTTCAATCTCTGTGAAAAAGGCCATACATGATATCTATTTTAATGAGTACTAGTTTGTAGTAATTATTATTATCCATTAGTTTGAGATGTTAATGGAGTCCCAGAGGACAGTATACATACAACATTCTAAACACTAGATAATTAGAATGGCATTACACAATACAGGTACAGAAGTACTTCATGCTTTTTACAGCGTCTACTCACACCCTGATTGTGTCGGGATTATGATTTTAAAGTAAGCTTGGTGACCCTAGGGTACCCATGTGTCACATGCAAATGCATGCCCTTTCCAAAGTGATTTATAGGTGCAATGTTGGCCTGTCCTTGTTACATTATTATTTAGGCAGGCTTAGCAACAGGGGGTTACAAGAGCAGGAGACAAACCAAATAAATACACAGAATAATCAATGGAATATAAATTGTATAATGGTGTGGCTGGGAGCTGGTACAGTATATACTCGCAGGATGTGCTTCTCAGGTGGGAAGTCAGGGTTGCTGCAGTGGGCAGTGGTTGGGATCTACAGGAATAATACACAGTAGTTATCATCTGTTATGTTGTGTTGCTGTATTCTATGAGTCCTATGATTTTCTCAATTAAGTTATCCATTATGGGAGTTGTTGACTAGCAAAAATTGACCATTTCGCTGACACAGAATCTTAACCTATGGCCATATCACTGATACATGCCAAATACTTTGAGATGCTCTGCTGACAGTTGGTACACATCTGCTCTCTAGGATTCTTTCAGTCAGGTTCCATTGTCGGTGTTAGCCACAGCTTAACCTATTCACTTCTGTGTTGTTCTAAGGTTGAGTTTTTGACGGTATTGATTGAAACCAGTGCAATACATGACTGTAACAGGGACTGAATTCCTCTGCTCTTTCATTACAGGCTGTTCATTTGTCCTGCTGGACCCTTCTTCGGGACTCATCTTACTATACTCTGTCAGTTGTGGCTCTTATTGTGGTAAGATTTATTTTTCATACTCATGTAAGTATCATGTATTGCTAGCAGTATTTCTTGCTTTGGATCATTTGCCAAATCCAGCCCAACCACAACTGTAACAAGGCTAGAGTGGGTCTGTGGGAGTGCTCTTAAGGACACTAGTGCTGCCCCCTGTGGGTGAGAAGATAGATATATATATATACTTGTATTCTTGTTATAAGGTGGAGCACAATTTGCCTGGCCTCGACTGCAGTGTTATAAAGGAGGAGCACTGTAGATACAAAAAAAAAGGGTTCTTCATCATTGAAATAAGCATTCACATTTACAGCTATCAGCAGTGCGACAAACAGGCTGATTCAGCTGAGAACAAATATGCATAATTCACCCGCTGAATTGCAGCAATATTGTGATGGAAGTGTTGGTGTGTTGACACTGATTTTCTGCTGTTTTAACAGGATTTTATGACTTGCTACTAATTAGCTAGGTACTGAAAAGAGGGAGGAGGACTTTCTGCAATATGGTGGATTTCTTTATTTCTTCATTCATTTTGTTAAACATTTGAAACACTGAACAATCTTTTGTATTAGTAACTATATTGATATGAAAGTAGCCTTTTCAGAACGGATTGTCAGTTACTGACTAGGAAGCAGAGTAAGAAGCTTAAAATGTCATTTAAGTGCTTTATTTTTACCATCCCTTGTTATGATGATTCAATCATTTGGAGTGGTTCTTATTAAACCTACTCAAATACGGTGTTTTTCATTTCAAATGCCAGCGTGCTTTCTCCTGCTTCTCTGAAGAGCCATATTTTCAATTTCCATGATTTTGATAAACTTGCACACCTGCTATCTACACCCTCAATCTGGCAAATAATACAAGGATGCAGCACAGTAATACAATACTCATATTGTTGTGGTTTTAATGTCTTTAATCATACTATAAATGGAAAAAGGCTACATTTAAGTTACTATTGAAACTGTAACTGTAGCAAACACACAGATTTAAACGTTGTGGAAAACCTGGGTTAACGTTGTGCTTGTTTTTGTTTTATTTTAAACTCAATGCATTCGTGCAGCTCGCTCAAGCATTCAGCCTCCTTTTGGCTTGAAAAAAAAAAAGTGCTTTGTAAAATGTTCCTTGCAAAATTGCATGTACTTGCTTTGAAATCTGCCTCACCTCTGTCTGGATACATTTTTTGGTACAGTCATGTTGCCTTCTTCATGACCAGCACGTCAGTTATAGGTGTGCCTGTCTGGTTGCTTTGTGATTGCCTTGATTGCATAGAAAGTGAGGTGTTTGGTTGATCGGTCAGTTCGGAAGTTTGGTGTTCGTAACTATAGATAATAATACATGGCAGGAGATTCAATTTGCATAAGAAACCAGTCATCTAAGGCCCAGGCCTGTTACACAAAACTGCAGGAGTTTCACATTTTTATCATCTTATTTCTATGTAAATCCTTTTTTTTTTGTGAACAATTACTTTTATTAATTTTCCTTTCTTTTCCCCACCCCATGGGAAAAGGGAAATGGGAGAGACAATACAGATAGAAAATTAAAAAAATCACAACAATACAGAAATACAACATAATATCAAGATAAAAACATGAATATTACAACAAGATGAAAGAAACTATTAAAACTAAAATATCAAAGAAAGAATATACCTCAATTAATTGAATGAAAGTTATCCTAGGGGAAAATGTCATAATATGCACTTGATCTTACTCAAACAACTGTGCCTCTTTATCGGGCACAGTTGTTTGTAGTATGCTTACCATTTCAACAGTGTATATTAATGTGATACTTTATAAAAGTTTACCATAATAAGAGCATAGCAAAGTGTAATAAAGCATAGTGAAAGCATGGTAAAGCATAGGTAAGTATTGTAAAGAACTGCAAGGTACAGTATAGTGAAGCATATTAATAAACATGGGAAAGCAGGGTTAATTCTATTGAATAATGAAATTAAGAAACCCTTATCCCAGTTACACATGACATCAGATATATTGGTTGGTATTTATGTAGACAGTTTATTTAGAAAAAATGAAATCTCTTAATTACCACTCAGAATTATTGAAAAGCCATTACTGAAATGGAAAAGCTTGCCATTCTTGTTCCTGGGTCGAGGGAGTGCATACTGTACCAATCCAAAACCTTCTCTGTCAGGATGTGCAAACCAGTAACAATCTAAATCACATATTGTGCTGGGGTACTCATATTGAGATGCACAGTACGTCCCCAGATACAACAGAGAATACAAATCTTTTAGATTTTTTTTTTTTCAATTAGCAGAAAGTACAGTAGGAGGCTTTGAAATAGTAAACACCAATAGCAGCTTTTCTAATTGAGGTCTGTGATTGGGATAAGCTTAGAGGATCTCGTGTGGTAGTGTTTCATATGCTGTCAGGTTTTAACATCAAACCATTGATGATGAAATCATTTTTAAGTAGACAGCCTTTTACTGAGACCTGCTTGCTTATTCAAAGAATGGAAGAAAGGCTTATCAGATACTGGTGCCCACTCCACCACATTGTAAGCTCTCTGTGCTGCAAACACAAGGCCTCTTTCGCCATCTTGTGGTAATTTATTGCAACATCAGGCCTATAAGACAAAGAGAACTTGAATCCACTTGAGGTCCGGTACTGTGTTATGCTGTTACAGTGCTGCACTACATGATTGTGACCTCAGTTAAGTCGGTTTAAATATTATATCAATAGTAGCCCTTGTAAAAGTTTACTACAAAAAGCAAAGTGTAGTAAAGCGTGGTAAAGTCCTGGTAAAGCATAGGGAAGGAATGGTAGATTTAATGAACTATGCGAAAAGACATGAGAGTCGGACATGTTTCGGCTCAAACAGTGACTAACCCAGATATCATTACCTTTTATAATCCCAGTTTCTTTTTTTTCTCTTTTTTTTTTTTTTTTTTTTTTTTTTGCAGTTTATTCATGATGAGAAAGTGTCCTGGTGAGTCTTGGTGTGAAACCTTTTCATGTACAAGGCCGTTGTCAGACTGCTCAAGTCACACCCGCATTTAGTTCTCCAAACCCTCTGTCCCTCTAATATACACTGTATCCTGAAAAACAAAATATAATGACTGCAGCATGTACTGCTTTTCTAGCTTCTTCAGCGCTATAACAAATGTAGTTTGTGAAAAGCCTTCCAGTTTCTTTGGATAATAATGACTATTGTATCCAATGGGCACAGAACAGCTGTATTGAAAATATATGCATGTGTTGTAATCCATTAAAAAAAAATAGCCCAACAGTGTTGACATGGGAAGGGAGATTACTTGCAATACAGCAATATTTTTTTGCCTTCTGGCAAATCCTTGCAATCTATTGTGACTTGGCAATCCCTCTCGTGGCCACACGTGTAGTGACTACCGCACGCGATGTGTCTCTTCTCAGTGTGCTGTAGTTGTTTTGTGTTTCTTATTATTACAGTTGTAAAGTGATCAGCCTTTTTTACTCAGAAATATATATATATATTTTAAAAACCTGCTGGTATAATATGAAGCTATATTATTCATGCTTGTTGGAAATGTGTGTGTGTATATATAATATATATATATATATATATATATATATATATATATATATATATATATATATATATATATATATATATATATAAAAAATGTATATTTTTAACTATTTCATTTTCTTTGACAGGTGGGAATCATTGGTGCTTGTCCTTATGTACCTGGTGTACATAGTGATCATGAAGTAAGTTGAGGGAACTTCAGTCCAGCCACAGTGAAAATGATGGAAAACTGAATAATTCCAGAATGCATTCACTATCTGCTGTAGGTCTGAAATGTGCAGTTTTGAAACAAACACATGTTATAGCAAATATGTATTTAGAATTTTTTTTTTTTTTTTTAATTATGTCTGGTACTGTTCAAGGAAAAAAATATCTATTTTAAGTAGTGAAATAACCAAGTAAAATGTTTTTAATTGTAGGGGGTCATGTATGTTTGTGACTCTATTATTATTATTTTTTTTTCTTTTGTTGTAAAGGCTTTTTATTATTCTGTTTCAGGTTCAACTACAGGGCGCTGCGTTATTTTGATCGCAGGAAGAAGAGTACAATAAACATGACCAATGGGACGACGAGCAACACGGAAATAGACAGCAATTGTGAGGCCACTGTGGTGTTACTCAAGAAAGGTACTTTTTTACATTTAGGGAACGTGTTTACTGTATATAGGTGCATTATTATTAAATTACCAGCTCTTGTCAGCACCCAAGTGGCTTTAAATTGTGTACTGGCACTTGTATAATTAGGAAGGGGCTATGACAAAAGAATATCTGAAATTAACAAACATGGGTATCAACAAAGGTGATGCCATTGTGTTGTATTTCATTAGGTTAGTGAAACGGCTTTACTTGATGCATTCATCTGGAGAGAGCAATACTGGTACATTGTTACTTGAGTACTTGAATACTGAAATGTTGCCTTTGTAAACCTGTAATAACGTCCCATTTCAAAGACAGGTAAATCAAAGGGTAAGGAAAAAGTCTGTTTTCATGTTTCACTAGATTTCATAACCCCCACATGATTTCTGAGTTTGCCTGTAAAGCGACTCAGAGAAAAAAAAAAAAAAAAAAAAAACACCTAGTGTAGTTGTCTCTTTACTTTGACGTTACCGAATGCTACCTATAACAGTAGGTATCCAACTCTTCAGCCTATAGTGTTTATATGCTGTAAACAAATGGAATTGATTAGACTGTGGTGGAATCTGGCTTGGTAAGCCACCAAGGGTCCCTGCTGAATTCACAACTGGGATTTTTGTAGAAATTATACACAGACATCTTTCTGTCAACAGTCATGTGTGGCAGCCACCTAACATTCGTTTTCAGAATGCAAAAACTTTGTCTGAATCACTGACAGTGTCAATGTTCTTTTAAAAAAGTTAAAAAGGTAGTCTATGTGATTCCTTAGTTACAGCAAAACTTGTATATGATATTTCTAACACCCTATATAAAGGTTGTTTAATTTATTAGTTGTGAGTTTGAAAAAGGTTCCTAGTTGTATACTCATCTTTAATGAAGCACTGGACTTAAATTTTTTTTTTGGCATGGCTTAAAAACAACAGAACTTTATCTTTTGTGTTTTGAGATGACAGAATAAGACATGCATGACTACGGCCTGTGCACCATTCTCTGTTGCTTCTTTTACTTAGATTACGGTAACAAGGGCAATTTCAAATGAAAGCCGTTCAAATGGTGCCACGACAAAACCATTAAAACAAAAATTCTGCCCATCTTAGGGAAGCCTTATAATGTGGGGCAGTTCTTTTATTTATTTTGTGAGTGACTCGCTGGATTGAGTTGAGTAGACTCCCTGTGAGGGAAGCTACATTTCATACAGCTGGGAGGATATTATATGCATGTGTATTTTTAGTCTGTATAAAATAATTTACAGTGAAAGACCTTGGGCCAGATTTACTGTAATAACATAGTGTTCATTTTCCTACCTAGTAAGAAAAAGCGTGTATGTAAATAGAAGGCCTCTAAGAAACACCATGAGGTCTGCTTTATGATAAAGCAAATTCTGTTTTAACAAGCAATTCTATTAGGCATACCAGAAATCATTTCACAATAAAAGAAGGGCTGTAGTGAATTACAAGGTTAGTATTTGCATGAAAGTTCTGACATTATAAATCATCTGAGTGGAGCTTTAGTGCAAATTATAATCATGAGTTAACCACAGCAGGCCTGTTTATTGTTATTTTAAATATCTGAAATGACTTGAAATTAGTAGATTTTTATCATTTCAAAAACACATTGAAACATCAAAAGCATTAACTCTCTACTCTCTCCTCCCTGCTTTAGTTGTGTTTTATTTCCATTTCCATTTAACCTTAAAGGACACATGATTAAATTGTGTGCGCTTTGTGAAAATAATGTTTATGATGTTTCTCTGTCTAGCAAATTTCCATCGCAAGGCCTCGGTCCTGATGGTGGATGAGCTGCTGTCCGCCTACCCTCACCAGCTCACTTTCTCCGATGCCAGCCTCAGGATCATGATCACCAGCCACTTTCCCCCCAGAACCAGGCTCACCATGGCCAGCCGCATGCTCATCACTGAGGTACTTTTAATCCAGTGTCTGCTGGGGGCCTACAGTATGCAGAATGAGGTTTCAGGCCAGTTCTCTGTGGACAGAAGTCTACATTGCAAGCAACACAATGACACTGGCACTAATGCGTGACTTCAAGGGCAATCTCTTAGGAAGGCAAAGGATTGCAGACAAGGCAGTGTGGGGTGGCACCTGTTGCTGCTTCCTTTGTTGAACCTGCTACATGGTCTTCCATCATCGACTCAGAGCTGCCTTTCACAAGAACTACATACAAACTATACAAACATGAATACTTCCAAGTACTGTATTCAACCTTAACCTTAGCAATAACCATTTAGTGAATCACATTTTATACAGAAGTGTACCTTTCTACCCCCTGTAGAATATTGCATTCATAATCCTGCCTCAAAGTATTTTATTAAGCAACACATTATGTTTTTGGTATTGTTTTTGGTACAAGGAACAGTATGTTGTAATATACATGCAAATACCTTTTCTTTCTCTACACAAAATACTTGAGCATTACAGGGTTAAAAAGAACAATGACAAAAGTAGCCAGGTTGGTGTAAAGTCATTTTGAATTGATTGTTCTAGGCATGCATCTTCAGTGCTGGCTCACAGATTAAGCGTTACCAGTACATTGCTTAAGTATGCATTGCTCCTTGTCCTGACAGAGGCAGAGGCTGATAAACAACAAGTCCTTCACCAATGGTGATTCGGAGGTGGCCATCAGGATATCCAACAAGCACAGGATCGAGAACGGCCTGGGCGCCTCCTCCGAGAAGGGCATGAACGGACATCATGGCGAGGAGGATGGGATCGAAGCAGAGAACGAGACGGAGAACGAAAACGAGGACAACGAGAACAATGAGAATGACGAGGAGGAAGAGGAAGAAGATGATGACAATCAAGGACCCCTGGTGCCCTTTGAACTGCCAGGTAACAGGCAGACTTTAAGGGTCGCAAAGGCTGTTGGCACCGAAAAATAGGAGACCTATGTAAAATTAATAAATGTGATATAATAGTCTCATTCTAGTTCTATTCACAGCATAATACCACTATCCCAATTGCTGGCAATGGCAGTCAAGTCCCAATACTTAAAAACTTTAGTTCGTACTTTTATTCAGTGTATATACTGTCTGGCACACTAATGTTTTATGAATGTGACTCATTATACTGTATAATACTTCTGTATAAATCCTAGTTATGAGCATTTTTCCAGTCTTTAACAAACTCTTGTTGCTAGAGGGAATTGCATGTTAATGTTAGTTAATGTGGAAACAAACAATATGAGAGTACTTAAGAGACCTGACTTTACTTTACACAGTCAATTAAAAACTTAAAACTAAATGACAGAAACTGAGGACAGCACTGTATTTCCTTTTCACAGTAGGGGCATTTGATAAGGTCAAGTGGCTTGTTGGTTGGCCACTGAGTCTTCTGTTGTATTTCACTGTCCCAAATTGTGCCAACCCCCGCTGGGAGAAATGGTTCATGGTCACCTTCGCAACATCTACCATGTGGATCGCAGGCTTCTCCTACATCATGGTCTGGATGGTAAGTTATGTGGTACTATCTAAGACCATCATTAAAGATTCCACATCAATTAAAAAACTTCTTTTTTTTTTAAAATCTTATATATATATACACACACAGTTTTTTTATTATATATTTATATATTTTTTATTATATGTATATATTTATTTCTAATCATGTCTGCCGTTGCTAGTGGAAAAATTGAGGAATTAAATGGACCTTTCAAAGATTCACTGCAGAAATGGTGCCAGAAAGCTAATACCAGAAAATATTCATTATACGTGTGGTTATGATGATTACTGTGTCATTATTAAGGGCAATTCAAGTAAATTGTTCAATTCAATACAGATTTGTTATTTGTATTGCAGCAAATGTATTTGGCCAATTAAAGTCTATTTCTAACCCCTTCTAGCCCAGCCACTAATGTGGTCATGTCACTCTCGTTGCCCAGGTAACAGTTATCGGATACACACTGGGAATTCCTGATGTGATCATGGGCATCACATTCCTTGCAGCTGGAACCAGTGTACCAGACTGTATGGCCAGCCTCATTGTGGCACGACAAGGTAAGACAAGAGACCATCATCTCTGGAAACCTAAACGAAGGTTTGAGCAGCTAAGTGGTTAACTCATACACATGCAATTAACAAAGAAAACATCAGACTTATTTAGGGTTAAGTTAACCACATATTACCATTGAATTGAAATAGCATTAGCTCCATTAACTGCAAGTTAATTGAATAAGAATTGTAATCAAGGTTTCAGTTCAGAGGAGGCCATTCAGCCCATCAATGCTTGGCCGGTTCCCAGTAGCTGATTGATCCCAAAACTTTGTCTAGTTGGTTCCAAATTATTCAGTAATGATGAGCTTGGCAACCCATTCCAGTCCTCACTATTGTGTAAAAAAGTGTCTTCCGGTCATGGTCTCCGTGTCAGATTTGTAGTTCGGCATTTCCCACCATCAAAATTGTATTGAATTTAGCTATTAATATTTGTGTGCATGTTTTAAAATGAATTTCTGCAACCTAAGCATTTTCTGTGATTCCCAAGGTAAGCAATGCTCATAGCCCTGCTTGTGTACAAAACAAAGGGACAGGGTAAGGATTTGAAGAAGGTAAGGAGTTGTTTTTGTCCATGGTGGAATCTTCTGAAATTTCAGAGTTTCCAGGATTGTCAATACCACCTAACATTCCACAGGCCTTCTCGGGAGACTCTATTCTTTGGTTATGTAAGCTAGTTGCTAGCACTTCTATCATTTCTTCTCTGTAGGCTACAGTTGGCTTTGTAAGCCAGAAATTGAATATGTATGATTATTATATCAGAAACATATTCCAAAAACAACATTGCTGAAATGCCTCATGTGGATTGAAGCTTTGTTATTTTAGAGTAAAATGTGCTGAACTTTTCAAATAAATATTCTTAAGCCATGTCCTCACAGTAGGTCCTTGTGTTGTTTGCATTGGATAACTTGTGTGTTTTCTGCAGGTATGGGGGACATGGCAGTCTCAAACTCCATCGGCAGCAATGTGTTTGATATCTTAATAGGGCTGGGACTTCCTTGGGCACTGCAAACCCTGGTCATCGATTATGGTTCATATGTAAGTGTTTATCTAATACAATACGTCATATTTTACATGGGGGTCCCGAGTGGCTCACCTGGTAAAAGTAGCAGCTCATGGAGTGAAGGGTGAGTCATGCAGTCAGGGGAGCACAGGTTCACATCCTGGCTGTGCAAAGTCATCAGTGCTGGTTGGAGATTCCAGAGGGAGCTTTGGATTGGCCTTGATGCCCCGGTTGGTTAGGGAGGTAAAAGTGGAAGGGATTGTTTACTCTCCTTTAATTACAGTGGATGCTACCAGTCAGGTACCCACTAAGCTCAGGCAGACACCTGTAGTACTTGCCATTGTCCTCCAGAGGCCAGAAGCTCACTGACATCCACTTTTGAATTCCTGGGTGTAGAAGGGGAAGTTGGCTTGGTTGTGGGATCGGAGGATGCCCACTAAACCTTCAGTTCTGCTGAGCTGCGGTGAGGGGGAAAAAGAAGCGAGTATTCTAAATTAGGAAGAAAATCAGGGGTATAATAATGTAGAAAAAGAAATCTTGCATTCGCTACACGCATTGACACACTTCAGCTATATCGTACATACTGTATGAGGATAGCTTTATTTTCCTTTCAAAATTTATCTATATAGTAGGAGTGCACCAGTTATTTGACTTTGAACGTTTACTATATCATCAACGAGTCCACTCCCAATGTTTTTCTAAATCTCCCATGACAGTTTTATCTACAGTAGTATCTTCCACACAGCATTTAGCTTTGTTTTGAATATGTATGATTATGGAAAAACTTTCATATATGCTTTTTCCAAACTTCTGGAGTATGGAAAGTAAGCTGTGTATTTAAATTGTTGTTACATGCTTAATATTGTGTCATCCTTATGTCTACAACAAGCATTTGAGGGTACATCCACACTTACATCGAAGAATGCTGTGCAGCTGTTGTTAAGTGCAGTGGATGCAGTGCAGTAATGGTTTAAATGAGGTCGATTCAGAAGGTGACTAAGAGAGAAACAATTAACTTCTAAATTCACATCACGTCATATCAAATCCTGACGGATTAACCACACAAAGGGTATTTGATTGGAATTAGACTTGGTGATTCTAAATGCTTTGTAATTTACACAGTGCCTACATGTTGTGGAAAGTGCATACATTATACATGCTCTATGGGGGTAGTTCAAAATGTTTTGAAATGTTCATATTGAATTTCCATTGATAAAATCTATCTTGAAAAGCTTGGCCAGACAATCTGTATTATCTGCATAACCAATGAAACGCATTCTGAGTAAGCTATTTTCTTATATCGAGTTCAGTAAAGGGTGCTATTCTTATACAATAAAGTTTCAGCCTGAATTACCATTAGATTATTTCTCACATAAGTGCTTATTTAGAGGGACTTACTCTGTGTTGATTCCTGGAGTGCGTTGTTTTAAAAAGGTCACACACTGGGGTTTCTCAATCTGAGGACACTGTGAGTGTTTTGTTTAATTTGACAATTCCAGGTTGTAATAAAGGTTGTAATATCAAACGCCTGTTTCAGTTCCTGAATGAGTCACTGATAGTGTTCATCCTGATCCACCTCGTTCCAGGGCTAATGGTTTCTCTGCTAGGCTATGCTATTTTCTATTATCTGACACGCAAAGCTTCAGTAATGAAAATGGCATGAAGATGAAGAAATATCAGGATGATGATGTCATGAACAGGCATTTTAAAGGCCATTAAATGCTTTCTGGGTCCCAGGGGTTGTAATTAACAGACATTTACTGTACAGTACACTGTTAGGCACAGCGCAATGTTTCCCAGGAATTTTACACAGGTCATCTGTTCATCATTAGATTAGGTGACCAAACTAAGCAAGCGTTACCTTCCAGATGTGATTGCCTTCTTTGTGTACCAGGCATAAGGTATTATTATTATTATTATTATTATTATTATTATTATTATTATTATTATTATTATTATTAATAGTATTATTAGTATGTTTAGTAGTAGTAGTAGTAATAGTAGTATTGTTCTACATTACAAAGTGTAGTTCTTAACAAAGGCTATTCAGAGAAAGCAAAGATACTGATATGTGTTATTATATACCCTGCACAAGGGTTATATTGATGTATTTTACACTGCTCATTCAGTAGTAGTGAATAGATTGGTATTTCTTCACACTAGTTTCTTGAAGACATGATAATCTAGTTCATGGTGAGTCCTTCAGAAGTGTTTGACAGGTTTTGATAATACTTTGAATAGACATTTGAGTTATTTCACATACTGTGAAAGTAGTTTATGCTGGTTGAGAAAACGAAGGCTGTCTTTTTACTTACGGCAAACAATGCTGACGAGGAAGGTTATGGACTTGCAGTTACACAATGTTTTGACATTGTAAAAAAACATTTGGTAAGAAAAGAAAAGCTACATGAAAGTATGCGATTTTGTATTCTTCTTGGATGTTTGCTACAGCCCTGTCTTCATGGCCTGCCTAGAATTTTTGACGAAAGAAAGCGAGATCAAGCACGATCTGAAAGCAAAAAAAATAATCCTTCTTTTATTCATTTCTTTTTCCTGTAGATTCATTTGAACAGCAGAGGACTGATATTTTCCGTGGGACTGTTGTTAGCTTCAGTTTTTCTCACAGTAAGTACATAATCTAAGTAAATGATATTATAACATTCTGTTGTGTGGCGTAAACAAAAGACAAACACACTCTGTCCCATCTGACCTATACTTTCCTCTTCAATGTGCTTTATAATAAAAGCCTAGATGGATTTTTACTGGAGAAAGGTTTCATGCACTAAACTATAAAGAAAACAACATATTTTTAAGTCACCTCAAAACTCCCAATGAAAGTTTAAAGCTTTGTAATTATAAATCACCTGTAAGAGATCAACCAGTTATAGTTTGCAAGAGAAGGGACAGCCATAAGAATCAGATCCAAAGGGGTTAAAACCGTTAAAATCCAAAGGCCTTGTCCTTTATCATTTGTCTTGTGTGGCAAGTTTCTGCTGCATGACCTTTTCCACATACTTTTAATAAAATGTGACGCTCATTACTCACCAAACAAACACCATTACCAAATGAAGGACTGTTTCTATCACACCGTAACAACAGTGATGCAACACCTCAGCTTCATGTCAGCCCCCCTGCTACAGCTCATGTTCACACATCTGTGCTAGGTAAAGCTTCTGCTGAATCTGCCATGACAGAGTTTTGACTGTCCTCAAAGTGGTTCACTTACAGCCTTGATTACATTATTAAAATAGATGACTGCGTCAGATTCCTATGGATTTCTTATGCCATATGCATTTAATGAATACCATAATGTAAAAAAATTATAATTTACAATATGTTGCACTGTTTTTCTCACCGTTACAACTGCTACTATCTCATAAATCATTGACGATACCCACATAATATTTCCAAAGTTGTGGAAACTCCTCGGGTATATCGTAAAGGCACCTGCTGCTTTGACCTATGACCTAGGTTGATTGCCATGGTTTCTGATTCTTTCAGTCAAGTTCCATTACAAGTGCTATTCAATAATATAAAAATGATCCATGCTGCTGAACTTTTTCACATGTCCATTTTACTTCATGTTAACCATGTTTACCTACTTCATGCAGGACATTTTTAAACACAGTTATAAATCACATATAAGAAATGAGCAACTCACAGTTTAGGATTTCACAAAATTCCTGTCCATCTTATCTTGTGTTCAGTTATCACCCTATGCATAGAACATATGACACAATTTTAAATAAACACTTTTTTTTTTTTTTTTTTAACAGTAGTTCCTCAGTAAAAACGTTGTACTTTATAACAAGTTAATCTACTGTGTGCATGACGTCTCTTTTTAGAATCTAAATTAGTTTAAGAGGTCCATGCCACTCCAGGTTTAACAGGTAAAACGATATAATTAACTAGTTCAGGGTCTGGAGATTTAATTGGTACAATTAAACAATTTAGAAAAGGGTTGGAAAAAAAGACCAGGTGTGGAAGGCCAACTGTAGCCATCCCTACCCTGAACTTAACACATTAGCCTATAAAATAAATGTGCCTGTATGTGAATGTGTGCCCATTTGTAATCTTAAATTGTCAGTTTACTGTAGCCCTCATGCATGTTTTATCTCTTCCTGTAGGTTGTGGCGGTTCATTTGAACAAGTGGAAGCTGGATAAGAAGCTGGGGTGTGGTTGCCTTCTCTTGTACGCTATCTTCCTGTGTTTCTCCATCTTGATCGAGTACAATGTCTTCACCTTTGTCAACTTGCCAATGTGCCAGGAGCTCTGATCCACTTTCATGGCAGCTTGGAGACACATAGTGCTGGTTTCTGTTTTTGTTTTCTCTAATTGTTTTTGTTCTACGGTGCAATATGAACACGTTGTGCATTTCTATTGGGTACAGAGCATAATATATGGCGCAGAGAAAGCCACAAAGAATATCTTTCAGACTGTTGTAAAAAAAAAAAAAATTCAAGAATGAGAATAATGCCTGTGTTGATGTGAAAATGTATTTTACAGTTTTTTTGTGATTCTTGGCCTGACTTTTTCAATGGGTTGTGGCAACTTCAGTTTTATTTGCTGCTAGCCAGTGGAGAGCTGAACAGAAGAGAATGCTGTAATGGATTTTTGTTTTTGTTTTTGTTTTTGTTTTTGTTTTTGTTTTTGTTATTTGCGACAGACAAGACTTAATGAAAGTTACAGGTGACCTGCTGTATATAATTGGAGATGGGAAATTGCGTCTTTTAAAATTTTGGAGTGCTGAAGTAACGATTTTGCCTCGTTTAAAACTGTTTTCCCTCATCATTCTGCCTGCGTACAAAATTAATATATGGATTGAAATTCACAATGCCAAGACAGATTGTTGCTCCCAAGTAAAAGGAAAGTAGCCTTCTATCAAGCCAACAGAGGGCTTTATTGTGAAGGTGGAGTGTAAGATGCTCTTTTTAATGCAGGTTTTATCCTGTTAAAAGTATTGCATTGATTATTGAAAATCAGCATTGCTTTATATGGTCAGTGTTTTAGTACAGGCCTGCGGAACTGTGCAATTCTTGGAGTTCTTGCCCTAAGTATTCCTCCAATTATTTCATTTATACTCAGCACTGAACTATAAGCAAATCAACCAAACATGTACTGAGTAGTGTACTGTCTAGTGAAATGGCATTATAATCTCTGACCCTTTACTTTAAAATTGCTCATAGAACTGCATCACGAAATACGCTTGATTATACAGAATAGGATTCTTGCATTTCAAATGTATTGACATTTTAGTTCCATGAAAAAAAAAGATCACTGGTTCATAATTAGCAGCATTCTATAATGGGATAACATGGGAGCAGTAATATTATCGTAAAACAAAAAGAATACAATCAGATACTAGCTGTATTAACTCATTATTAAATTATTTATATAGTATAGGTCTACTATACTTGTATGAGTCGATGTGGAAAAAAAATGACAAGGTTATCCTCTGATTATTCAGGCCAGTATTCAGCACTGTCACTTTAAGAGACTCATAACCGTTCCTGACGCCAGAGGGAACACGATGCCACTTTGTGGCTTGGAACTTGGTTTCAGGAGTAGGTTTCAGGCCACTGCATAGCACACCAGGGGAGCCTTGAGGTTTGATACAGCAAAGTTGCCTCAAACTGGTTTGCGAAAGTGGCTTTGTGTTCCCTTAGGTTTAGGCCACACTTGCAAGCAACAAGGGTGGAACTTTGTCTCTTGTAAATCACAATTACCCTATTCCTCACAGGGTATTATAAATTTCATTAGAATATCTGTGGGGAAATTATGAAATACTTTAGGCTAAGGGTTTATTCCATTAAAAAATGCAGTGCTGCTTTATGATTAGCATGATTTCCCTTTCCTGTCAAATATCTATTTTAGGAGTGTGTTGGGACCAGGAGTATGATCTCCCACAGTACACCTGGACATATTTTTAAGAGAATCAAAGAACAGAATAACATTGAAATAATGTGTGTCATAAAGCAGCTGTATATTATTATGACTGAACCATCCCGCCCCATCCTTAGTAAAGTCTGTACTCTCCACCCTCATTACAAGGCTGTCTTTGGTGATTGTTTGCTAGGTGGGGGCCTCTGTGTAAATTACAATTCAAATTGGAAGGTTCCACCAACTGCATCGCATAGCAACCTTCACGACTCACGCTTTTGTTACCCAGAGAGGCCAAGTATTTAATGGCCTCTCTACCCCTAGGAAGGTGGCCTGAACTCAAGCACATAGAGGAGTCTGCTTGAGAAGGTTTGCAGGACTGCCTCAGCACTGTCTGTATTGTTAACTAATAGAAGAATAATGCTGTACAGGGGCTGTAATCCAGCCAGTCTTCATCAAAAGATTACAAAGAAACGTGTCCATCAAGTAATCTTTCGCTGTGGAATATGCATCTTGGTCACCAAGTAATTCATTTCAAAAGAAATTCATGTTTATTAAGCACTACTGCTCTGTAGCATTTAGTTGTGACAGAATCATAATGAGGATGTTGTCTGTACCCAGAATTAACTTCCTTTGTATTGATGCGTTATCTGTCATGTCAATGCTGGAATTCATTGCTATGTATTGTACATTTATCTTAACGTTATCTTTTCCTTGAATTTGTTTAAGTCAATCAGCACATTAACAGGGAATGATAAAGTGAAGCTGTTCCATGATCTGTTGATATGCACTCTACCTAGATAACGGTGGCAACTCAATGATAACAAGTCTGGCTACAAACTACGATTTCAGAAAGGACTGGCAACAGGTTTTATAAGGTACGTGCACAAAGTTAGTTTTTATTATTACAGTAATCTGTCACGAATCCGACAGTGTTGGGACCAGAGTAAGGGTGGATATGTAAAAAGGCACATTAATGAATCCTGTTTTAAATACCATTATACACAGCTGTAACAATTAGTATATTCACACAATTATTGTTTTGAAATTCAGCTTTATTAGGGAGCTCCTCCAAATCCCTTGTTTCAGAAGATACAAGTTATTAATGCTTGTGACAGAGTAGTGAACTGAACAGCTCACGTGGCACTACCAGCAATGGCAGCGCATGGACATACAACACAGTGTACGAAAAATATCTGTACTAATCTTCTGTGTTCAGTAGTAAACTAACGTTGCTGAAGAGGTTGGTCATGGCGGATAAAGGGCTGGGGCAGATACGTGACGGATTACTGTATTTTTATTAAGCATCACTATTGCAGGGTAACCTGATAATGCATGTTGAATGAACAAGATGAATAGTCATTTAGAAGGTTTATATATATACATATATATGTCACAGAACCATTTGAAGTGCTACGAGAAAAAAAATCACTTCTCAGCTAATAGTACTGTTAATAGTTCTAAAATATTTTTAAAGGGAATAAAACTGCACACCTTTCTTTGGAAGAATTTAGTACTGTATACATAGCTCGTATACATAGCTTATTTTAAGTCTTCTTGTGTAAAGATTTCTGCAATTCAGTCAACATTGATATCACCCTGTCTCATGGCCATTGTATTTCTATATAGTTTTAAACTGCACGTGTCCGTCTTAAATTTCATATCTGTTTGCAGTTCTGTTGTTAGCGGTTCTCATATATCAAGCAGTTTAATACGTACCCATATTCCAAATGACAATTCCACTTTCCCTTTGAGTTACAATATCTTAAAATGCTTTCGTTCATTCCCTCTAGTACACTTGCACTCTCAACTACTGTGGTTTAAGTGCTAGATATAGCCATTCCTGTATATAAAGTATTGGTTGTTGTTCTGATTCAAATGTAATTTTCAAGATAAAGTCCCCCATAAAGTATTTATTTAAAGTAATATATACCTATGTTTGTATTCCTGTTGAAATGTCTTGTAGTTTCCACATAGTTTTGTTTAAAGAGTAAGTAGCGGGGTTCTGAAAAATATAGCATTATACATCCTCACGTGTTGCTACAGCTGTTAAATAACATACCTGTAATTTTTATTTTCATTGCTAACATCCGACAGCTTTTTACACTTAGAACTTTAAAGTCTATTTCAAAGCCCTTTTCAAAATGTCCTCTCTAGTGCATTGGGTTTGAGATCTATTATCAAAATCACTGCAGAAGGCGATTTAAAAAAAATAAGAAAAAAAAAAAAAAAAATCAACAACTGCTCTGGCTTTTCTGTTCCGTACCACATCATGGTTTTTGTTATTGCTGTATTACCTATTTGACAATGTGGGGAATAATCCGTACACTATCAGTGCACTAGAGCGGCCATTTTGAAAAGAGCTTTGAAACAGACTGTTTGCTTCAGGTGGAGTGAAAATGTAAACAATGAGAAATGTCAAGCATTTTGATTTAAAAGGAAGTCATTTAGATGGGAGTTGAGTTTTAACAGCTTTCTTTGTTGTTAGGGTCCCGCTGATGTTTTTGTGAAACTCACTTTGCCACTTTCAAAGCTCCGCAAACACAAACAAACCAGAGACACAATGCGGACAGTTGACAAGAGCAGCTCTCTTTTCAAGTTGGGAATTTCTATATAAAAATATATTATAACTTTAAAGACTTTGAGGTTTTACATTATAAGGTACTCAAATTTATATGGAATTCCATTCCTAGTATGTTACTGTGATGACTTTTATTTTGTTCTCAGCAGTTACTCCGTCTTGCACAAACAAACAAAATAAAAGAAACTTTGTTAATTTGTGATATTCACAGAGTGAGCTGTACTTGTGTGTATATATTTTGACTTTTATCTGTATATCTTTGGTATTTTTTTCTCTTCCAAATAACAATGTTAAATATACTTAGATATATTATATACTATAGAGTTTGTTTTTGTTCGTCTGCACTGTTTTATGATCTATTATTTCAGATTATGATGGAAATTACAATGTATAGCCATTGAAAATGGTTTACTTGGATTTTTGACGGCATGGTGATTTTTTAAAAAAAGCGTAATTTATTTATTTTTAAAAATCACAGTTATAAGATATAATTATGTAATAGGCACAGGGCACTCTAGAAGAGGCTGTTGTTATGCATATCTGCATGCTTGGTTTTAAATCATAGCCTTCCTGTGGTATATTTTTACTTTTACAGCTGATCATTTCCAAAAGTACTGTACGTATAATGATGTTTAATATATAAAGAGGTTTTTTTTTTGTTTTGTTTTTTTAAATCTGATCCCTGCTACTGTAATGTAAATAAAATGACCTTTCGCATAGGTCAGGTTAAAGGTCCAGTGTTGCTGTGGGAGTCTTATTTCCTGTTTTACGGTAGACTGCTTTGTTGCTGGAAATCATTTGGAAAACAGATATATACAATTGTTATTAAACAGCAAAAGCTGGTCCTTTGTGAAAAGGTTTAGCAATATTTGGGTCCTTTTCAGAAAGCTTTAAGGGGTGATTTGTTAAGGACTGTTTTTTTTTAAAGTCCATTTTATTTAATAAATTCAAGTTTGCCTCTGATTAAACGTTTCTTGAGAGGGTTTATTCTCATCTTTCAAAGCACTATTTAACCTGTAAGAATATTTATAGACATTCCTTAAAACAGTCCTTATTTTTTTGTAAATAAGTCAGACCCATAATCACATTGATAAAGATGTGTCACAATCTGTTGAATGATTGAAAAGGTTAAAAAATGATGTACTGCTTTTGGAAATAGCGGCGGCTTAACTTTCATGCATGGCAACCTCATATGGGGGCAGATAAAAAGAACTCTGCTATAGAGTGCCGTTTTTTCTCCATATAAAGCAATGGAAAAAAGTTGAGAATTTTCAATTAAAACTATGACTTTAGATTTTTTTTTTTTCAGCTATTTTCAAACTGTCATGCATGAAAGGGTTAAGCTAGGTCTGTGGTACTTGTCAGTTTTGTTTTATGTTGAAAGTGTAAGTTAGTATGTTTTCAAGGAGCAGGGTTCAATATGCTTTTAATCGTGAGGCTCTCCAAATGGGGAAATTAAGGGGTATAGTTTGGAAAGTGACATTCCCACCAGGATATAAAACTTATTAACTTCCTATTTTTAAATTTGAATAAAATTCTGCTGAGCAGCAGTACAGTACAATTGATTTTGATAAAATGTTTTAACCAGGGGGTAACAGCATCAAGGCTCTTGACCCAAAGCCTAGGCTAACATCAAATAAAGTGAATAGTGGGAAAAGATATGCCCCCTTGACTTGCAAATAAAAAGCTTGTACGTGCAATGCCAGGTCATCCCGGAGCTGTGATCAATCCAAAGGACGTCTTGGATGTTTAATAAAATACTTACCATCATGTCATTTCATTACTAAACATATTCACGGTCATTTTTATGGTAAATGAATGGTAAATTGTCATCACTGTCATTAGATTTTAATTAGATTAGGCATTAAATTACCTATTACCTGTTAGATAACTGCTTGTAAGCACCACTGTATATAAAACTCAAGCAAAAACATAACAAAAAAGGTAAGGTAGTTTTTGTTCTTGCTATTAAATATACTGGTAATAATGCATAATCAATGTTCTGCTTTGCCAGTATATATTTAATTTTCAAAAGTAGTAGTGCAGTACAGGCAGCCTTAATTGAAAATATGAGCATACAATTGCAAAAAGACTTTAGTTGCGGAAGTTAGTTAGAATAATTATTAGATTTATAATTTAAAATAATGCAAAGTTAATATATTGGATATACAATCAACATTATCCAAAATCCGTATACCCATAATGTATGTCTATTATAATACTGTTGTATTGAAATAGAATTAGTGATACCAGTTGAGAGTAATTAGTGTATTTAGTTTATTGGCTTTATGAAGTCAAGTTGTTACATTCTCTTCTGAAAAATATCCCAGTGTAGTATGGACAAATGGGGCAACCATTACTGGTTATCATAGGCAAAACACTCAACTCATTACTGGGATGTATTGGGAAATAGAAACAAAAAATGACTTAAAATAACTCTATACTATTGACTGAAATACAAGCTCTTTTCTGTATCCTGATTTCAAAAGATGACCCTGATTTTTTTGCACTGATCTGGCACCTATGAGACGCATTCCTTGAACTCACATTATTATGTGTTTCACCAAAAAAAGCTTAGTTACTTGTGACCAGCATAAGTACAGAAAATTGCTAGCAGACTCGAGTGGAGCCCTGAGAAAAGCAAAAGTGACTGCGAGCCACGGTGTCCGTAATTCATAATGGAATCCACATGGAGCTGTAAATGCATCCTGTATTTTAATAATAACTTCTCCCCTGATATTTAAGGGCTGTGTAACTCATTAACTTATTAAGGGAGGCTAGGAGGCATCCTTGTAACTTTAATAACTCCCCCTGTTGCAAGCACAGAAACATATTTGGTTACAGACCGGTGGGTAAAAGTACAAACCCACATTTGTTGTGTTGAAATAGGTGGTCAGAGTAAAGCTAGGCACACATGATGCTATGTGAAACACTATACCTGTGGCACTCCATGTACAGTACAGTACCTGTAGTACCATTATACAGGCTCAGCAACACACGGTTCTTCAAGATTCCCCTTATAAAAGTTTACTTCAGTATTTTTGCATGGTATTTTTGTAGTTTTACCATGCCTTTCCACATGGTCATGCATTTACCATAGTCTATCCTCGTTTGCCATATTTATTAATATGCTTTACCACACATTGCCTCCATATTCTTTACAATGCTTACCTCTGCTTTTGCTGTGCTTTATTACTTTTTGCTATGCTTTTACTATAAACTTTAATAAGGGTTAGTTTACCATAGTTTGCCTTTTTACTATTCTTTACCATAAATCACTATTCTTTACAATCCTTACCTATGCTTTACCATGCTTTCCCTGCTTTATTCTACTTTGCTATGTTTTTACTATGGGAATCTCTTATAAATCTGTGCATTAGTGTGTTAGTAAAAATCTTTCTATTCTCATAGCTTTCTATCTACGCCCTGTCGCTGATCCTGGAACTTTGTACTGTAATATGTTTTATTTAAACACAATTGTGACTGATTTTATTTGTTTACATTGTGCAAGTGTGGTGTTCAGCTGGCAGATGTCCCCCTAAGGTATTTGAAGTTGTGGGCTGGGAAATTTCTTCTTACTTGATTTTTGCACTTCAGGATATACATATCCAAATCAATTGTGCTTAAGAAGTATTGAGAGTGTTCCAAAAGTAAGGGGGCGCTTGCTAAAGCACCAATTTAGGGATACATTTATACAACTGGGACATGATGGGCTAGATTCTTAACGTTGTTTACTCCAAATCGGCATTAGCACAAATTGTTTTAAATAATAAAAACAGCCAGTAATTTGCCAAATCAGAAAAGGCTTGTGAGTAATTTGAAGTCGTTTCTTGATTGTTTCGGAAATGTAAACCAGTATTTCTCCCCTTCAGACAAAGATCACTCTAATGAAAATTTGGAGTAAATAGCTTTTAGAATCTAGCTCAAGCTAATCCTGAGAGATATTAAAAATATTGTGTAGTACTTGTGTTTTATTTCTTAGGACCACAAAGTCCAAGTAACAGATGGTCTATAGTATACCCACAAGTTATTAATATATAAGGTTATATTAAACTAGAGAGACACACAACACTCTCCCAATTAACCAGTATATATATATATATATATATATATATATATATATATATATATATATATATATATATATATATATATATAATCAGTTTGATTATTTCATTGCATTCATGTTCATTCACAAGCCACTAAATGACCAAATCCTCAACTGTCTGGTCCAGTTCCCTTCATGATATGGATTTGCACCCGACACACACTCCAGTGAGGCACTGGTATAAACCAGTGCAGTACTGGGGCCGGTATATAATACCATTCCATATTCCTTGCCAGCCAGTGACAGAACTGCATCATCACTGATAAAACAAAACAATATATTAAAAAAGCAGTATCTGCTTGACATGTCGAGTTGCTTGCTTTATCCCAGTGGAATTTGTTTTAGATGCCTGTTGTACTAGTAGTTGAATCCTGCTCTCTGAATCTTTGTTGTTTTAATGACTTTATTAAAAAGACTACCCAGTGCTTTTATGTGCATCATTAGTATGACAGAGGTCTATGTAGTAATATGTAACAACAGATAATAATACTGCTTATATATATTTATATATTTCAATTGTAAACTTACAGTATTAAGACTACTGATTACATCATTCAGAGACCCAGTACTATATTAAAAGAAACAGCCATTTAGAAATGTGTCAGTTAAACACACACAGCTGTTAACTGTGTGTGTGTGTGTGTGTGTGTGTGTGTCTATATATAGTATAGTAATTCTTAGCAATGTTCTTAACAGGCACCTGGTTAAAGATTGATTGAAAATTAGGAAAACAGACTGCACATATATATATATATAGATGTGCAGTCTGTTTTCCTAATTTTCAATCAATCTTCAAACAGGTGCCTGTTAAGAACATTGCTAAGTTGTAATGTTGGTCCTTTTATTAGTTTGTCAGCAACACTGGAGTTTTAAAAAAAACTAAAACAAAAAAAACAGTTATATTAATATTATTATTTTGAATTATTTAATCAATTAACCAGATATTTATTAATGTTTTATGTGTCTAAATAAAACTTACCAGAAACCTTGCTCAACCTTGTTGTTATCTGACAACTTGTTTTTAATATTTAATAAGGTATTGGTAAGGCTTTATGAGTAAACTGCATTTTAAAAACAAACAAAGAAAAACAAAACAAATTTGAATAGCAATATTAGTATACTGAAGAAGAGGTAGTCTTGAGATGGTTTACTTTTACTATGAGAAAAGGCTGTTACTCAGGTCCATACCTAATTACATTTCAAGAATGGTGTAGGGGAATGGAAAGCTACTATAGGCAGGATGTGCTGGTGCACGTATATCCTATACTGGTCAACAGAACCTGATCTAACTATGGTAAAAGATCTTATCATTCCAGGAAAAAGCTACAGCTATTTGCTGTGGAGACGTTTTCTCATTGTTGTTGTGCTCAGTCCTGCATTTGATGTTGAAACTGTAGAAAGTGTAAATAAATAGAGGCTTGGTAAAAAAAAAAAAAAAAATTAAAAAAACAGTTTTCTTAGAGCATAGTTTATGTACAGTAGATACAAAGTCAGTATTTTGTTGAGAGTTCTTTCTTGTTTTTTAATGTAGCTCTCAGAAGAAAGAGGTTCCTGCACGTTTAATGTTTCAAACGTAAATAAAACCCCCACTGTGGGCAGGTTCATTTTACTTTGTGTACAACAAAGACTGACACAGAAAACTGACACAATTTGAATGATGTTCAAACTTTTAAAATATTATTAGATTAAGTAAGAATGTTAAGGCAGATTGTAATATCTAGAATGTCGGTATATTCATATGTTTAAATATTCTACTGTAATGTTTCCTGCAACTGTGAAAGTAATTAACTGATTGTTTGTGAATCCCCTCTTGACTCTTTCTTTGGCTGTTCTTGATCCAAAGAAAAAGCTAAAGATTGTGAGTTCAAGTGACATCTTGGCAATAAACTGATTTACATACAAGTCTCCTTTTTTTCTTGTTTGAGTGAAGTTATTTGAAGAATCTTCTTAAAGTTACCAGAACATTAAGAAGCACTAAAGGGGTTGCACGAAAAATGTGAATCACCTTCCACAGTACTGCAGTAAGCATGAGAAATGCAAGCATGAAATGAAGCATTTCTGAGTTATTTATTAATAAAGGGCACAGCAAGTAGCACAGTAGATACAATGCACAAAATAATGACTATGAGATATAATCAATTGTATAATCAACTGCTGTACTAAGAGAACCTACCCTAACTCATTTTAGATGATTTTTGGAACAATCAAATTTGTGTTAGAGAATTTAAGATTCTGAATTATCCTTTTTTAAATTATTTACAAAGCTGAGAACCTGTGGGACCTGTTTAAACTGCCCTAGATGATTTTCAGATTTGGTATGCACAATATATTACATTGCCAATGAAGCAGTAGTACATATACAATATGTAAAACTTAATAAGGAAATCTAAATGTTGTGCAGATGTTATTCCTAATAGTCTGGCACTTGTTTATGATAAATTACATGATTTCCAGCCATTGGCAGATACTGCTTTTATAAACACCCAGTTGTGTTATTAAGTGGTGGGCTTCTATGAGAGATTTAAAAGAAATGGCATATCAATCCCTTTTTAACTTTGCTTATGATATCCAAGATTTCTTAATGGAAAACTAAATCACATTCTTCAAAAGCAGTCATGGTACTTTAATTAGCAAGTGTCTGGCTTTCTTCTAAATGCAATTTGCATGTTAGCAACAGTATTTCCAGATGCTGAGCTGAATATTTCTTTTGGGTTTTCCATTAAGGAGATAGACTTGGCATTGGCTTGGAATGCTTCATTCCATTACAGAATTTGTTGGAATCCATGTTACTCGTAAATGAAAATAAAGTACAGTGCATCACGAAAGCACCAAAGTCACCAATTTCTGCTGTTAGAAAGTCTTAGAGCAGTTAGAGCTGGTAGTTATTCACTTTAATTCCAGTACCTTGTCACACCAGCAGGGGTCGGCATTACCTGAAACAAAAGTAATAACCTGCAATAACTTTCATCGATAATAAATAGTGACCATGTTGCTGTATAATACAAGCTGATATCCCCCAGGCCATATGTGTGTGTGTTAAATTTGAACATTTCCATCTAATATAAACTCTGGTACCTTGAGTGGGGTGAAAATCAATTGTAAATCTCGAAAAACTACTCACTTATAAATCTTTTGTAGTCATCTTTGTATTACTTTAGTATAAATACATGTTAATTTAAATTCATATATTGTTTTTTTCTGACTTTATGTGACTGAAAAGACACACATTTGCCCATTTTCCCATTGGAAATAGTGATATTTTGAAATATCACTGTCCTGGTGACAAAAGCAAAGTTTGTGGGGAATAATAGCCATTTTCTATACTTTTGAGGCATAAGTAATTAGGAAATAACACTTACTACCCAGGAACAAAAATCGTGTTACATAGTGTTATCAAAACGTTCCTTATCAGTAATATAACATTGTGGATGTGTTTTATTTTTTCTCACAAATAAACAAATAATTCTACATGTAAGCTACTCTAATGACATGTACACCAAAATGAAGATCTCCCTGAATGACAAGCCAGTGAATACCACTGATCTGGAAAAGTACAGTCTACTGATAAAGTGTAAACTGTTACATTGGAGGTCTCCTTTTGGGTTGGCATAGGCATATTAACAACATATCTTACTTCACTGTTTTGTAAAGAAGCTGATACTTTGACTGCTGTGTTGCAGTACCATGTCTTTTATTAAACTGAGCAATAAAACCTGCTCTAATAACCCGTTCACTTCACTTGAACTTAATTCTAATCAGAGTAGCTAATCAAAATGTTCACCTCATCCAACTTGTTTGCATGAAAAATGGTAATGCAGACTTAGTGAGCTTGAACCTAAGCTTGCTTAATGAGATTGCAAGCTATTTCAAATATACTTGGCTTTTCTAAAGTATTCCTTGTGGCATTCAAGGAGAAAATACATCATAATCTTTTGGATCATGCTAAAGAAAGAGTTAGGCAGTTTTTTTTTTTATTTAGTTTTGACAGTAGCACAGTGTACCCCATGAAGGTACAAATCTGTGTTTTTTCAGTCTGTCTTACTTGGCTTTATACACTTTGAAATAAGTCTTTGTTTTTATAGAAACCAGGGATCACAAAATGGCATAAGTCATACCTGTTTTGCACTTCCATTAGCTACATTGGTCTCGAATATGCAGTTTTGAAGAAACATGTGTATTTTAACTGTAAACATGATATGTGGTTGTGAGGCATGTGAGAAAAAAAATGGAATTTCCAGAGGAAAATAGGTGAGACAAAAATTATGTTCTATTTTTTTGTTACATGAAAGCTTGACTTCTACTGTCGGGAGGCTGAATTACAGACTGAAACCCCTTTGACTCATCACAGTGGTGCACTGCATTAGGTTAAAGCAGTGGTGTAGTGGTAAATAAAAGTGGGTAAACTCCCCTGTTTGGTGCCCCAGGTCAGGCAGTGGCATGGTAAGAACTTAAGTTGACCATTGTTTCTGATCTTTTAATTGGGTTTGGAGGACATCAGGGGCAAAAACGAAAGCCATTAAAATGCATTTCTTGCACAGAATAAAGAAGAGTCTCCAAGGCAAACAAAATACACACGTTATAAATGTTGAAACTCTGGAAAAACTTATTTAAAATAAAATAGTGAAGCCCTCTCCCAAGAAAATTAACAAACCAATGTCACCCCCATCCAAACAGTTGTTATTCAGCATTGTAACAGGAGGTTTTGTTACCTGCTATGTCAATTGTGGGTGTCCCCTGAATGAAGTATGCAATTGAAAATGCCACCCAGGCATCCAGGTTTTATTTACAAGTTACAATTGCAGTTGCAGTAACAGGTGGTTGCCACAGGGATAGTAGCTATGGTAACCCTTATGCAGGAGGACATCCACAAACTGGCCTCCCTGCCTCTGCCATCTGTCCACTCCAGCTCATCCAAAACTCTGCTGCTCACTTTGTCTTTTCCTTTCCTCGTTTCTCCCACACTACTTCGCTGCTTGTAAAACTCTTGTACTCTCCTATTGCTGTCTTGACCTTTCTGCTACCTCCTACCTACAGAGTATCATTTCTCCCTACACCCCCTCTCACCTCCTCTGCTCTTCCACCACTGGAAAATTAGCTGTTCCCCCACCTCCGCTACCCCCCTTCCAGAACCTGCTCCTTCTCCACCACCTAGGTGGTACGAACTACCCACGGATATCAGGACTGCTCAGTCCCTGACCACCTTCCAGGTCCTCCTCAAGACACACCTGTTCAAACAACTCTCGACTATACTGGACTATATGGCACCCAATTGTACCAGTACTTGCATCAGCTTGAACTGCTCCACACCTTGCCGTATTCTACTACTGCTCTTAATTATAACTACTTCCTGTAACTTTATTTGACTTTACTCTTACGAGTATCCGTACTCACTTTTTTTTTTGTTCTGCTTATTGGATTTTACACATTTAGACATTTATAATCACTGTTCACATGTACAGTTCACAATCAGTGTAATAAACAGAAAGATTAGAAAAAAAAGAAGAGAGAAGACAGGACAGAACAGAGGAAAGTTAGAGTCACAGGAAGTCACAGTTGAGTCAGTTGGAATTTACACAAAATACTATAATAAGAAATAAAAGGCTGCCACATAAAAAAGAAACTTGGCAGTGGAGCCTTATAAAGTTCATTTTACTTTCACCAACTGCATGTGCTGCATAAGTTCTCTCATCCAGTGTGTATGGATTTTTTTTGTACTTGCTCTTATTTACATGTAATTATTTACTGTATTCCTTATTTTTCGCTCTTATTTGATTTTGATCTTTTGCTAATGATTTTATTGTACTTTAACTGCTTTTATCTGTAATGTGATACTTTGTACTGTGATATTTTGTAATAATTGTTAGTTACCTTGGATAAGGGTGTTTGCTAAGAAATAATAATAATAATAATAATAATAATAATAATAATAAAAGAGCAAATAACTGGGTTTCCAGCTAAACCATGTGGCTGGGGTTTAATTGACCATCAATCAATCAAACTCCAGCCACATTCCACACATGGATTTGGCAGGAATGGGATTTAAGTTCCTGGGAAACTTAAATTCAAAATATTTAAGCTTTACTTACAAGACAATTACCAATTCTGGAATTTTAACCTCCAGCCCTGCCTTATCTAACACACACTTATTGTCAATATTTTTAACTTTATATATAAATCAAATAAACAATACACTTACATTTGCAGAGCTTCCGCCCCTGCCACAAGCACACATACTGTATAGTCATTACATGAGCACAAAACATTTCAGCAGGCGCCACAAGGCCTTTTAATCATCATGACAGCTATCAGAGGAGTGGGCCTTGCACTGCCTAGATCTAGTGTAACTGGCGGAATGGTGCTTTTGCAGCCATGAGTTGAGGTACTTCTTTTGGTTCAAATAGTGCAGTGGGGGGTTGATTCTAATCATCATCAAACTGGCAATATGTTGCATTGATGGAACGGTTCTCTTATCTGTTGCAATGTTATTCATGAGGCTAAAACCTCTTTTACTCAGCAGTACTACATGGAAAAGTCTCCATACAGGGCATAAGAGGTTTCAAGTCCTCCGGTTCACTGTTAGGGTTTTCTACTTAGTCTCGCATTTTATTAATAGCTTGTTCTGTGCTCAAACTGAAGCATTGGCTCACTTTTCTCTCAAAATGGCGAATGCTTGGATTTGATGGCCATCTACATGACTCCAAGATACTGAGATACTGTCAAGATGCCATCTCCATATGAAAGGTGCTTTACCATATTCTTAACAAGACTCTGAAGAAGCTGCCCAACAATAATACATTCCAGCTTTGCATATGGCTATAGAGTTATTGCCCTGAATTCTCCCGTCTTTGGCTTTCAAAGCCTCCTCGTATTTGTCTCGTGATGAGTCCTTGAAGGAGGCTAACGCTCTAGTAGTCTGTTTCACTAAATGACACCCATACAGCTTGTACAGTCCTCAAACTACTAGCCACCCAGCGTACAGCCAAGATTCGTCCAATGCGTAGGATTTGGGATCCTACTTCTGCTGCTGATTCACTGAGCTCACGTTCACTTTTGCTTGTCTGGCTGTAAATATTAAGGAGCTTTTCCATAAAGGCTCTGAAATGGCTGATAGTGGTGATCTCATCAATAGCATCTGCCACTGCTAATTCAAGCCTGTGGTTCATACAGTGCCATTTGAAGTTTTGGATATTTAGAACACAATCTTGTTGCCACACCAGAGTTCCTGTCTAGCATAACACTAGCCCCATCAGATACAAATGAAACCCAGTTTTCTTGAAGATATCTGTCAGTCAAAACTAGAAATTCGAGATCTATAACGAATGGATGTGCACAACAGGCGAGATTTATGGATGTTTGTGTTAGCTGCTGCCATTTTAAAAGACCGCTTTGTGTATGTGAATGCTCTTAATATTACCCTTCAACACTAACCCCAGTTAACACAACCTTCGTCATTTTGGTAGAATTAATTAATCTGTGTTTGTTTTATGTTCACACCATCCCACTCCAGGGGGCAATTCTGAAGTACATAAATTGAAAATGCAAACAGGAGAGCTAGCGGTAGGTGGCGCAGCGTGATAATGCCATTCTTCCTAATCCTGTTTAGGTCTCAAGTAAAAAAAATAATTTGGTGAATTTAAAACATATTTCTTGCAGTATATTTGTGTAAACAAACAAGTCTTTGTAGAGATAAAATGTTTTTTAAAACTCTTATTAATTAACATTGCTGTACTTTGTCGGTCATCTCAACAGCTTTTAAAAAGACAGATGTCATTTGCATCTCCAGTATTTCTTTACGGACAAGGTCCTGTACATCCCTTGGAAAAAAAAAAAAAAAAAAAGATTCTTAGCAGCGTTAAAATGTCAAAATATAAAACAATATAGTCTGTAGATACCAACAGAAGCATCAAGATCACATAGTGTGTTTTTCAAGGGGATATAAAAAATAAAATAAAAAAAAAAAAAAAAAAAAACACGATCCCAGAAATTCCAGCAGAGGCTCGTAATGAGAAAGTTAAAGACTCTAAAAGTTTACTTTGTTCTCTGAACTTTGTTGTTGTGGCTGGTGAGGTCACACATGCGCTGTAGAGGCAACGCAGGAGGCAGCTTTTTAGAACCAAGATGAAGTGTTCCAGAAAAACAGCCCACAGAAACAAGCTTTAAATAACAAATCGGGAACTAGACGCATTTTAATTGAAGTAAAACACCATCTAGATTGCACGTACTGTGGGTGGAGCATCAGTGAGGTAGGTGTATTATTTACAATCTATTTTCATATTAACACAAATAACTTTTCAGCCTTTGAAGTTTCACATAACAGGAATTTACAGATTAAACGTTTTAATACATTGATAGAACGACTGGGGAGTGGTATGGAAAACTGATTCAGAGAACAGTGTAGTAATTAAAGTTGCGGTCAGCTAAAACTTTGTAAACTGTACCGCTACGGTACTTTATTAAAGGCGAAATAATCACAATCACACACACACACTTTTTATGCAGCGTCGGTGATCATTTAACATTCCGAGAGCGGTGTCCCAAAAGTGAGACATATGTAAAATTGATATCTAATATACTTCCTTGAAAAGTGTAGTCTGTGTTTTAATCATTTGATCACCACAGTTAGAAAAAACTAACAAAAAACAGACAAATATTCAGTAGCGCATTTAGGGAAACCATTACACTTAGTAGCATACTGGCAGTTAGGGATTTCAAGGCTTTCGTCATTTTCAACACGCAGCACCTGCATATACAAACACATGTTATTTGACTGGCACACCGTGTGCATTCGTTTCAGGTGCAAAAAGGGCGCTGTGATAGTTAAATAGTTTTACAATATTGGGGTTTAATGAAATTCCGTAATGGCTTACTAGGACAACTGATATGTATTGTTTAAGCATCTACATTACGTGCAGTGTGTTTGTCAACAGTGCATTACATGTAGTCAGCTTAAGTCTGTGTAAGCAGCAGGGGGAGCAATTCTTTCAACAGTGATTCTGTACAGTAATGTATTCAGTAACTTTGAATTGGCACCCAATGATCTGTGTTATAGTAGCTTAGTTTAATTTAAGTTGCAAGCCTCTCTGGTTGCTGGAAGTTGTTCACCTTGACATCATCTTATATAACATACTGTAAAAGCCACCTGAAGTAAGAAAAAAAAAAAAGAATGCGTTTACGGCAAAGTTTCTCAGTGCTGTTTACTTTAATGACGAGGCCACTGAAACCTATTAAACTACACCCATTAGTTAAAGGCACATGCTATTGACGCCATGATTTAAGCAGGCAGGAATTTTATAAGCACCCATGTTGCAATAGACAAGAATGCTACTGAAACCAGTTTCAAAAGACAAGAATGCAGATAGAAAATAATTGTGTTAATATATTTGTATATCTGTTTCTAGAAAAGGGCCGGTAGCTTCTTGTGGTGGCTTTTGGAGCTGCATGTACCTCTGGTGAAATGTCACTTCAAATGTCATCTGCATTATACACCAAATAAAATGTTTTATGTTTTGACATAGTTGTATGTTTATTTATGTTGTAGTATTCAAACGCTTTTTTGTTATTCACCTGATAATTTTTAGATGTTTTGTCATCCCTTTAATGGTAGTGGATTGAATATTACATGGAGTGTGGTAACCAGTGTTGTACCACAGGGATCAGTATTAGGTCCTCTGCTATTCCTAATCTACATTAATGATTTAGATTCTGGTATAGTAAGCAAACTTGTTAAATTTGCAGACGACACAAAAGTAGGAGGAGTGGCAAACACTGTTGCAGCAGCAAAGGTCATTCAAAATGATCTAGACAAGATTCAGAACTGGGCAGACACATGGCAAATGACATTTAATAGAGAAAAGTGTAAGGTACTGCACGCAGGAAATAAAAATATACATTATAAATATCATATGGGAGATACTGAAATTGGAGAAGGAATCTATGAAAAAGACCTAGGAGTTTTTGTTGACTCAGAAATGTCTTCATCTAGACAATGTGGGGAAGCTATAAAAAAGGCTAACAAGATGCTCGGATACATTGTGAAAAGTGTCGAATTTAAATCAAGGGAAGTAATGTTAAAACTGTATAATGCACTAGTAAGACCTCACCTTGAATATTGTGTGCAGTTCTGGTCACCTCGCTATAAAAAAGATATTGCTGCTCTAGAAAGAGTGCAAAGAAGAGCGACCAGAATTATTCCGGGCTTAAAAGGCATGTCATATGCAGACAGGCTAAAAGAATTGAATCTGTTCGGTCTTGAACAAAGAAGACTACGTGGCGACCTAATTCAAGCATTCAAAATTCTAAAAGGTATTGACAGTGTCGACCCAAGGGACTTTTTCAGCCTGAAAAAAGAAACAAGGACCAGGGGTCACAAATGGAGATTAGACAAAGGGGCATTCAGAACAGAAAATAGGAGGCACTTTTTTACACAGAGAATTGTGAGGGTCTGGAATCAACTCCCCAGTAATGTTGTTGAAGCCGACACCCTGGGATCCTTCAAGAAGCTGCTTGATGAGATTCTGGGATCAATAAGCTACTAACAACCAAACGAGCAAGATGGGCTGAATGACCTCCTCTCGTTTGTAAACTTTCTTATGTTCTTACACTTGCGCCCTATCAGATGCTCCCAATCATTACACCATCCCCATCACATTTATAGTACTGTATTACATAACGTTCTTTGTTATGTGATGTGTTTAATGCATCTGAAAATAAAATAAAAATTAGTTTCAAGTTAAAGGTCCTGAAATGATGACACTGGTGTCCAGCAGTCTGCATTTCTGCTGGTCCTTGTATAGATTTTATATCTCAGAATAGTGCATACAGGCCTACTTTTGTAGTTGTTCCTATGTAGACTCTACCACTTGCATCTGAAACATGGCAGTTCTATCTGTGCTCTAAATTGTAAGTGTTACCAGAACACACTGTGGTTGTCTATTTTTATAGTGTAGAAAAAATATGAAAACATGGTTCATCTAGCAATCTTAACTATCAGTTTTAAACTTTGGAAAGGGCATCACTGTTTAGCTTGCTAATTAACTTATGCTATAACATTTTTTGTGAACAGTATACAGTAATAATTTGTTCAGGTTAAAAGAGTACTTTTTTTTTTTTAAATGAGAAAACATTTAGGTTTTTGAACACAACATTACCAAGTCAATAAATTGGTCATATATACAGAGCAAGTCATGCTTAAAATGAGGTATGGTAAACCTTTATGTAGTGTGAGACCATAACAGACCTATTACAGATAGTGTTGCAAAGGGTGAAAATGTAAACATATGAAGGAACATTTTAATTTATTTATAGTGGAGTTATATTATAGTTATAGATATTTGGCAGGTGTCCTTCTTAGAGAGGTGGAATGGGGTCCGCACTGTTACAGTATCAAGCATTGGGAATAGTTTTCGTAAACATGGCCAAGGATTGTAAGGCGGATGAAGCCAACTTCTTCCTATATAAAATCTAACAGAAACATATGGAGTGCATTGCTGACCTCGCCGCAACATGTTGGTTCGTCTGGTTTTCCTAGTTTTGAATGTCTGGTGTCTGTTTTACCTGACAGGCATTGTGCTATCCACACGGTCACTATTAATAACATGTGCTAAATCTGCGTTAAAAGGCATTAGTGTGTGTGTGTGACATAGATGTCTGTTATTGGAGGCTGATTCAGTTGTCATAACAAAGTGGGCAAACACGTCATTACTTTTTTATATGATTAAACAGCTTTGCCCTGCTTTTGAATGCAATGGCAAGGGGATGTTGGCTTATACAGTATGACAATGAAAAATGAGTCAAAATATATAGAACTCATGTAAACCTCTTGCAGACTCGCTGTCAGTATCAACATCTACAGTACTAAAAGATTGGTGGACAGCTGTTGTCTTACAATATATATCTGTTTAGTCCTGAGTTTGCAGAATTTGTATGACCCAACAACACAATGTCCATTCTGTAACACAATGATACATTTTTAAAAAAAGTAAACATTTTTAAACCTTTAACACTAAATAAACTTAATCTAAATTGTTCTTTTTTATTTGGCTTATTTCTTCATTAGTGTTTTATTGTTGCTTATATATAGACACACACACACACACACACACACACACACACACACAGAGTGCTCCCTTGCTATAATGCGGGTCTTGGGACACACCCAATGTGAACGTTATAAATGGGGGAGGGGGTGGGGGGAGCCGCGGGACACAATACACATCTCACTAAAATACAAAATAAAATAACTCCCTCTCTAGAATGCACATTTAGTGAAGCAAAACGCAGCATGTAATCAAAAAAAAAAAATTGTAACATTCCCACTCCTGGATCATTTTAATTAGCTTTTTTTAAACTATAAATAGCCTGGCTAAACTGCAGTCAGGAGTTCAGTTCAAAGTGACAAGCAAACCAAGTGTGAGAAGGAGAGCGGGTTGGGGGAGCGGAAGAGGGAATGGGCTCGCCCCAGGTTTGGCTGCCAGAGCCGGGCTGAAGCGTCTCGCCTCCTGGAGAAAGCCACAGCTCCTCTCGCAGCAAAAAAGTATACATTAGGAAAGATAGCCACGTAATAGGCCTAATATTTATTTAGTTATAAAACAAATGCTGAATAAGATGCCTGTGTTATAAAGTGCCAGTGCAGCTTTTCTTCAGTTCAGAAACTGTATCAAAATGGAGAGACAGAAACAGAAGTTAGACTGAGAAGTTATTTGCAGTTTGAACAACATTGGTACTGCATTTACTGTAGAAATATTGCCTGAATCACTAGTATAGGGAATTGGGGGGACATGCTGTAGGAGTGTTACATCCGAGGTTATAATTTAGAGCCTTATAGCGAGGGAACACTGTGTTTGTGTGTGTGTATATACCTTTATGAAAATAACCTATAGGTTAACTATAGAATATTCTGTTGCATTTCTGTAGAATTCTATAGAAGACCTGTAGGCTATTGTATTGAACATATACAGTAGGTTTTTATAGAGAATTGGGACATTTGGCCGATAGGTCTATAGAACCCTATAGGTTATTTTCGTAAGGCTATATATATATATATAATATATACATACACATACACACACACACACACACACACACACACACACACACACACACATATACACAGTTAACAGCTGTGTGTGTTTAACTGACACATTTCTAAATGGCTGTTTCTTTTAATATAGTATTGGGTCTCTGAATGATGTAATCAGTAGTCTTAATACTGTAAGTTTACAATTGAAATATATAAATATATATAAGCAGTATTATTATCTGTTGTTACATATACTACATATATATACACTATATATATATATATATATATATATATATATATATATATATATATATATTTATATATATATATATATATATATATATATGTATAAACAAATACACAGAATTTTGCTGCTCACTCGGCCCACAGTTTGGGTGCCCGTGCTGTAACACACCATACTAAATTCCATGACTAACAGTAGCTTGGTTGGCTCACTGCCAAACAACACAGGCAGTTTGACCCCTGTAATGTTTGTAGATGTTTTTTAAAAAAAAAGATTTGCAGCTGATTAGATGTGGTAAGTTAATAGGGGTTGAAAGTTTGAAAGGTGCGCAGAGGACCGGTTTAAATGACCTAAATTAAGGAACTTTTTTTTTTTTTTTTTTTTTTTTTTTTAAAGATTGATCTGTAAAATGAGTTGAGTCTTGTTGAGGCTATGTCAGAGGATTGGAATTTAAGAAGAGCGTGATATCTGCCAGGTTAAGCACTCCCGCCCCAAATCACCCTGAAAAGGGAAAATGAGCTAGACTGGGAGTAATTACTATACAAGTTTACTCAGTGAGTTAAACTTCAGTTTCTAAAGCACAGATTCCTGCAGTGAGAACTGAGTGGTACTGCAGCTCACAGCTGATTAATAGATGGTATCTGTCCATGTCATTTTTATGGGGTTTTGACTTCCCAAAATATTGGCTCCCTAAGAGACTGCCTTGCCCTTGTGTGTGTGATCATGTTTTGACATGCTGGTATGGTGCTGCACAATGTTTTTGGCGTACTCAGAACATTGTATGTTATGAGGATTAAGATTCTTAACGGATTGGCTTGTTGTTAAACGTCTTGGAGGCAATATTTCTTAGTCATGTTTCCTGTCTGCTGCTTCTGTGTTTGACTGATTTTAGTGCATCTGGAATCTGTATTTAGCGTTTTATACATATCTTGGATTTATTAATATACATGTGTGGTAATGTAAGGAATTTTTGATAAAGGAGAAATATATATATATATATATATATACACACACACACACACACACACACACACACAGAGTACTGTGCAAAAGTTTTAGGCAGGTGTGAAAAAATGCTGTAAAGTAAGAATTATTTCAAAAATAGACATGTTAATAGATTATATTTATCAATTAACTAAATGCAAAGTGAGTGAACAGAAGAAAAATCTAAATCAAATCCATATTTAGTGTGACCACCCTTTGCCTCAATTCTTCTAGGTACACTTACACAAAGTCAGGGATTTTGTAGGCATATAGTCAGGTGTATGATTAAACAATTATACCAGATAGGTGCTAATGATCATCAATTCAATATGTAGGTTGAAACACAATCATTAACTGAAACAGAAACAGCTGTGTAGGAGGAATAAAACTGGGTGAGGAACAGCCAAACTCAGCTAACAAGGTGAGGTTGCTGAAGACAGTTTACTGTCAAAAGTCATACACCATGGCAAGACTGAGCACAGCAACAAGACACAAGGTAGTTATACTGCATCAGCAAGGTCTCTCCCAGGCAGAAATTTCAAGGCAGACAGGGGTTTCCAGATGTGCTGTCCAAGCTCTTTTGAAGAAGCACAAAGAAACGGGCAACGTTGAGGACCGTAGACGCAGTGGTCGGCCAAGGAAGCTTACTGCAGCAGATGAAAAACACATCATGCTTACTTCCCTTCGCAATCGGAAGATGTCCAGCAATGCCATCAGCTCAGAATTGGCAGAAAACAGTGGGACCCTGGTACACCCATCTACTGTCCGGAGAAGTCTGGTCAGAAGTGGCCTTCATGGAAGACTTGCGGCCAAAAAGCCATACCTCTGACGTGGAAACAAGGCCAAGCGACTCAACTATGCATGAAAACACAGGAACTGGGGTGCAGAAAAATGGCAGCAGGTGCTCTGGACTGAGGAGTCAAAATTTGAAATATTTGGCTGTAGTAGAAGGCAGTTTGTTCGCTGAAGGGCTGGAGAGCGGTACATGAATGAGTGTCTGCAGGCAACAGTGAAGCATGGTGGAGGTTCCTTGCAAGTTTGGGGCTGCATTTCTGCAAATGGAGTTGGGGATTTGGTCAGAATTAATGGTCTCCTCAATGCTGAAGTACAGGCAGATACTTATCCATCATGCAATACCATCAGGGAGGCATCTGATTGGCCCCAAATTTATTCTGCAGCATGACAACGACCCCAAACATACAGCGAAAGTCATTAAGAACTATCTTCAGCGTAAAGAAGAACAAGGAGTCATGGAAGTGATGGTATGGGCCCCACAGAGCCCTGATCTCAACATCATCGAGTCTGTCTGGGATTACATGAAGAGAGAGAAGCAACTGAGGCTGCATAAATCCACAGAAGAACTGTGGTTAGTTCTCCAAGATGTTTGGGCCAACCTACCTGCTGAGTTCCTTCAAAAACTGTGTGCAAGTGTACCTAGAAGAATTGATGCTGTTTTGAAGGCAAAGGGTGGTCACACCAAATATTGATTTGATGTAGATTTTTCTTCTGTTCACTCACTTTGCATTTTGTTAATTGATAAATATAAACTATTAACATGTCTGTTTTTGAAAGCATTCTTACTTTATAGCATTTTTTTCACACCTGCCTAAAACTTTTGCACAGTACTGTGTGTGTGTGTGTGTGTGTGTGTGTGTGTGTGTGTGTGTGTGTGTGTGTGTGTGTGTATATATATATATATATATATATATATATATATATATATATATATATATATATATATATTATACAGCGCTGGAAAAAATTAAGAGATCACTGCAAAATTATCGGTTTCTCTGGTTTTACTATTTATAGGGGTATGTGTTTGGGTAAAATGAACTTTTTTTTTTTATTCTATAAACTACTGACAACATTTCTCCCAAATTCCAAATAAAAATATTGTCATTTAGAGCATTTATTTGCAGAAAATGACAACTGGTCAAAATAACAAAAAAGATGCAGTGTTGTCAGACCTCGAATAATGCAAAGAAAATAAGTTCAGATTCATTTTTAAACAACACAATACTAATGTTTTAACTTAGGAAGAGTTCAGAAATCAATATTTGGTGGAATAACCCTGATTTTCAAGCACAGCTTTCATGCGTCTTGGCATGCTCTCCACCAGTCTTTCACATTGATGTTGGGTGACTTTATGCCACTCCTGCCGCAAAAATTCAAGCAGCTTGGCTTTGTTTGATGCTTGTGACCATCCATCTTCCTCTTGATCACATTCCAGAGGTATTCAATGGGGTTCAGGTCTGGAGATTGGGCTGGCCATGACAGGGTCTTGATCTGGTGGTCCTCCATCCACACCTTGATTGACCTGGCTGTGTGGCATGGAGCATTGTCCTGCTGGAAAAAACAATCGTCACAGTTGGGGAACATTCTCAGAGCAGAAGGAAGCAAGTTCTCTTCCAGGACAACCTTGTACTTGGCTTGATTCATGCGCCCTTCACAAAGACAAATCTGCCCGATTCCAGCCTTGCTGAAGCACCCCCAGATGAGTCCAATTTTCAGCTTTGCCCAACACCTGGTCGTCTAATTGTTAGACGGAGGCCTGGAGAGGCCTACAAGCCACAGTGTCTCGCACCCACAGTGAAATGTGGTGGAGGATCGGTGATGATCTGGGGGTGCTTCAGCAAAGCTGGAATCGGGCAGCTTTGGCATGAATCAATCCAAATCAATCCAGGCAAAGTAATAGCACCATGTTTATCAGTAGGCCAGTGTATAGTTATTTGCCAGATAAGATACATGTGCCAATATCAGTAAATGTTATATGATATTATTAGGTGAAATTCAGATTTGAAAGTATTTATACATTTGTAATCCGCTTGTCTTTGTAAAAGGCCCCCCTGTTCTAGATGTAATGTTGATCATTTCCTCTCTTTTAGATGAATTTCAGTGTTCACTGTAGTATTTATAGAGGCAGTGGTCTGCCTTCCTGATCTGTATTTTGAAAGGATGCGTTGACAAAACTGTTGTCTATTTCCCGTGCTAAATTTGACATTTGCGTGGCTGAGCCAAAAATAAATGATCTTCACCAGAAGTGAAAATAGGGCAGGCACGCCATGAATATAAATATCCAAACCAATCTGTCATTGGAGGATGTGATGTTAGCCCCGGGAGCAGCTGAATGAAAATAACCTAACAAACAATTGGTTTAAAAACAAAACTTAACTGCATGAGGCATTCGTCGGATTCTAACCCCACACCTAATTTAAAAAGACACACATCATGTTTTCAACAGTGGAAAATCATTAGGTGTTTGTGTCAGTTCCTTCACCTAATACCTAATGCTACCCAAAAAAACATGGCGGCATGGCCTATTTAAAAAGGGGTAGGCCTATTACCTTGCTTCGACTTTACGGCATCGATACAGCATTTACGACACGGCGAGTCTTGTGTGCATGCTCGGTGTCTGAACCGCAGCACCTGCCGTGGTCGTCCTGTCTTAGTCTAGCGTTTTTTTTAATGCATGTAACTGTTTATTTATTTATTTATTTATTTGACGTTAATAATGTCCGATAAGAGCAATGGACTCAAAACGAAACCTAAGCTGTGAACTTTGTCACATGATGAGGGGTTTAACTTCAGGTGATCGTAGTTCCTGCTAGGAGTACCTCGTACACATACTGAATACGTCATTGGAAAGGCCCTAGTCTGTACTTTTAAACAAGTGTAAAGATTTAAATAACTATTTGCATGAGTACAATATAACAGGTTGACAGAAGAGTCAGGAACATAACCCCAGTTTATAACATTGTTCCTATGGGAAAATGTGCTTCGACTTACAACGTGACTTTCAGGAACCAGTTTTGTCGTAAGTGCGAGGACTGCCTGTAATTAGACTGTAATTGACTATGTAATGTGTGTCCCCTAACGGAATGTGTCACTGCACAAGAAGCTACCCCCCCTGCTGCTTTGTCAGCACTTTTTAACTAAGTGTCACACTGGGCTAACCTTTCTTGCTGTGATCTTGATCATTCATTCGTTCACTCCTGGGCTTTGTTTAGCAAGCTGGCAGTTTTGCTGTGATAATGGCAGTTTATTGACTGGCTTTTCCCACGCTCCTATTTACAATTAGACAAATAGTTCCCTGCTTATAGTTCTAGACTCTTTTAAATAATACACATTATGTCTGGGTACCCCAGTGCAGTATTGTGCCAAACCTTTTCTTTCACGTAAGTTAAACTCGTATAAGATACATTAACAGCTTACTTTTATTTCTTTTTTTTTCCTGAAAAAACAGGTGATCTTCCAACCTAAACATGCCAGTAAGTGCTGAAGCTTAGTACAGTAGGCTTCAATCAGATGTGTGGAAGTTAGTGAGGACCTCCAGCCCACCTTTTTCAATAGGGTTTTCTCTGACTTAACCAGGTTTAACCTTCTCTGTTGCAGCTCCAGGGTTAGCTGAGTAGCTTATAGCTGAATTGATAGCTGTCCAAAGCTTTAATCACTGGGATGTGTTGGCTGCGTTCAGAGTTGGCTAGGTGGGGTGGGGGTTGGTGGGGGGGGGGGGGGGGGGTGGGGGGGGGGGGGGGGGGGGGGGGGGGTGGGGGGGGGGGTTGAGATTCATTTGTTTTAATGGAAATATCACATTGTAAGGGTTTATAGCAACTGTTTTATATTACTGTAATGCTAGTTAAGACTGAGAATTACCAGATGTTTTATGCGTGTGTCAGGATTTGAGTATGTGGGGAAGGATAGAATGTCCAAACAGCAGTTGCATTTTTACAAACGGAGTACCCCTGCTACCAACAAATACAATATCCAGTCCACCAGTGCGCACACGGGTTGAGGTGGTGGGGAAGTGTAGATTTTCTGAGGAATGTTTAGGTGGCTGTGGTGTGGCAGTGTAGATTCTCCAGTGAATGCCCAGGTGGCTGTGGTGTGGCAGTGTAGATTCTCCAGTGAATGCCCAGGTGGCTGTGGTGTGGCAGTGTAGATTCTCCAGTGAATGCCCAGGTGGCTGTGGTGTGGCAGTGTAGATTCTCCAGTGAATGCCCAGGTGGCTGTGGTGTGGCAGTGTAGATTCTCCAGTGAATGCCCAGGTGGCTGTGGTGTGGCAGTGTAGATTCTCCAGTGAATGCCCAGGTGGCTGTGGTGTGGCAGTGTAGATTCTCCAGTGAATGCCCAGGTGGCTGTGCTGTGGCAGTGTAGATTCTCCAGTGAATGCCCAGGTGGCTGTGCTGTGGCAGTGTAGATTCTCCAGTGAATGCCCAGGTGGCTGTGGTGTGGCAGTGTAGATTCTCCAGTGAATGCCCAGGTGGCTGTGCTGTGGCAGTGTAGATTCTCCAGTGAATGCCCAGGTGGCTGTGGTGTGGCAGTGTAGATTCTCCAGTGAATGCCCAGGTGGCTGTGGTGTGGCAGTGTAGATTCTCCAGTGAATGCCCAGGTGGCTGTGCTGTGGCAGTGTAGATTCTCCAGTGAATGCCCAGGTGGCTGTGCTGTGGCAGTGTAGATTCTCCAGTGAATGCCCAGGTGGCTGTGGTGTGGCAGTGTAGATTCTCCAGTGAATGCCCAGGTGGCTGTGCTGTGGCAGTGTAGATTCTCCAGTGAATGCCCAGGTGGCTGTGCTGTGGCAGTGTAGATTCTCCAGTGAATGCCCAGGTGGCTGTGGTGTGGCAGTGTAGATTCTCCAGTGAATGCCCAGGTGGCTGTGCTGTGGCAGTGTAGATTCTCCAGTGAATGCCCAGGTGGCTGTGGTGTGGCAGTGTAGATTCTCCAGTGAATGCCCAGGTGGCTGTGCTGTGGCAGTGTAGATTCTCCAGTGAATGCCCAGGTGGCTGTGGTGTGGCAGTGTAGATTCTCCAGTGAATGCCCAGGTGGCTGTGGTGTGGCAGTGTAGATTCTCCAGTGAATGCCCAGGTGGCTGTGGTGTGGCAGTGTAGATTCTCCAGTGAATGCCCAGGTGGCAGTGTAGATTCTCCGGGCGGTTGTGCTGGCTCAGTTGCTTCAGCTCCAGGATTCGTAGAACTCTGCCAATACACAACAATTACCAAACTCAAGCAGCGCTCCGGCTTGTTTATTTTTTCAGCGTAAGGGGCCATACTCGCGTAGCTGTGTCCCCTTTGTACTGCTAAACTCCTCCCTGTGATCAGTGCAGTACCCCTCACTATCCAATTGCTGCACACAACACAGCTGATCACAGTAAAGCCGTTCAGCAATGTTACAGCTACGCTCTTTCCCCTAAAAGGCTGACTTCCGGTTTCGTCCTACGATCTAGTCGGCCTATCCCTGTGAAGGTGTACCACCAACCTTACTTAGCGTCCTCCCTGGTCGGGAAGTAGATTTGCAGCTCAGTTTCACAGTATGAGATAATGTCATCAGTTGAAATACATGTATAATGTGGCACAGTAATAATGCTTAATTTGTTCGCTTTAAAGGATGAAGTACTTCAAGCCACATTACAATACTGTGGATGTTAATTGACAGTTAATTTTCAAAAATACTAAAACATAAAAAGAGCAATTTGTTTCCTATATATTATGAATTTCTGGCTGCAGTGTGACAGCTGTTGAATAATGGTCTGTGCATGCTGGCAGTCCTGAAATGTTAAGCAGTTTATGACCTGAAATCTTTCCAAAATGCCTGTAGTAGTAAACTAAATATAAAAAAATCTGCAACTGATTATATTTTTTTTTTTTTTTTTTTTGTTTTAAACCCGTTCGACTTATCAGGTAGAATAAGTCAGTTTATTGAGGACATTCAGATGATATAGTAATATTGTTTCTGAGCATGTCAAAGCCATTGTAAGATCATTTATTTTGCCAAAAGACACACAAACTATCTATCCTTAAGAGTTATTATTTGGAGAGCAGTGGCAAAGTTGTAGTTTATAGTCTATCATTATCTCTTTTTTTTTAATGATTCCCTAAATATTTCTGATAACAGAGCCAGATGTGATGATGCACACTTTGTAAACAGACAGTCAGTATAGTGTAATTTAAACTGGCATTCATCTAAAAGCAGATGGTAGTCTAATGATATGATAGCTTAAAATAGTCCTAAACCAATACCATAAGTACAGTAGTAGACTTCCTTGTCTAAGCAGAATCTCTGATGCCAAATCAGAGCCACATACTTGTAACCACATTGGTGTGGATTGGAGAATTGTTTGGTTGATGTTTCTGCTTTCACTGATTTGTAAACTAAAGCCCCTTTTACACTGGACTGAATCTAACTGGACTGAATCTAACCTGGCTGAACCGTGTGTCATGCAGGTCGGGTATGCAATTTCACTCTACTTTTGATAAAGCAGGGTTGACCAGCGTGACAGATGCAAGTTCACAATGTGCATATCAATGCCCCGGAAGCAGCTTGTTACAGACGCTTCCATCCAAGCTTCTCTGGATTGAACCATCGGCTCAAATGTTGATTAGAGCAAACGTTTCTTCATCCCTGCTGCAATCTAGCTCATGGTGTGTCTCAAACAACAGAAATAATGGCTAAACAGAATAAACAAGTTATTTTCCTTGCTGAAGTGAACCCTTCTCGCTGGTGTGGTTGTTTGTTATTGCGTCGGCTCACAAATGGCCATCAAGCATTTTGTCTCGCTGCAAGACATTATTATTATTATTATTGTTATTATTATGATGATGTTTATAAACTGTTTACAGTATGAAGACCAGCAGTTGACTTTGACCTTTGCCTTACAGTACCTGCAGGTGTGAAAATGTATTTAATTAATAATATCCCAAAAAACATCAAACTTAAAAAAAAAATAAATAAAAAAAAAAAGATGTCAGTTTTATGTTGTGTTTTGTTTTTCACTAACTATAGAAAGACATGAAGGCCTCTTTTGAAACGCATTCATCACTGTACTTTGTAGAAGAGTTCTCAAGTTCCAAATTTAGGTCTTTCTGGAATGGAAAACTAATCTTGAAGTGGAGTCATCCTTAGAAACAAAGGACCAAAAATTGGTCAGTGCAGGCCAGGCTGTGAGGTGATGCATTGTAATTAAACAAAGACTGCAATGGCAGTGTTGAGGAATTTTGTAGTAAAAATGTGAAATGATTTATATTGACTATTCAGTACAATCAGAGTGTTTGATGTGAGGGAAATATCCGTTTACATTTAGATATATAATGGAAAGCACTGATTTGCCCAGAGCAGTGGTCATAAGGTAATTTCAACTTTCAACTGCAGGTTTTGTTGATTTTAATATTGTACTAGGCTGTATCCTTAGCTTTGTTTAGCTTAACCTTAATAAATCGAAGCATCCATTTTATTTTGTGAATTTTTTTGGTGGTTTCTTTTTTGCCAGGTTGCCCTGCTAAACATACTAAAGACCTACCATAAACATACCGTACCATGTCTGGACCACCACAGCCCAGCTACTGTAAGAAATCTGGATGTTACCTAATCTTGAAGAGTGTTCAGTTTCATTCATATGCAGATTATACACAGCTAGATCTGAATACCGTATTCCTTCGAATTTAAGACACACTTTTAACCATTTTTTGCTTCTCAAACAATAGCCCGCGTCTTTAATTTGAGTACAGTATAGTGATGCGTGTATTAAAATCAGCAACAAAAGACGTAACTACTCGAGTACACAAACAGCAACGCGACTGACTGCTGAGAAAAGACAACAAAGGCGTCTGCCCGAATACACAAGCAGCAACGTGACACTGCTGAGAAAAAACAAACCAAGCTTCCTGAGGAATTCCAAGAGAAATGTGTACAATTTCAGCATTTCTAACAAACAGTACTAGCGGGACAGATCGGAAATGCTGCTCAGACTCCGTATTTTTCGACATGCCAAGCAATGTTCAATGCTGTTGTGGTTGCTGGGTTACATGTTGCCTGATGCCATGGAGTGTTGTGTCGTGCTTGTTGTTGTGTGTGATGCCATAAATAAGTGGTGGTATGTGTGAAACAGACACCATCTTAAGTATTATACAGTGCGCAGCACAATAAATAAGCTCCGTGGTTAATCTGCAACAACACTTTCGGGTCAGTTTTGTATGATGCAACATCATAGTTGAGGTTGTATCTTTGTAAATGCATATTTATTTGATGTTTTATTTTTTCCTCAAATTGAGAGTGGTTAATTTGGGCTGCGTCTAAATTTCAAGATATGGTACAAACATTTCTGCTGATATATTAGTGCTTACCAAGTGTCTTGCAGACACAGAATCTTGGATCTCTGCTAATTTATTGCTGGTAAAAGCTGAAATTCTGCTTACTGACTCTAAAACACAAGTGAAATATTTCACTTTTTTTAGTTTAGCTGTGGTAACTATCTACTGCAGCCATCAGCTTCTTCTTACACTTAGACACCACAATGTCTTTTGAGGCACATATTTCGTCTGTTGTCATCCTCTTTTTTCCATTTACAGAAAATTGCCAGAATTGGACGTTTTCTCTCAGTGATGCTGACATTTTGATCCATGCATTTGTAACATCTAGGCTTGACTATTGTAACTCTCTATTTACAGGCCTTCCATCTAAAGCAATTGATAGATTACAAATAGTTCAGAATGCAGCTGCCAGAATCTTGACTGGTACGAAAAAGTACCACCACATTACACCCAGTTCTCGCTTCATTGGCTTCCCATTAAGTATCGAATCTTTTTTAAACTACTTCTCCTGACTAATAGCTCACACAGTGGTATTGCTCCTGCTTAGCTTACTGAATTACTTTTTCCTTGTCAACCGAGTGGTACCCTTAGATCCTCCCAGGCTGGCCTGCTGGTTGTTCCTGATGTGAAATTCCTTTAGCCACCTGGCTTCAGTGCAATGGAATGACCTCCCCGCCGACATCAGGAACTGCCAGTCAGTCGAATGTTTATAAAAGGCCTTAAGAATTATCTGCTCGCTCTCGAGTTAAGGCCCTCGAGAAGACCGTCTCCCACTGTCCTCTGCTATCTGTTTGCTTCTATAACCAAATTTGCTTTTGTGTTTATGTCCTGATTTTATGATTGTTTTTTTTTTTTTTCTCTCTTTTAGATGTATATTTTTTTAAACTGTGTAAAGCGCCTTGAGATGTGAAGGTCTGCACTATATAAATCAAAATTGTTGTTGATGCGGTGACGCTTGGCTCTTGTTGAGGACAGGCAGCACATACCATAGCTGGTTTAACTGGTGTGGTATACTGTATCTAACAATTAGTGTGCAGAGAAAAGGTCTGCTGGTGCTTGTATTCGTAATTGCCTTTAAGAAGTATTTATCGGTAGGTATTAAATAATTTTAATAAAACTTCCGCATTCCGCAGTTTATGGCCTTGATACAGTGGTGCGGCAGCAAAAATGTCAACTCCCCAGACGAGAGGAAAATTCACTTTGTCTGCTTTTAAAACACTCAATGTAGAAGTTAATTGCCTTTTGACAACTTTTTTTTTTTTATGTTTTATAATTCAACACATTCATGAATAGATTTATTTAGTGCCTGCCGATTTTTAAATACTTTAAGAAGTTTTCATATGACTGCTCAGGAAGTTTGTTTCTTATTATAATTGTCACTCCGCCTGTCAGAAAGCTAGTTGAAAACTTAAATAAATGCTTTGAAATGATGGGCCTTTGCCAGAACGTTTCTGTAGCGGTGGATGTTGAATTGTGCAGTTGGAGCATCAGAGGTCATCATAATAATGATCCATTTGGAGACAGACAAACTATCTACCCATGAAAAGCGCGTGGGAGTTCAGAGAGGAGAGAGGAAACTGCTTTGTTTAAAAGAGTGATGATAAGAGATTCATTAGTTTAGACTAAAAGGTTTAGGCCTATACAATGGTAAAAATCAGCAGGAAGTTTACCATTGCTAAACCATGGGTTGATTTTGAATTAAAGTAAACATTGCTTATTGTATGTAGATGGAAGCCAAAGAAATCTTAAATCTTAAAAAGTACCCAGACACTACTCACTCATTAAAAGGGAAATTCCAGTCTCTAGTACGTGTTCCCACCATGTATTGAAGTCTATTCAAATTCTGTATTTCCTTCTCACAGCTTTCCACTTGAACGTTGGATTTTCTTATTAATGTTTACAACTTGCACCACAAGCTCACGTGTGTTCTGTGTTTTAATCTGTTGCTTCTTCTTAATGGATAAGTGATACTTAAGAGTACAGACCATTGACCAATCAACATCCCACCCAAATTTATTTGCTTGCTGGGACAAATAAAAGAAAACACAAGAGAGGAACTGTGCCTTTTCAAATCATTAAATGGGCCGTGTTCCAAGTCTCTCACTGTGGTTCAGATTAGTTTTTTGGCGTGTCCAATCATGCCATATTAAAAGAGGCCAACAGAAAAGAAAAGCTGCAGCCGGAACTTAGTAGCAAACTAAAACAAAATAAAGGTATTGGGACTTGCACAAGTAATTCCCTCTGCTGATTCCTGCTGTGCTCACTTACAGGAAATGAAATCCACAAGCAGATCATTTGAACAGTTCATGACACAAAAAACAACTGTTTAAACAGAAAATACCTGCAGAGGTTTGGGCTGAAACTGCAGTTTTGCAAAAGGGGGAGTGGCACAAACAACAAAGTTTTAGCCTCCACATGCAAATGAACTGCGGCTTTCCCAGTACGTTTCCATTTTTCAATGAATTACCAGCTGTTCCCTGAACGAATCCAAGATCGTTTACTGTTGCTGTGTATTACTAACTTCCTTGTGCTTGCATTCTAGCACCTGTGATAACAGGCTTATTTTATGAAACAGCTTGCTGGAAAGAGGTAAAAATAGAAAGGGGTTTATCAACACTCAGTTTTCATACATGCAGTAAGTGGAGTCCATGAAGCAGTTTTTTTAGATCCACAGGGTTCTTCACCATGTCACAGTGGTATACTGTAAAGTAGGTTATTTTTATTATGTTTTGCTTTGACTTCTTTAACTTGGTACAGTAGTCTCAAGAGAACACCCCTCGGGAAGCAAGAAAAGTGTTCTCTAAGATGGAGTTAGCCACCCCAGACACCAGTATGAATCAATAAATAAATACATATGTATTTAGTCAGGATGCACATTTGAAATGAACTGAATAAGTAAAAGCAAAACAGTAGGCAAGTATATGTTAATAAACTATTATAATAGTGACAGACAAACTAACATTAATAAAACTAAAGCAAAACAACACAGACAAAAGGCTTAAATTGCTATGTACTATGCTGGTGGGTGTGTTTCGGGGTCTCACAATAGCAGAGGCAAACATAATGAGTGTTACGTAGGGTTAACTTAATGCTAATAAACTAACTGTCAAACTTAATTAACACAGCACCCCTACACATGTTACAAAATGCAGCAGCAATATACAAGAGATGCACATTTTTTAACAGAATAGTGAAGCAACTCACCAGAATGGGAAACACCAAATTGCTCAGTGACTTGTGTCTTGATTCAGGTTTATTTCAAGAACTCGAATAATTTCCACCTTGGTGTAGCGAGAGAAACATCGGTGCATTTTGCCGTTTGTTTACGTGCCATTTTGTAGTGCACTTGTGGGAATCGGAATAAAAAACAATTGAATGATATGACGGCGGTCCTGGAAAGATGTAATAAACCAATCGGTGTGCCTCAAGACACTCTCATGATGACAAGTCACAGGGAGTTACCAGTGAAAAGGTGGGTAGGAAAGGACACAATGAAGTTAGCTCATAGTGTCTGTTTTTTTGGTTTTCTGAAAACTGTCAGTAACATAAAAAGAAAACAAGATTGATGTAAGCCCCAGGCAGTTTGACTTCCCTCTAGCAACCATCAAGGATGGGTAAGCTATGTTTAGAATGGTACACATTCTTGAGCTGGAAGTTAGACCATTGTTTCTGTGATCGCTAAACTAGACTCCTGGATACCCAATTGCTCAAGTCCTTATCACCCTTGAGATACAAGGAAGCTCTGGTTTATTTTGTTGTTGTTGGTAGGTTTGTTTCTGGGGCAATGTCTCATAGGTTAAAGTGTCTCTGTGTAGAACTGAATTTTCCTGGGAATTGCTGTAGCTGTTCAGAAAGCCTTTTAGTTTAAAGGCTTAGTTGAGAGTTCTGAAAACCTAGTTACCCTAACTGAAATGTTTAATTTTACTTTGTTTACAAAATATTTGATTGGATCCTATATTCCCTTTATATAACCCCCCAGGAATACTTTTGTTTTTGTTCACAAAAACATCAACTTCAAATTATCGCATGTAGTGTGGATGGGATTTATGTAAAAGTATCTGTATGACTAATTAATAAGAACATTTGACTTTGCACTACTTGCTTCAAAAAGGGTTGTATGGGGTGACGAAGTTGTACAAGTAGAGAATTTATAGCAAGGTAGCCAAATGAATTGGCAAAGTGAACATTAAGTCTAGAAACTAAACGACCTACAGCAAAGCAATGTAGCATTCAAGAGAATGCTGATCCAGTGATTTGCTAACTAAGTATTTACCCTGTAAATTGTAAATCGTTGGCACTATTTCATTGTTTTTGGGAACATAACCATTAAAATATATTTGAAGACCTCCCACCATACTAGTATTAGTATGACTGGTTTACATACTGTAGGTATTTCTAGTATATTTGTCAACACTACACATTTATATTTGCCCTTTTAAGATGAGTAAACTATACTAAGCATCAAAAGAAACTTATCACTATTATAACATTTATTTAAAAAAAAAAAAAAAAGGTATATAAATGATAGACATTGACAAAATGTTTTTGGTTTCTTTTTAATCACTTGATCATTCATCCTTGACCATGATGCGCCTGAGTGACTGTGACTGAAGCACATGCACTTAATCACCTAATTAGTGAGACAGTTGATTGGACCCTGGATATGGAGTGATTTCAGCTGTTGAATTGCAAGCTTGAATAAAAACAATAAAGAAAATCACAGAAGAAAACAGTATGCCACGTCTGTCGAGATCAGTGCCTTCGTGCAGTCGACATGTTGGAGGCTGGATAGGGCAGCATACTGTGGTTCGTCGTCTTGGGTGCTCACAGCTAGCAATTTCAAACCTGGCAAGACGGTATAACCAGAGGCAATCTGTCAATGACAGGCCACGAACTGTGAGACGAAGAGTCACAGCACCTGCCCAAGATCGACAGATCATTTTGCAGCGTCTTCGTGATGTCAGTTGTTAATCAGCACAGTAAAAAGTCACTGCACCTGCTCTGAAACAGTTTGCCATTTTTTTATCGCATCTAGTGCATTTTATCGAAATAAGTGAAAAGTTTATTTTAATGCTCAAATATAAGTGATACGTTTCTTTTGATGCTCAAATATGTGACGAGTTTCTTTTGATGCCCAGTATACATGTGGGGATCAAACAAACACTCTTTAGTTCAGCCCACTATGCATTTATATATTTTATTATATAAAAGAAAACCCAAGTTTACAGAAAAACAACTTGAATTCCAGGATCCCTTGAAGCTAACATCCAGTTTTAACTGCACCCTCACAAAAAAATGTTAAACTTTCAGAACAGTAGTTTGTCAACACATAGTTCTGACTGTATTCATTGTGACTGTTGATAGTTTCATTCTAGCAGCTTAGGTCTGGACAGTGCATAGCTTCACATCTGGTCTGGCAAGTTTTACGTCTTTACAAAACCTCTGGCTAAATTATTGTAAATGGGCTCAAGGGGCATCTTCACGAGTAAGTAATTAAAGAAATACAAAAAGAAACTAAAATTCAATAACAAATGTTTAGACTTGAAGTCTTTTTCCATGTCTTTATTTGCAAAACTAGAACTAAGTTGAAAAGCAGCCTTTGAACCCACACGTGGAACCCCTGATTAGCACCGATCCTGAACTACACTACCTAAGGTAACATTAGATTGTTTAAGATTAGTGGTCATTTGTTTTGCTGAAACCAGAGGAATATACACTTAACTAAACTTAGTTAAAGCTTTGTGGATGACAACCAGATCACCTTTTGACTCTTTCAAAATGGCTACCCTGTATAATGGTGTGTGGAAAGGTTTACAATGCTACTGTAGTATACTATAGAAAAAGAAAAACACAGTTTGATTGGTACAGGTATGCACATTCACTTACACATGCAATAGTGGCTTCTTGTTAATCTTGCAGACGTACACTGCTGTGCAAAAGTCTTAGACATGTTGCATTTTTCTACTCTGATTATGAGCATCAACAATTTACTCAAAGCCTCCACTAGCGTTTTCTACTATTATAACAACCTTGTCTTGCATAAAGAAGGAAAAACATTGAGTGAAACAGCTTGCATCACTCGATTTTCAAGGTGTGGTATCCGAAGCATAATCAACAAGTACAGAGAAACATCAACAGTAATTGACAAACCCAGGACTGGAAGACCCCAAAAGCTGTCTAACAACTTCAAGATAATTTCCTTAAGAATAGAAAGAAGACAAGCATTGAATTGACAACAAACTGGCAGAAGGCAGAGGTGTCGTTGTCCATCAAATCAGAAGTATGAAGGTCACTCTTGAAATCAGGAGTTGAAGGATGTGTTGCAGTAAGAATACCTCTGTTAAGAAAGGGGAACAAGACTAAAAGGCTAAATTATGCACAAGAACACAGAAATTGGACTATGGAACAGTGGTCAAAGGTGCTTTGGACTGTTGATGGATAGATGGATGGATGGATGGACAACGACACCTGTGCCTTCTGCCAGTTCTGTTGTCAATTCAACGCTTGTCTTCTTTCTATTCCTTAAGGATACTATCTTCAATGTTATCTTTTTGGGTCCAGTCCTGGGTTTGTCAATTACAGATAATGTTTCTCTGTACTTGTTCATTTTGTTTCGGATACCACACCTTGAAAATCGAGTGATGCAAGCTATTTCACTCAATGTTTTTCCTTCTTTATGCAAGACAAGGTTGTTATAATAGTAGAAAACGCTAGTGGAGGCTTTGAGTAAATTGTTGATGCTCATAATCAGAGTAGAAAAATGCAACATGTCTAAGACTTTCACAGCAGTGTACGTCGTTAGTTTGTGTCATCCTACATTTAAAATTAGATAATACTGATTTATTTTTTATGGTTAGCTGATTAAAATTATTCTGGCCCCTTTTGCTTTAAAAAAACAAAACAAAACAAAAAAAACTTTAGTTCTTCATCCATGTTTTCTGCATAGTTAAATAGTGGTTCTGAGTAGTTTCTTGCTATAATTTAAAAATGTATTCCACTGTGAAAATGCACATGATTGTGCAAAGACAATTTTTTTTAATAGTGGAGTACAATTATTTTATTCCTCTCAGAAAATACTCTTGTCTTTGTAAATAGGGCCCTCTGTGTTTATTTTAATAGAAGATTAGGAAGATGTTAAGATAAATAAAGCCCTAGAACATTCCACCTGCAGTTAATTCCACTAGTACAGGCATGGGGTAGGAGTTACTCAGTTTGACAGTGTGTTTAAAGGCTGTCTTTAAGCATCTGTGAAATGTTAACCACCAGCTGCCTTTGGCATGCTCGGCCAGGTACAGTATTGGAGGTGGGTGAGTAGGGGAGGGTACTGGACTATACTTTCACATTTTTTCTTTCAAAATGATTTAGCAATGATAGGCCAAATAAAGTTCAGTCTACATCTCTCAAGCAGAGAGTGTCAGACTCCATACCAGACCTGTACAGATGAAAGGCATGAAACCCTAGTCAAGAGACCGACTCCCTCATTTGAGCCAGACATTGTATTTAACAACGAATACACTTGTGAGATGTTCATTATAAATCGATGCATCGCCCTACTCATACATTTTTTTCCATTGGGCTGCACTTACTGCCTTATTTTGGAGTCAGTTATTGCCTATCTTTCAAGTTAGTTACTGAGACACATTTTTAACCCAGACTTCAGTATCTGAGTCCTCGGTTCCAAGCATCAGACGGTAGGGCAGAATTTGATTGGAATGTTACCATTTGAAATAGTGCATATATGTGTTCTCGTGTAGCCTTTTGGCTTCCTTGCCTTTAAGTAACCTTCCAGTGAAACACACTGATATATATATATATATATATATATATATATATATATATCTATATATAATATATATATATAGCTATATATATAAATTCAGTTTTGCATAACCATCCAAAATGTTGGGGATTCAAAGTAATAGTGAGGGATTGCTTGTGTCACATAATAATGGTCCTGGACTCGCAACTAAAAAAACTGGGGGTCCCAATAAAGTATAAAGTCTTAATGGTATAGTACAGAAATCTTTTTTTTTTTTTTTCCTTCATTAATTAAAGTTTTGACTTTTTTTTTTTTTTTTTATAATAAGAAACATACACTAAAAGCCACAAACAGAATCTTGGCTAAACAACTTCCACTAACAAAGCAAGGAAATGGCCATTTAAATCTGGTAAGTTATGCTGTTTTCGATTATTACATCATTTTTTAATTGCATTTATCATATTTTTCCACCATTTAAGAAAATAGTGTGCAAATATTTATCATATGCAGTATGTTGGGTCTTGTAAATGTTTTTACTTGTGCAACTTTGCAGTGACTTCTCATTTTGTCTTGTTTGTCGTGAATAGTTTTTTCCTTTTTTGACAACAGCAAAACACCCATCAGATCGCAATTGATTGCACATGTATCAAATTCTGACAGCATACCACTTTCATTCTGACAGCGTACCACATTCTGACATTACATGGGTCAAGTTTTGGTACGCATACAACATTCTGACGATGTACCACTTTCTAATACTATACCGGTGCACAACATCAGAACTACTACCATTAATAATGTCAAGAATTACAAGCAACCACAGTATACCCTTAAACTTAGCAGTATTGTAACTACAGTGCTGCCAAACAGACAGCGGAAAAAAAAACATTATTAAACTTCTGAGCCATTTCTTTCTGTCCACAGCCGCAAATGTCTTTCAAACACAGTTGCTTACAGTATGCTTGGGAAGCAGTCAGCAAGGAAGACTGAAATAGATTCAGCAAAAATAGTATACAAGAGGTCACGCGAAAGGGGTGCAACTCCTGCTCCGATTCAAGAGAGTACCGGGGTCCACGTTTTCTAGTTCTCCACAGCGGGAACTACAATGCAGAGTAGGGGCCCATCATTGTTATGAAGCTTGCACTTCACACAACGCAGCTGTATTACCTGCTTGATTTAAAAATAAATAAAAAATCAACCAAAAAAACAAGTGCGGTGTGGCTGCCCGTGTCAGACGCGCCTCCCGAGGATGCAGACAACTGCAAACCTGAGAGTCCTGACACACCATATGTGTGGCACTGATTCAATTATAATGTTAAATTCATCAGATACAAATGTGAAAACAATAATTTACCACTTACGGATAGACTGTAGTTGACATGGATCTGATATTGTCCTATGAACAGTATCCCCAAAAATAATACTGTGTAAAGTTCATAACACTTAAAAACTACCTTGTAAGATGAGTATGAGTAAGGCCAAATTGTACTGCATGAAGTCTTCTATTTTAAGCACAGGGAAAATGAGCTTCCCCACACTGTTCCACTAATGTGCCTTCACCCTGCTATAGGGGGCTACTTGGTTCTTTGCTTATCTCAGTTTCACTTATTGACAATAAACTCATTTCCTATAGACCCTAAAAAACACCAGATAAACAAGACTTTTGTTTAGTACAGACTTCACCCTAGAATAAAATCAAATACCAGATAGGTTTTCAGTTCTGTGAACCACATCCTGTCATTTTTCCCATCCTTGCTTGCCCTCATGCAATGACATTTCTTATAAAAGAAAAACAGAATTCCCTACAGGCTAATGCAGCGGTTTTCAAACTGGGGTGCACATACGCAAGCTCTCGTCAGGGGATATGCAAGAAAAATCCTGTAATGACAGAAAACACTTTTTACCACGTTGTAAGAACATAAGAAAGTTTACAAACGAGAGGAGACCATTCGGCCCGTCTTCCTCGTTTGGTTGTTAGTAGCTTATTAATCTCAGAATCTCATCAAGCAGCTTCTTGAAGGATCCCAGGGTGTCAGCTTCAACAACATTACAGAGGAGTTGGTTCCAGACCCTCACAATTCTCTGTGTAAAAAAAAAAAAATAATAATAATATTATTATTATTATTATTATTATAGAAATGGAATCGCGGGATTAAAATGAATAAATAAATAAATCCTGGGTTGGATTCCCTGGAGTAGGGAATCCAGAGTTGGATTCCCTACTCCAGACATATTGAGTGTGTTCATATCACGTTTTACAGCTGATTAACATGAACAGAGTAATGCACTAAACACTAACATAGAAGCATTTTGCTAAAAGTCATTTTTGACTGCCTGATATAATTTCCCCTTTCTGCTTAAACAAATCAGCTTTTGGAAATATTCACTTCAATGACAAGACACACACAGCATTTTACATTGTCTCAGCTCAATTGTTCAATGATAAAATTCGAGTTCAATCAAAAAAAACTTTTTAAAAAATCAGTTTTCTTTCTACACTTCTGTATTTGTTAGAAGAAATGCATGTCTTAAGAATTGCTTTTTGATTTTTATTTTAAATTGGAACCTTTAGTTTTGTTTTTCGGAAGCATAACCTGTTTTTGGACTCTTAATTTGGACTTGTTTTGGCATACTTTTTGGAGTCTGGATTTTAAAATCATTTTACATAGCATTATTAGTTAGTGCGTTTGCACCGTGGTTAACTAATTGTATTTTATTTCGTTCATTTTTAACAGCGCTTTTCCATTTACAGTACTTAATCTAGTAATTACCAATGTTTTTTTCTGTTTTCATAGGTATATTATGACCCTATCTCAGATGGGAGTTCACGGTAGACTAGATTATTTGGAAAGAGGTACAGGGCCTAAAACGTTTGAAAACCACTGGTCTAATGTGTTTTATGTTTGCACATCAAAAACAACTTGAACTCCACCCCGACACTAACTGAGCCCAGCCAGAATGTCATGTTTATAAAAACTAACAAATTGTTTAAATCATGTCTGAACACTTGGCGCAATTTCCCAGTGGCGGCAGCCTATTATTTTCTATTTATAGCCACAACTGTTTTCCAAATGTTTGCCAAAAAGAGAAAAAGTAGTTTTCTATTGTTTTTTCTCAAACAGACAAATCTCTGAACTTCCAGACGGTTGTTTCAGAACTAATTATCTCAATGTAAAACACAGTGCTTGACAAAGAGTCTCGTGCGAGTATCTGCACACAGAGTTTATGTGCTATTGATTGTACAGAGATAAACGCTACACTTGCAGAATTTGATTTTATTTCTTCCTGGTCTTATATTTTCATGTACTGCTAAGTACTTTTTTTTCTTTTAAGTGACCTGACTTTTAACCTCAGAGCTTTCAGTTTTCAGTAAACAAGACGGCAGAGAAACATGCATCATATCTGCTAAGTAATGGTTTTATTTGACAAATGATTTATGTTTTGCCAGGCAACACCCATTAAGTCATTTAGCACCTTATGTAAATATTTGAAATATTGTCCAATCTCAAAAGAGGTAATGTGAGATACATACAGTACTGCACTGTGAGGTTATTATTCAAATTCTCTTGTTCAGGATCTTCAGCCTTTTTTAAACCATTTTTTCTCAGCAACCCTCACCCCTCATCTGCATTCCACTTATCTTTCAAGGATAGAACTGACAGTGTAGTTAAGTACCTTGATTTGAATCAGTTATGTAGCTTTTAAAGTGAAACAGACAAAGCTTTTAAAAACAGCTTCTTGCCTCATCTTCTTACCATAGGAAAAGAACATTTCCACGTACTACACGTCCCTTAATTTTGTCTTTTCATTTTCCAGACTACAGCCACTTGACTGATTGAAGATTTGTTCCTAGTGCTCTTCTTGTGCAGAAGGTAAATCTATTAGAACCTCAAATTACCTCAGACTAATACTGTATGTGTAGCACAGACAAGAAGTGTGAGTTTTATGGCTTTGAAATAAAGAATAAATTCCATGGCCTACATTAATAAACAAGGATTACCTGGAGACAGAATGTTACAAAATGGATCCAAGCGTGCTCATTGTATCGCCATAATATTCCTGTGTGGCACAGTGTTTGTGTTTGTTAATATCCCTGTACAACACATAACACTGATTGTCTGCAGAACTTGCTGTCTGAAAAGAAATTCTTGAAAAATAATACAGTAGCATTTAGTCTTTAGTAGATTAGTTTTGTGCCAAATATTTTCAAAAGGTATATGTAAAAAAAAAAAAAAAAAAAAGCAAGCAAATCGCATTGACAGACTACACAGTTATTCACTGGGAAGCGTGATCAGAGGGTACATTAGATCATCTCTGAATTAGTGTGTTTTTTTTAAGTATTTTTTTAGTATTTAATTAATTTCATTTAGATCCTATGTACTGTATTATTCAAATTCCATGACCCTGTCATTTTTTTGCCAAAACAAAATCTGTGTGAGGTTGAAGCCGTTAATTTAGGGCGTATTGCCTCTTGTATTTCCAGGGTTTTTGATAAATGCTCTAATGTTATACATGTATCTTTCTTGCACAGATTTTTCTGCCCTCCTCTACAATTTAAAGTAGTGCAGATGACCCCATCTTGCATTCTGATGCATGAATTAAAGGGGGGAGGGTCTCAATTGATGTAAGCTCAGGGTTCAAAGTGATTAACATCGTTCCAGTTACATCAGTAATTCTTTGCAAGTGATTATTTCTCTTTTAAGGTCTTCTTTTGTCTTCCAGCATGTGTTGAGTTTTAAAAGGACATTCAGAACAGTTTGGTGGCTGCCTCAATCTAAATCTTCCACATCTGATTCCTAATACAGCGCAGTAAACCCTGTATTAATAAAAGCTGTGGATAACAGAAACCACTTGTCCTGGTTTCTTCATATTCTCACTACAGCATGTTTGACTGTGCTTGGTCAGATCTCTACTTCCTGTGCTGATGAAAAACATTCAATATGTGGCTGAGACCAACCTTCTAACCAAATAGTGTAGCAGAAAGACTAAAGATTGTGGGTTTGATAAAGCCCATAGGTAATGATGTCGTCTGTTGGGACCCAAAAAATGTTTTCTTCACTTGTAGTCACTGTTATGTCACGTAATCCTCAAATTTGGTTTTGGGCCATCAGTTTAAGTACTTAAATCGCCACTTGTTTGGCTAAGACTTATAATACACACAACTGATGTCCAATGTTGGAGTTGTTCTTATTAATGTAATTGGTTTACTGATGTACACCTTTACCTCTGCATGTATTACTCTGCTGTACACTGTGTCCATGCATTCTGCTTGCTGTTTAGTCACTGACACGGAAGCTACAGGCTCGGAAGTGTTCCTTGTACAGCTCTTCTGTTACGGAGGTCATCTGGGACGATGATAAAGCGCCACACTGATAAAAACAAAGAATAACACAACACCAGTGCTGTAACTTAGACATCAGTGTTTTAAGGACAACAGGTCTCTTTGTGCTTGTGGGGGTATTGATCCACTGAAAGGGGCCAAATGTCCCTTTGTGTTGATGCAGCTGCCTCGACAAGCAAAAAAAAGCAAAAGCAATGCCTTCATTTGAAGTCTACGTCAAAATAGAGGCATGTTTCGTAACTTGGTGGTTGTTGTTTCCATCAGCAGCTGTGTAGTATCTGGCGCTGTTTCAGAAGACCCTTTCACACTGGCACTTCTACACGAGTTCTGGCTACCTGGGTCACAATCCTGCATAGTGTGAAACCACGTACCTGGGTTAACCTGGGTTCCAGTGACCCACCTCAGGATGTGGGTTGACACACTTTAACCCTGGTTGAGCGAGACAAAATGCATGACCAGCTGATGAAATAACAAACTGCCACGTCTGCGTGAAGGTTTCAGTTCCTCAAGGAACATTTGTAATTATTCTGTTTCGCTATATTTTTGTTGCTTGAGACACAGCATGAATGAGATTGCAGCAGGGATGAAGAAACATTTAATCTAATCAACATTTGAGCCGACTGTTCAATCCAGAGAAGCTTGGTTGTTAGTGTCGGTAACAAGCCTCTGCCGGGGCATTGATGCACGCATTATTTACTTGCGTCTGTCACCCAGGTCAACCCTGCTTTATGAAAGCAGTGTGAAATCACATACCTGACCGGCATGACACCGGATAGATCATGCGTGTGAAATGGGCTATATAGATTCACTGACATGAAACCAGCAGCCTCATTGGAATGTGCCAGCTGGACTTACCAGAGTGACTTTGCTGTATTTCCTCCTGTGGTGTGCAAAGTCAATTGCTTAATAGCACCACCTGTTAGTAAAGGTGGGATAGCTGCAGCTATAAGCTTACCCTACTGCTAGTGTTTTGCTCTGTGAGCTAAGAGGGCATACTTTACTGCTGTACTGTAAAGTTATAAATGTATTTTACTTCCTTTGTTATCAGCCAGGAAGGGATCACCGTGGCGATATCCTCTAGGGATGCTTTGTTCCTAAATCCTGCCAAACGTGTTAATTAACCCTTTCAGCCCTGGATTCTCTTTGTCAAAATTAAGTTATAGAATTCCAAAAATAACTCCTTTATTGAGTATACATGAGAGCAGGACAAAACTTTTTTTTTTTTTTTTTTTACAGATATTTATACACTACCTCAGGCTGGGACCCAGGGGAGTCCTGGGAGGTTCCAGCATGATTTCTGATGGCATATGTTAGCATACGGCTGTAAGACAGGGTTATACTGTCAGCTGTTGGCCAACATGTATCATATACAGAAACAAATAAAGTACTGGTGATCTGTTGTTTAATGTTTGTTGGTACTGTAACAAAAGTTATGATTTGTAACAACTTCAGAAACTTTTTAGTAGAGATTATGCTTAATGTAGAAGTGACAACTGCACAAATGCATAGCAATAAACAGTATTTCCTTTAGAGAATTTTGGACCATTGTATACCTATACACTGGGACTGGGTGCAGGTCGAGTGTGAGTTTCTTACCCTGCTACAGTATATAAGGTTTCAGAAGGGTGGCGTCGGACGCACAACAGTAATCTGTGCAGCTAGGCATGTACTGCAGAAGAAACAGTTCAAAGAGGCTTTTTATAATTTTGTTTTCTTCAGCTATTTTTTAAATGTTTCTATGGAGTGGTCAGTGAATGGAGCCATATATATATATATATATATATATATATATATATATATATATATAGCCATAGGCCTAGCGTATATATATTATATATATAATATATATATATGTATATATATACTATAATATTATATTAGGCTATATATATATAAAAAAAAAAATATATCTTGTGTATTCTGCATTTAAAAAGCATTTAAAAATGCTTCCTTAATCTTACCATCTGTGTTTTGAACCATAACTAAGTGAACAAGCTAAGCGTTTAATTTAATATCCCCCTAATTTTTTTTTCCTGACTTTAATACTTGTTGGAAAGCAAAACAAGGCCTGTGTTTGTAAACAGCAATTGCCCAGGCATGTTGAGCATGTTAAGTGCGTCTAATCAAATTCTGTTTGTTTACACAATGCAACTGAGGACTAATGAGGCGGCCTTCCTGTTTATCTGTTGGTCGCATTGCCTGATTTTGTAAATAATATTCAACTGTTGCGGTTCTCACGATGCCTTGTGATGTATGAAGAAATTAGTTAAAAACAGAAGGACAATATCTACAATACAAAGCCCAGGGATTGTTGTCTTTTAGAAAAGAAAAAAAGGCAGTAAAAAAAATATCTCTGGAACGTCACAAAATCAAAAACAACAACATTAATGCTGTTCAGCTACTTTGAGGACAGTTCCACTGCAAGACCATGCGTTTTGATTCTACCCACATTTAGTTCTTTTCTGGGAAAAAAAAAAAAAAAAAAATCCCAACTAGCCTGAACTTGATTTCATTTTTTTCATTCTTTTCCTTCCATGTGTTTTTTTTCGCATGTTGTTACCCCTAGTTCAGCACCCAGATGAAAATACTGACTGATTTCTGACATTAACAGGAGTTAGTACTGTAATTTACTAGCTGACTTTGTATTCAGTGTTTTCTTCCCACAAAATATTAGAAATGCTAATGGCTTGCTTTTAGAAAAGCATTGTAATACCTGTGTTAACCAGAAGGTATTTTCTTTTTTTCAAAATACGTGCGAGAGGGGTATCTTTAAATAGCAGCAACCTCTATTAAGTAGCAACAAATGTTCAGTCTCTTTGGCGACCGATTTTTTTGCACTGTAAGTTCACTGTATTTAAAGGTGTGACAATGAAGGTGGCTGTTGATGTAAATATTACAAAATAAATAAATGAATACTTCCAGTTCCACTAGAACATTATCATTGCCCCCTGCACGCTTTTCTGTTTTAGACGTTCATTTTGTACTGCATGTGCAGTTATGTTGAAATCTGTTCTGGAGTACAGTATGTGGAGGTTGTCTGGGAGTCTCTCCATCCTTTCTAAAACTTGGTTAGGGCAGTATTGATAGTATCAGTCTGTGGATATATGGAGACACATGGATGGAAATATGAATCCTGTTGCATACCAGTTTCCCCCATTCTTGGTTTTAAAATGAGCCTGATTAGCCAGAGTACAGGTAACAAGTTCAAGTGTTATTAAACTTGTATTAAACTAGGAATATATCAAACTGCTATGCAATGGTCATCTTTTCATCCCTTTGACATGTCTGTGTGTATGACAAACTTACATTTTGAATGTGTGCATACAGAGGATGTTCTACAGTACTGTAAGTCACGGTGATCTCATTTTTCGTGTTATCGTTCGATCTGCTCTAATTTGTTTTGTTTACATCTGCAGCAGAGGATTTTAAGAACTTTGCTCTGTGTGCGCTATGGCCCAGAGTTATCTAACCTAAGACGCTTGTCTACAAGGCACCAAAGGAAATGCCTGCATTTTTCCGGTAGGCGGCAACCAGATGAAATATACAGAATAACTGCACAGTTTTTATTTGTTTTTTTTTTTTTGTTTTTTTTTATTGAACTGCCGAGCTTCTTGTAGCTGTCCAGCTACGCTACTGCTTAATTGCAATTTTCAAAGCTACTTGCAATCCAGACTGGTGAGTCTGCACTGATTTGGGGAAAAAAAGGCGATGATTCGCAAACACAGCGAATGTGACAGAGAGAAGAGGCAGCACACTTTTCAGTGTGACAAAAGCCAGAGTGGCACATTTGTGAATGGGTCGTCTACCTTTAATAGTTGATTTTAAAGCACATGAAAAATCAAGTCATCACTATAACTGTGTGAAACTGATGAAGGCAATGACTGCCAAACAAGGCACTTGAAAAACGTAACAATTACTACACACCATAAACATTTGAATGGATGTTTGACCTGGATGAGGCAAAATAATTAAATGTGGGGAAAACCTATAAAAATTCTAAACAGGCACAGGAGTATATATACGCTATTGTGAGGACCCTGCATCCAGCCCAACTGCTAAATATTTGTTGGTTGTCTAGGATGGTTCTACAGATTGTTCCATTACTGAGGCAGCGATATGTTACGTGAAGTATGCTGTTAACAGTGTTGGGGTTCAGAATGTGGGGAAGGCAGATGCAGAAACCCAATCAATGTATTTGGGAATGAGCATTAATGTTTATTGTATCTGTTTGTTTTTTAGGAAAATAACATTTAAGGATCTCAGAAACTTCATAAGGACTAGTAAGTTTCAAAAGTACCATCATTTTGTTAGTTTCTAACCTTGCTGAAGTGTACTGCTGCTTTGTACATCTGCAAACACTAGAGGACTTTTAATCACTTCAGCATGGTCTGGAATTGGAAAGCAAGGCTAGCGGGTGATAAGCCAGCACTGCAAGGCAGTCCTTTAATCCATTACAGCACCCCTATACGCATGGGAGTGCACACTAGACTGTCTGAGAACATTCATTTATTAAGACTTGCAGTAACAGCTCAAGAGACTGGGGTGGAGATGGAGGGGAGGGTTTGTTTTGGGCAAACCAAAACAAAGTCAACCCGGTGGGCTTAACCAGAGCACGCAAGCAGGAATAACAAGGATATCTTGGAGGTGGGAGGAGAGGGAATAAGCACAAGGCTGCTGTTGACAGAAAAAGAAACTTTGGCAGAGCTGATGTTGTGACTGTTCCTGCGGCTCACGATGGAATTTCCTACAGGCTGGACTAACCATTAAATGTCTCTACTTTCAGGACTTCAGGGGCTAGGCAGCCTTTACAGACACAGACGGGAGGATGTCGAGCATACTAATTGATCCCTGCCGGCTGGACAGGACAGGAAGCTTCTTCAAGGTATTGTGATTTCTTTTTTGGTCTGATTTTCTGTTTTTCTGTAAACTGGCTGATATCTTCTCACTTCCTAGCAAACAGTGCTTGTCAGAAACCTATTCTGTAGAGTGCCAGCTGCAGAGAAATTGCTGGGGTCCCAGCCAAAACAGAAAGACAAAAAAAAAAAAAAAACACAGTATGCGATGGAAGTGCTGAAAGGAAAGCATCCTGAAGCTTTTTAGTTCGGTTTGGGTACTGGAGGTAAAAGCGTGCTCAGATTTATTTTTATTTTTTTCTAGACAGCAATGTTGAGCTTAGTAAATGTGCTTGAGGAAAAGACCTGAGATATTGTGTTACAATTAAGTGTTTACATTCCATGCATTTGTTTGTTTTTCAATATGTGTTTTTTTTTTTATTTGCCCAAAATAAAGCGTGTGCTGGTTGGTTATTGGGTATATGTGGCTTGGCTTGTTTTGTTTAACACTATTGGCAGGACCAAAATAATGGTTGGCAAGGTAGTTATGCCAGTGCCTTTAGTGTTTGTAAAGCAAGCCCATGTGAAATTGAGAAAACAGGAAAATACAAATAACATATAAAGTAATACTTGCTGGGAGACCCACAACTGAACCAGATGCTCCACCACAGCTTCTAACTGTGAGAGACAAACTGATCTTACTGAAGCATGAAACCCTCTAGACCAGGCACTAACTTGTGGCTCTTTCAATCCGCTCCACTCCAGGACCTTGTTCCAGCCAGGTCTTTGAAACCAAGGATTGTGTAATACTGCTGTTGCTGGTGCATGGGCTCTCATAGTTGTTTTTGATTACTGTTGCTACTGTTGCCAATAACTAGATTTGCAGCTGCAAGCAAAAAGACAAACTAGGGATCATCGAGTTCATACTATTCTTTTACTCCACCCCGGGACTTATGAAATTTAGAATTTTTCCTAAGTAAATAACTAGAATATGAAGCTTGTATTAAAGTTCAGTTGACACCCTTTGACGAAGCTTCATGTCCCTTGTATTTAGAGACTGGGTTGAAACAAAAGTGTATACTGCAAACTTAAAAGGAATCAAGGGGCATGGGTATGTCACAAAAGGGGACCCTACAAAGGGGGTTGCTAATGGGGGGGATTTCACTGTTATCAATGGTACTAATTAGCAAAAACATACACCTTTAGAAATTGTCAAGAAATAATGCATATTATAGTTTGATAGTTATGTTTAACTTTACTTGTTAATACCAGGTCCTGTGCCTTGTTTCAGTAGACTGCCTGTTTTCAGAATAATTGGTGGTATCACATATTGTATTGGGCTATACAGCTGGCTGTGCCAATCTTTTTCCAACAAGTGCAACAGGATTGTGAATATTTGACTAAATTCCTGGCATGCCTGAGGGACCTTCTATTTGACATGCCCACTGGCTTAATCAACCCCATTTAGAGAAGCCCTGACCGCCAATATCTTTTGGTTCAATTTTTAGGATCTAAACTCTTAAAATCCCCTGGTTGTCTGGAAGTATCTACTTTTTTTGAGCTTGCATAGCAGAACACTGAAGAGATTTATAGCATGCTGTCCCATGTACATAACATCAGATTTTCCTTTTAAAAGACAAGGGGAAAGCGGGAGTCATTTTAAAATAAATAAGTAAATGTTCTGCTATCTGCAGACTAAACCTGAATACCTTCTTTATACAAGTGTTAATTTCCATTTTTATTTTATTATTTTTAACAACATATATTCAGACAGGGATTCAGCTGTTACACACATCATTGCATCATTTGCAAAGTTTTGTTTTGTTTTGTTTTTCTGCCACAATTTTAGTAAGCTGACTGGAATGTGCTTTGCTTGGGGAAACAGGTTAGATGCCAGTTAACCCTTTTGTTTTAAACACACGACTGAATTTTTTGACTTCTTAGAATTGTAGGAGCATTAAATACTGTCCTATTATTGTGAAATAGAAGTGTTCACTTTGGAGAATCAGTCGACAAATTGGGATGAAACTTGGCATGGACATTCATCATTATACCAAGACCTTGAGGGTATTACAATCTAGGTCGTGGCACTTAATGTAACTTCTTATTCATGAGGTCTGGCTTGTGTTTGGGTAGATCACACCATGGTAGAACAGTTATTTATTTCTTATTGGGTCTATTTCATTGACAAACTTGTCACTCTAAATGCAGTACCTCCACTCTTAAAATTTGCACAACGCAATGATAAACATGGAAAACAACTATTTGTTCAATTTTCTTCCATTGCACTAAATCTTAAATGCATGTTCTTGCCACTGCTGTAGTAAGATGCCATTTGCATAGTAATAAACTGTTTGCACACATTGCACCACCAAGTTTGTTTCATATCACTACATTGTTTGAGAATCTTCTTCGAAGAATGGACTCCTGCAGATCTAAGCTATTATTATAAGACGTTATTGCTTTGTAATTCTTGCTTAGCATCAACTTCAGAGTTACAGAACCAATACAGTGTTATACTGTAGTTTGTAGGAAGTTATTTAACCCATACCTCTTTGTCAGACTGTGCTTTAAAATATATAATTTGTGTCTCGGATAATGTTAAAGTTGCATTTTGACACCGATAAGAAATAGTCACCACATAAACGCATACAAAAACTTTTTAAATAGTACAGTGCAGGACATATCATGACTTAGAGACAACATTGGCACTAACGCACATTATTTAAGCAGTAGAACACACTGAGGTGTGAAATACCGATCTGATAGATGCGTTGTTAGAAACAAGGTAAAGCTGTTTGAACATTTCAGAATGAAGCACATCATGTTGTGTTCTTGTGAATAAAATGGTCCGTTCCAGAAGACGCTGTACACTGTTGTCTAACAAAAGCACTGCTTGGAATCTTGTTCAGGCAATTGGAATGCTGTGCTAACCTGATCCATTTTATTACTGTAAATGGCATGCTCATTGGTCTAATTTGATAGTGGCATTCATAATTTCAAAGGTTATTCATGTTATAGTAAATCAAAAATGGTAATAAAAACATTTTGTAAAGAGGATTCTGCTCACTGCCAATTGTAAAGGTGTTGTCTGGTGGGACATCGTTTTTGTACCGGTATTAAATAAATAATAATAAAAAAAATCAGATTTCCACCTTGAAACGTTAAGAACAAAAACATAAAACATGGCCAGAAGACCAGGTAGCCCTTCTGCCCAGCGAGGCGACTCACTTCAGCTTCTCCTATGTGTTTCTAGGGCCTTTAAATGTACTACATAAGGGTTATGACACAATATTGCATGAATGACGAGTGTCCACCTTGCAGAAATGACTTCCAAGATATTCACCAAATGAAATGCAAAACAACATTAGAAGGCTGTCTACCACAATGCATTATTTCTTCACTTCAAGCCAATTGTTCCAATGCTCTCCAGAATGTACTGTAAGGAATACCACATTCCCCCAATACAAAATATATACCACATTCCCCAAGACTGAGAAACAAAAAAAACAAAACATATATATAATATGTGTGTGTGTGTGTGTGTGTGTGTGTGTGTGTGTGTGTGTGTATATATATATATATATATATATATATATATATATATATATATATATATATATATATATATATATATATATATATATATATATTTAGCTCAAAGAGCCAGCTCCCCAACTTTCCAGTATGTTGTACATATCTTTCTCAAGGGAGCATGTGTTTGAATCAAAACATTGGAGGTATTTATAGGATATATTAGTTTTTGCTCAAAGAGCCAACTTCCCAACATTTCGGTATGTTTAACATATTAAGTAAGTAACCAAATGTATTTAGACCTTATTTTAGCTCTCCTTTTATTCATTTATTTTTATTTGAATGGCTTGATCTAGGTAATCATAAAAGATGCCAGTCATGCCATACACAATATAGTTTTTGGCTTCTTGTAATATGAGATATTGAGGTGATGTCAATACTCCAGCCACACTAACTACCTCATCCACGTATTTCATAAAAACAGGGTAGTAGCTGCAAAGTTTTGAAAAATATTGACAATATGATTGCAGAAATATCTGATATCCTAATCAGGACTATACCATATTAGATCACACGGAACTGCTGCCCACTGGTTACTGGTACCAGATTACAGTAATTACCTGATAGTGTAATCTGTTTGAAAAACCCGCACTGATAACTACCCTTACTGTATCTACATTGATATCTGGTCACATATCCTGATAGAAAATACCTGTGTACATGCGTGTTATGACTTATAAACTGTGATAAAAGGAGTTTGATTTTATAACCTTTTTAGGAAGAGGCTCCTTGTGAATAGTACTGTATCGGACAGTAGTCCTTCATCTAACGACAGGTCATGGAGCCACAGACAGAAGACATTCCATTGTGACTGTTCAGATGTAACCATGCACAGCATTGGGATGTACCACACATGCCAAAATGCTTTGGTCTTCTTTTCCATAAATGTGCTGGGTACAAAGTTAATCATGTTTTAAAATAGTTTTTTTATAATAATAATAATAATAATAATAATAATAATAATAATAATAATAATAATAATAATAGTGACAATGTAGTATGATGGTTAAAAAAAAAGAACCATAAGAAATGTCCTTCTTGTTACACTTTGCCATGCGTTTACTACAGGAATCGTAAGGATTAGCTGTGAAGTTCTCATAGCTAGTTTCTCCCCAAAATGACAGATAACCGCTGCCATCTACTGTGCATTGCCAGTATTACATCAACATTTTAAAACAATTGGAGAGTTGCCAGATAACAGGAATATTGCAACAAACGGAACAAAATCATTTTGAAGGCTGCTTGAATATCATTTTTAGAATGGGTATAGTCATGTGATGAAACTGCCTTACAATGACAAGTAATCTTTAACAGTACATGTGTGAGGATCACAAGCTGATATGAACTCCTCAATTCAGAGCTAGTTTACTAAGTATAAATGCAGAATATGGAAAATGGAAATCTTCTTGGGGGTAAGGTTGGCATGAGGCCATTTTAATGGCTAAATGAATTTTTTTTTGTATCACTATAAGTCCTGCATATGTGTAAAATAAAAGTTTTGCATCACCCTATAGATTGAACTAATTTTTGCTTCATAAAGTGAGTGAAACCTGTCGAATAATGTTACTTTAACATATGGAATTACATTCTGCTTTGTAATATAAAATTGATCATTTAGACAACTCTAACATTAATACCATACTACTATTATGGCTGCTGGTAGACTTTTGCAATATAATTTGTAGTTTCTTTGTTTATATGATGCTAAATAAAATATTTAAATTATATTCATACAGTTTTATTTTATTTTTTCAATCCTAAAATTATTGGCCATAGCTATATGCATAAATATCTGTCCTGTTGAGTGTCTGAGTTGTATAAAGTGTAGATTTTTATGGGTGTAATGACCTTAACTCAACAATGGATAGAGACTTGGAAGCATTGGTGCTTACTGATTAACAACTAACATTAATAATCCAAATTCATATTTATAAAGTTTGTTTGAAAATACAGAAAGGACAGATAGATGTACATGTTGCAGTATGCTGAACCTACAAAAGTTTCCAGTTTTATTTTCTGACATTGATAAGTGTAGTTAACCTAGTGCTAAAGTGTTGTCCTCCTTTCTATATCAGTTAAGTGTTCTTTGGGGTATGCAGTGGTGATTTTCACAAAGGTTTAATGGCTCAATTGCATGGTGTAAATGCTTGTTTTTTAGGGCATTTCCAAAATTCTCATTCTTTTTGGCAACGGCATCTGCTGCTATAACCAGAACTTTTTGTGCATTAGTCAAAAGGAAATGTTTAACAGTAAATTAATTACAAAAGTACAGGGGAATAAAATAAACAGAAAACAGCTTTCTGTTTGTACTGATTCAGGCTTCGGTGTGTAATTTATGTACATTAACATTTACCTCACATTTTAGAACCACACAAGTCACCGCATACATCCTGTTTCTCAAATTTGTATGCACTTTGCAAATTAATAAATATTAATGTTAAGGTTATATTTAAGTGGTGTGGATACATATGAGTTAAGGAGTTTTTATGTTGCTTGTGGCATGTTATCAGAAGTATTTTGTGTTTCTTGACTATTATATAGAGGGGTTAATCAGGGTTTACAAAGTCTGTATATAGTTAGAGGTAAAAGCCAACCACTGAGCAGCCTGACTGGATGTTAACAGCACTTCTTTTAAATTGGAGCCCTGGTCCTCGCGGTACTTGGACTACTTTTTTCTGTTTGTTTAACAAACGGGAAGTCCTTGCAGATGACAATCTCAGGATGTTGGCAATTGCCACGTTCCTAGAAAAATGACTAACAGCATCCTATACACTGCCCCTCATAACATTGCTGTGTTTTGTGTTCTTCAAGCAGCTGATCAACACCTTTGCTTCGGAGATTGGAGAGCTGAAGCAGGAGATGGTACAGACGGGCCTTGCAGCCGACGGGGACCCTGAAACTCCAGACATGCAGAGGTAAGTCACTGTTCTTCCATCTTCTCTCTGCAGGCAAACAGCAGGACACTTAACCCCCGTCGTGCCAGCTTCCCAGCCACATGGAAAACAGCATGATGGGCTGTGGGGAGTGGAGCATGTTATTTGTGTGAGGAAGAGTTGTACATACTAACAA